>NC_068454.1:16611645-16864145 GCF_023373465.1 Oncorhynchus keta
GACATTTGCTCAGTACATTGTTTTCGCTGAGGAAATGCACAAGTCTGATGTTAATGATAATGCAAAGGATTTTCCCAAGGTTACTGTTGACACATATCCCCGGTAGTTATTTGGGTCAAATTTGTCTCCACTTTTGTGGATTGGGGTGATCAGTCCTTGGTTCCAAATATTGGGGAAGATGCCAGAGCTGAGGATGATGGTAAAGAGTTTAAGTATAGCCAATTGGAATTTGTGGTTTGTATATTTTATCATTTCATTTCAACCCCACATGCCTTTTTGGGTAGGAGGTTTTTTATTTTGTCCTGTAGTTCATTCTGGATGCAGTTTATCACAGTGCCATCCGTTTTGTCACTAAAGCACCTTATACCACCCACCACTGCGACTTGTATGCTCTAGTTGGAGACTTTTATCTCCCTCACCAACTTCAAACATCAGCTATCTGAGCAGCTAACCGATCGCTGCAGCTGTACATAGTCTATTGGTAAATAGCCCACCCATTTTCACCTACCTCATCCCCACACTGTTTTTATTTATTTACTTTTCTGCTCTTTTGCACACCAATATCTCTACCTGTACATGACCATCTGATCATTTATCACTCCAGTGTTAATCTGCAAAATTGTAATTATTCGCCTACCTCCTCATGCCTTTTGCACACATTGTATATAGACTCCCCTTTTTTTCTACTGTGTTATTGACTTGTTAATTGTTTACTCCATGTGTAACTCTGTGTTGTCTGTTCACACTGCTATGCTTTATCTTGGCCAGGTCGCAGTTGTAAATGAGAACTTGTTCTCAACTAGCCTACCTGGTTAAATAAAGGTGAAATAAAAAAAATAAAAAAAATTCATTGTAATTGGAGAATCCAGTGGGTTCTGGTAGTCTTTAATAGTTGATTCTAAATGTTTTATTTGATCATGTATATGTTTTTGCTGCTTGTTCTTTGTTGTAAAGCCAAAAAGATTGGATCAGTGGTTTATCCATACATCTCTGTTTGTTTAGAGTTTTCCAATTTTCCCAGAAGTGGATCGCTTCTATGGATTCTTCAAATACATTCAGCTGATTTCTGATGTGATTCTTTTTCTGTAATGTATTTCTGTATTATTTTAGTGATTCACCACAGTGAAGGCTCAGGTTTTCTGGCTCTCTATGTTTTAGGTTGGATAGGTTTCTCAATTTCTTTCTTAGGCTTTTGCATTCTTCATCAAACCATTTGTCATTGTTCTTGTCTTAGGTTGTCTGCTTGAAATGTTTAGATTTGATAGGAAAGCTGAGAGGTCAAATATACTGCTTAGGTTTTTTACTGCCAAGTTTACACCTTCACTATTACAGGAAATTGTCTAGAAGGGATTGAATTTGTTGTTGCCTAATTGTTTTTTTGTATGTTTCCACACTATTTTCCTTCCATCTATAGCATTTCTTAATATTATTCAGTTCCTTTGGCTTTGAAGCCTCATAATCGAGCATAGCTCTGTTCAAGTAGAGTGTGATTTTGCTGAGATCTGATAGGGGTGTCTGTGGACTGACTGTGAACGCTCTAAGATACTCTGGGTTGAGGTCAGTGATAAAATAGTCTACAGTACTACTGCCAAGAGATGAGCCAGAGGTTTACCTACCATAGGAGTCCCCTTGAAGCCTACCATTGACTATGTACATACTCAGCGTCCGACAGAGCTGCTCGCGTGCTGTTGCCACCCTTTCCATCTGGGACCTCAGGTCATTTTTGCCCATGTGAATTATGATGTTGCTGGGGGACTCTAATCTGTCCTCTGACAACAGCTCCAGGGCATGCCTAGTGTTTGGGCACCAGAGTTTAGCCACTTTGTGTTTGTGAAAAAGTTTATCCTCTTGAATGTATTTTCCATTTGAGTCAATGAGGAGCACAATCTCTGGCTTTTGTGTGTCCTCAGTGGATGTGGGGGGGTTGTCAGGAGGGCTATCAGGAGAGCTGACAGGAGGGGGTGGGGTCTGTTGGGTTGGTGGGTCCTGTGTTGTCTATCCCATTGTGGTGTTGAGGTTGTGGTCCGGGTCTGAGGTGGGCTGTTCTGCTGGCTTCTCTGGGGGAGTGTACTGCTCTCTGTTACACCTCAGCTTTCTGACCTCGTTCAGTACCGTGTGTGTCTCCATAAGTTCTCTCACCTCAGTCCATATAGCAGCCAGCTCTCTCAGACAGCCGTCCATCTCCAACTTCTGCCCTCCGGGTCTTGTTGGGGGGTTGTTGTTGTGCTGGTCTGTTTTGTGGGTTTGTTCTGTCTGGATTGTGTGGACTGTTCTCTGAGCTCCACCATGTCTCTCTCTAGCTCTGTGAATTTATCCCTCTCTCTCTATTTATTTATCTCCTCTCTTCCTCACTCTTTCTTTCTTTCTCTCACTATAGACCTCTCTTGATCTCTCTCTTACACTCACATACTCCCCTGTTCTTGTTCCTCTTCTACTCTTTCTCTTTCCTCTCTCTTCTCCCTTTCTGTCTTTCTCCCTTTCGCCACTCAAACACTTTTCTCATCTTCCCCTGGTAGCAGATGGCTGTTGTAGCAGCATATGGTGCTCTGTCACATGTTAGCATTTCATAACAACTCCAATTAGTGCCATTAGGCATAGCTGTGAAATAACTGGAAATAACAGTCTTTATGTGTGGCTGTGGGGAGGGAGTACCTTGTCACTTCCTCCTCTCATCTCTCTCTCTCTCTCCCTCTCTCCATCTCTCTCTCTCTCTCTGTAGATCGTAGTCGTTCTGAGTTGGACCTGTCTGTTCCTGGTTCTGCCAGTGATGAGGCCCTCAGCCTGAGGAGCCGCTCCGTTCCTGGGCTCAATGACACGGTACACACACACACACCTCTTGTCCACCTCCACACACCACCCACACACCTTACCCCGGGAATAAGTCAACATATTTTGTGTCCATCTCTATGGCAACATAACCATGATCTTTGATACATACAGATAGTGCACAGTACAGTGGACTTCCTCTAAGCTATTAGAAACCCCAAACTACTTTTTAAGTGAGAATAGGCATTGGTCTGAAGCAAAAAAATAAAGGAAATTCACAAGCACCACAATGCCTATTCCACCCATGCTCTACCAGGGATTTCCAGCACACAGTTTTGACCTACTACAGTAGCTATGTTTGTATTGTGTAGGCAGGTTGCTTAGGATTCAAACATTCTCAAACAGCCTAATTCATACTCTTCAGAAGGATAATGGACTTTACAGTATCCTGCTATTAAAATGATGTATACCTGTATTTTACCCTTGTGCCCCTTGTGCAGCACCCAGACTACATTTTACTTTTCCATGGCGATGCTGTCAGTTGAGTCTGGTAAATTGATGTTAGCATGTTAGCATGTTAACTGAGGTTCTGTTTAAATGTGCATTATGGGTTTAACCATTTACTAACTAGCTTAGTTTCTTAACCTCTTGATTACTAGCCATCCCGGATCCGGGATCGTGAATACAGCCTCAAGCTCATTAGCATAACGCAACGTTAACTATTCATGAAAATCGCAAATGAAATGAAATAAATATGCTAGCTCTCAAGCTTAGCCTTTTGTTAACAACACTGTCATCTCAGATTTTCAAAATATGCTTTTCAACCATAGCAAAACAAGCATTTGTGTAACAGTATTGATAGCTAGTGTAGCATTTAGCGTAGCATTCAGCGGGCAACATTTTCACAAAAACAAGAAAAGCATTCAAATAAAATCATTTACCTTTGAAGAACTTCGGATGTTTTCAATGAGGAGACTCTCAGTTAGATAGCAAATGTTCAGTTTTTCCAAAAAGATTATTTGTCTAGGACAAATCGCTCCGTTTTGTTCATCACTTTTGTCTACCAAAAAAAACGAAAATTCAGTCATCAAAACGCCGAACTTTTTTCCAAATTAACTCCATAATATCGACTGAAACATGGCAAACGTTGTTTAGAATCAATCCTCACGGTGTTTTTCACGTATCTCTTCGATGATATATCGTTCGTGGAAGTATGCTTTCTCCTCTGAATCACATGGAAGAATGCTTGCAGCTGAAGATTACGCACCAATTTCGACAAAGGACACCGGGCGGACACCTGGTAAATGTAGTCTCTTATGGCCAATCTTCCAATGATATGCCTACAAATATGTCACAATGCTGCAGACACCTTGGGAAAACGGCAGAAAGTGTAGGCTCGTTCAGGGCGCATTCACAGCCATATAAGGAGACAATGGAAAACAGAGCCTCAAAAATTCTGCTCATTTCCTGTTTGAAGTTTCATCTTGGTTTCGCCTGTGGCACTCACAGATAATATCTTTGCAGTTTTGGAAACGTCAGAGTTTTTTCTTTCCAAAGCTGTCAATTACATGCATAGTCGAGCATCTTTTCGTGACAAAATATCTTGTTTAAAACGGGAACGTTTTTTTATCCAAAAATGAAATACTGCCCCTAGAGGCTCAAGAGGTTAACAAAACATTGTTTTTAGTCTGCTATGGTTGGTGTGGTCTTGGTTATTCTTCGAGGAAACGTAGCGTAGCTAATTGCAGTGTTTGTTCTGTCTGAAAACTAGCTAAAAGAAAATGTTTCACAGCAAGAGAGGTGTTGCTACATTAATCCTTTTTCCATCATTTTATCGAGCGAATTAAGAAGGAATATCGATGTCATTTTTAACAATGTAGGCTAAGAAGCTAAATTCGATTTTCCATCAAAATAATGATTCTAGTTTAAGAATATGTGACAAGAGAAAAGATAAATCGCTCTTATTAAACTCTCCAGATCATTTACCATCAATGGATGCCGATTTAACTTGTTTTGACTGCTATGATTAAGCAATAAGGCCAGAGGAGGTGTAATGTATGGCCAAAATACCATGGCTAAGGGCTGTTCTTAGGGTATAGCCCTTAGCTCTGGTATATTGGCCATATACCACAAACCCCTGAGGTGCCTTATTGCTATTATAAACTGGTTACCAACGTAATTAGACCAGTAAAAAGTATGTTTTTGTCATACCCCTGGTACACGTCTGATATACCATGCTTTCAACCAATCAGCATTCAAAGCTCAAACCACCCAGTTTATAATTGTAAATAAATCTTGTTTGCGCATGTGCCTAACTATAGATATATCCGACAGGGGAGTTTGAGTGATGAAAATTGGACAGAGGATCACAAAATCTCTGTGCAAGAAACACTTGAACAAACTTCAAAAACCGAATGTTAGGCTATTTTTGGGCATTTGTGCCGTTATTATGTGCCAGATGCTAACACTATAAACTGTATATAAATGGCCTATTTGTAAGATTGACTTGTTATTTCAATTAGGCCTAGGCTACTGACTAAAATCTGGGTTGAAAATTGCAATTAAACTTAGCTAAGCTAGATGCAGACAGCCTATAGCCCAGGGGTACTCAACTAGTATTTCAGAAGGTCCAGTGACAAATGTCCGGATGGATATCGTCCTTTGTCGGCGCTGTGGTACAAGCGTAGAAAAAAAGCTTTTATTCTACGACTTAGGAAACATTTTGTTACATAAAAAGTAAATTAAATATATTAAATTAGACTAATAAGAACTATTAATTACTACTTCTTTTGAATGTAAGAATGTGTTACATCAACATTGCTGAATTATGAGTGGTTGCATAATTATCTATCTAAAAAGTCCACCATTATACATGGGCCTTCAATTAAATAATGTATTTTTTATCAAATAAAGTGCATGTTTTCTGGAGAACGAAGGAGAGTTGAACAGTAATAAGAATCTGAATGCACAGAATGTCAATGTGGGCCATGCAAAATTCATGTAGAAGTCACTCTGGGCCTTGCCCTCACATCAATGAGACAAATGACACTTTCTGTCTACTGCCAATGGTTTTAACTTTGGCACAAATGGTGTGAGAGCAACTCTGAGACATTAGTGCAGGTGTTCATTGGTAAACCTGGTGCAGTATTTGTTTTTAATAAAGTTCATTGTGGAGAAGGCTATATTCACAGCTGTATGTGGAGCCACACATTGTCAGGGTGTATAGTGCCCGTTTCTTGAGAACAGGGACAGCAGCTGAAGGCACCATCTTTCCCCAGAAAGTGACAGAGTCACAATCACCAGCCTGCTCCTTCAAAGACACATTTTCTTGCAGCTTAATCAACAATTGTATTGGGTAATGCAACATCTACCCATCTGAAGATCTGTTTTGCTTCTTTTGACAACTTTGTCACTTTTGTGACTAAGAAAGGGTCCTGGATGAGCAGCAGCAGTTCTCTTCCAACAGTGAAGTCCTCAAAGCAAGCCTTGAAGTTATCCATCAGCTTCTGGATGAAATCAACAGGATTGGGAACATCTTTGTCTCCCTGCGTTTGCACCAGAAGATTGGGGAAGTGGACAAGTTCTCTCTGAAGATCATTCTTGAAAAGCTCCAATTTCTTCTGGAAAGCCCGGACTGCTGTTATCATATCACACAATGTGTTGTCCTGTCCCTGCAGCTTAACATTCAGTTGATTAAGGTGTGATGTAATGTCTGTCAAAAATTCAACTGTTTCCATCTTCTCCTCATCTTCCAAAAACTCTGTCACTCTTTTGCTCTAATAAGAAAGCTTTGATTTCCTCCTGAATGGCCCAAAAGTGTTCCAAAACCCTGCCTTTGCTGAGCCATCTGACATTGTTGTGCTGTTGTAACTCATCAAAACTGGCATTGACCTCTGTCAGAATGCCTCGTAGCAAGCGGTGTTGTAGGGATGAAGTTGCTCTCAAAAGGTTGATCAGTTTCGTCATCGTTGTCATGGCCTCAGAATGCTATTTTCCCAGACTGGCACACAGGACAGATTGATGGATGATGCAGTGATATGATGTCAGGGTGGTCCTCTTTCAAACGTGCAACCAGTCCTCTCCCTCATGGCTGGACCTCCATCTGTGGTGATGGAGACCACTGACTTCAGATCTATCCCCCTTTTTGTCAGCATCCCGTTGATGGCCTCATGGATATCCTCTCCCCGTGTGTGTGCTTCTAGATGTGTTAAGCCCAACAGGTCCTCGCAGAATTCCTTCTTTGCTTCGTTAGAAGAATCTGACTAACACCAGACGCTGGGCATTATCAGTGTTATCTGTTGGTTCATCCACAGCTAAAGAAAAGCATGGTGCATTCTGAATGGGCTCATCCAGGCTGTGTCACATCCGGCTGTGATTGGGAGTCCCATAGGGCGGCGCCCTATTGGCCTAGCGTTGTCCGGCTCTGGTCAGGGTAGGCCATCATTGTAAATAAGAATTTGTTCTTAACTGAATGGCCCAAAACAAATGTAAATAAATACATTTAAAAATGAAAAATAAAGTTTAGTTAAATCTTCAGCTAATATTTCAGTTCTCCTCATTGCTGTGGAATCTGACAATGGGACCTGTTAGATCTTTACCCTCAGACCATCTTTTTGTTTACCTTCAAGCAAGGTGTCAGCAACTTCACACATTCTTTTACCATCTCAGTGTCTGAAAATGTTTTTTTTTGTGTTTTCCCAAAACCTAAGCTATCCTCAGTGAACATTCCGTTGCATGTTGTTGGGCTCTCACTGAATAGACAAGGACTTTGGTGGACCTCTCATAGTGGTGGACCTCTCATATTGGTTGACCTCTCATAGTGTTTGACCTCTCATATTGGTGGACCCCTCATAGTGGTGGACCTCTCATATTGGTTGACCTCTCATAGTGTTTGACCTCTCATATTGTTGGACCTCTCAAAGTGGTGGACCTCTCATATTGTTGGACCTCTCAAAGTGGTGGACCTCTCATATTGGTTGACCTCTCATAGTGATGGACCTCTCATATTGGTGGACCTCTCATAGTGGTGGACCTCTCATAGTGGTGGACCTCTCATAGTGGTGTACCTCTCATAGTGTTTGACCTCTCATATTGTTGGACCTCTCAAAGTGGTGGACCTCTCATATTGTTGGACCTCTCAAAGTGGTGGACCTCTCATATTGTTGGACCTCTCAAAGTGGTGGACCTCTCATATTGGTTGACCTCTCATAGTGATGGACCTCTCATATTGGTGGACCTCTCATATTGGTGGACCTCTCATATTGGTGGACCTCTCATATTGGTTGATCTCCCATATTGGTGGACCTCTCATATTGGTGGACCTCTCATATTGGTGGACCTCTCATATTGGTGGACCTCTCATATTGGTGGACCTCTCATATTGGTGGATCTCTCATATTGGTTGAAATCTCATATTTGTGGACCTCTCATATTGGTGGTTCTCTCATATTGGTTGACCTCTCATATTGGTGGATCTCTCATATTGGTTGACCTCATAGTGGTGGACCTCTCATATTGGTGGACCTCTCATATTGGTGGATCTCTCATATTGGTTGACCTCTCATATTGGTGGACCTCTCATATTGGTGGACCTCTCATAGTGGTGGACCTCTCATAGTGGTGGACCTCTCATAGTGGTGGATCTCTCATATTGGTTGACCTCTCATATTGGTGGACCTCTCATATTGGTGGATCTCTCATATTGGTTGACCTCATATTGGTGGACCTCTCATATTTGTTGACCTCTCAAAGTGGTGGATCTCTCATAGTGGTGGACCTCTCATAGTGGTGGACCTCTCATATTGGTTGACCTCATATTGGTGGACCTCTCATAGTGGTGGACCTCTCATATTGGTGGACCCCTCATATTGGGATTTGAGTTGGTTAATCTTGTTTGATCTCTCCTCCGTGTTCAGGGGATCCGTCTGATCGAATTTACTATGCCTGGTGTCATAATGCCGCTTAACATTGTCACTTTTCACGAGCGCTATGGACTCGCTGCATATCAGGCACATTGGTTTTGTGCTAGTTGCGGGGGGAATGAATATATACAGTTCTGTCCACTCGTCTTTGAATATACGGTTTTCAGAGTCAACTTTTTTTTTTTAACAAACCAAATTAACAAAGATAATGGTAACTAAGCTCCTTCTACAGTTGAACCGCGGTCAAATCTTTCTGTTTCTTTCTGCCTGCTTGTCCCAGGGTTCTGCAGAGGATATTTGGATTGATGTAAACGGGCCTCTTGTATTTGCATATAACCATGCGATTGGATTAGACGGGGCACTAATAGAGGTGGGTGTTACTTCTAGAGAGAGCGAGAAAGAGAGCTTGCTGAGTTAAAGAGGCTACTGCGCCCGGTAGATTTTTAAGCTGTGTAAAAATAATTGATTGACTTTTAACACAAGGCTACAACAGCAAACTGAGTTATAGGCTATTTATGAAATCTGTTTGCCAGCTCCAGGTAGGCTACACAAGTGGCACAAATTGATTTGCAAGGACTCCAGTGATATCTTCATTTCAATATATTTATTGTATCAAATGGAAGGCATTCTCCACATTTCATGTCATTTTCATTGTGGTCTTTTTCCCCATAACACAAGCACACGAGGGAGTTCCTTAATTTCCATTTCAAATTTCCACCCGCACAGCGCTCCAAACCCTAGAACTGAGCATGAGTAAAACTTATCGCTTGATACTGTTCTCCATAAGAAAAGTTGACATTAGAATGCAGGTTACTTTAAACCACCTCTGAGCGAATTTATCTAAAGAGCTCTAGTGCGCCTAAAGTAGTTTTCCTATGCTTTGTCTCTGTTCTATCAGTTCTAGATGGTTAATATGTTTTATGGAAAAAGGGTGTCTCCATAATGACCAATCTAAATGGCCTGGTAAAAAGTTGTCATGACGTGTGCATGCTGCTCTGTCTCCTTGACTCAGCTGCCTCTGCACTCAATCAGTAACAGCCTGCTCACTGCCTGATAGTCCGCAGCAGCAGGTCACAATGAGAAATACACTACTGTTCAAAAAAAGAAGAAGAAAAAAGTCCATTAAAATAACATCAAATTGATCAGAAATACAGTTTAGACATTGTTAATGTTGTAAATGACTATTGTAGCTGGAAACTGCATATTTTTTATGGAATATCTACATAGGCGTAGAGGCCCATTATCAGCAACCATCATTCCTTTGTTCCAATGGCACGTTGTGTTAGCTAATCCTAGTTTATCATTTTAAAGTCTAATTGATCATTAGAAAACCGTTTTGCAATTATGTTAGCACAGCTGAAAACTGTTGTCCTGATTAAAGAAGCTATAAAACTGGCCTTCTTTAGAATAGTTGAGTATCAGAAAATGTGCTTTTCTTTCAAAAACAAGGACATTTCTAAGTGACCCTAAACTTTTGAACGGTAGTGTATATACAGTATCAGTCAAAGGTTTGGACACACCTACTTATTCAAGGGTTTTTCTTTATTTTTTAAAACTATTTTCTACATTGTGGGATGATAGCGAAGACATCAAAGCTATGAAATAACACATGGAATCATGTAGTAACCAAAAAATTGCTAAACAAATCTAAATATATTTTATATTTGAGATTCTTCAAAGCAGCCACCCTTTCCCTTGATGACAGATATGCACACTCTTGGCATTCTCTCAACCAGCTTCATGAGGAATGCTTTTCAAACTGTCTTGAAGGAGTTCCCACATATGCTGAGCACTTGTTGGCTGCTTTTCCTTCACTCTGAGGTCCAACTCATCCCAAACATCTCAATTAGGGTGAGGTCAGGTGATTGTGGAGGCCAGGTCATCTGATGCAGCACTCCATCACTCTCCTTCTTGGTCAAATAGCCCTTACGCAGCCTGGAGGTGTGTTGGGTCATTGTCCTGTTGAAAAACAAATGATAGTCCCACTGAGCACAAACCAGATTAACATTAATTTGCAATCAATGCCTATACATTGTGGGGGCTATTGCCCAGTTAAGAGCTCATTAGTTAGTGTAGCCTCACATAAAAGCCTGTAGCAGCAGCTGAGTAGCAAGGCTGGAGGCTGTGTGGTGGAACAGCTGTACATAAGAACCACTGGCTAAGGGTCACTACTCCGTATTTACTGTAGGTGAGCATTTCATTAAGTTGTCTGATCTTTCTACACACGTGAATACACAATCACACACATGCACAGACATATACACACTCACACACATACACAGACATACACACTCATAAAGAGCTCAAAGACAGTGTGTGATAAGCGAGTAATCTAATTAACACCCTGACCTGTCTGATTAAGTCCTGACCTGTCTGAATAAATCCTGACCTGTCTGAATAAATCCTGACCTGTCTGATTAAATCCTGACCTGTATTATTGAATCCTGACCTGTCGGATTAAATCCTGACCTGTATTATTGAATCCTGACCTGTCTGATTAAATCCTGACCTGTCTGATTAAATCCTGACCTGTCTGATTAAATCCTGACCTGTCTGATTAAATCCTGACCTGTCTGAATAAATCCTGACCTGTATTATTGAATCCTGACCTGTCTGATTAAATCCTGACCTGTATTATTGAATCCTGACCTGTCTGATTAAATCCTGACCTGTATTATTGAATCCTGACCTGTCTGATTAAATCCTGACCTGTATTATTGAATCCTGACCTGTCTGATTAAATCCTGACCTGTATTATTGAATCCTGACCTGTCTGATTAAATCCTGACCTGTATTATTGAATCCTGACCTGTCTGATTAAATCCTGACCTGTATTATTGAATCCTGACCTGTCTGATTAAATCCTGACCTGTCTGATTAAATCCTGACCTGTCTGATTAAATCCTGACCTGTCTGATTAAATCCTGACCTGTATGATTGAATCCTGACCTGTCTGAATAAATCCTGACCTGTCTGATTAAATCCTGACCTGTCTGATTAAATCCTGACCTGTCTGATTAAATCCTGACCTGTCTGATTAAATCCTGACCTGTATGATTGAATCCTGACCTGTCTGAATAAATCCTGACCTGTCTGATTAAATCCTGACCTGTCTGATTAAATCCTGACCTGTCTGAATAAATCCTGACCTGTCTGATTAAATCCTGACCTGTATGATTGAATCCTGACCTGTCTGAATAAATCCTGACCTGTCTGATTAAATCCTGACCTGTCTGATTAATTCCTGACCTGTCTGAATAAATCCTGACCTGTCTGATTAAATCCTGACCTGTCTGATTGAATTTGAAGTTGCCACAGAAAACTGACGGATGTGTTTACACTGTATTGCCTTATTACTGTGAATCTACAGAGAGATTCCATTGGTTGATGTCTCCTTTGATGGTTTCTGTGTTCTCCAGGAGTTTGATGATAATGATAAAGACGAGGACATCGATGCTCTGATGTCGGCACACAGCAAGGCCGCCAGCCGACGCATGAGCTGCGCTGTGTCTACGGTAATACCCTGCCATATAGTAAACACAGACACACACACAAACGCACACACACACACACATAATGGACACAAAGATGCATCTGCCATGCTCTGGCACACAAGAAGACAGACTGGCAGGCCTACTGCCACACACACACACAGCCCATAAAGAGGATTGATGAGTGAGTCATGGCTGTGTTGAAACCATTGTGTGAACAGTGTCAATAGCACCAGTGACCTCAGGGCTGAGGAACAGCAGGGCAGTGTCTCACACACACACACACACACACACACACACAGCACATCTCACAGCACAGCTCACAGCACAACTCACAGCACAGCTCACAGCAAAGCTCACAGCACAGCTCACATATAGACATTGCCTAGGAGCCAGGAAAATGTGCCTAAACTCACAGGTGTATATACTGTTTATCTTTTGTATGTGTGCTATGCTCTGGTAGAACCTGGCTTAGAACAACATTTCTGTTTCTTTTCTCACAACACTAAACTAAATAATTAGCTGAGTTTTGTGATTGACAGAGTCATATTGACCGACTCTCTTCAGTTCCGATTTTGAGACCTTGGTCTCTTTTACAAATGAGCCCTGCAGAATACAAACATACACACATCCCACTGGGCACAGACTATTCCCACGTTAATAAATAGGAAATACCCCCCAGAACATAGAAGAGATCAAAAACACACTCATAAAAAAAGGACAAATCGGAGACATTGTTAGGTTAACAGGCGACACACACTTCCTGCCTGTCTGACATTTCTAATTTCACCTCAGACATGACTAACAACATTAATTCTGGCCGTGGGCTCTGCTCTCAATAACAGCAGAGGTGGAGGGCCATGATTACAGAGATTATGGAGATGAATGGTGACTGGCTTCTGTGAATCTCCCTGCTTGAAAATATTGTATGAATAGAAAATAATGAATATAGGGGTGGATGAGGGAAACAAACACACAGTAGATATCTATAGTAGCAATTCTTCCTATAATGTTCATGTACACTGTGAGTAATATTCATCATAACTGAAGCCCGGTGTTCCGGTTTCGGTGGCATATATTGAAACGTGTGGGGGGGGGGGGCGTTCTGAGTGGGAAACAACCAATGGGGGGGGGGGGTTCTGGGTGGGGAACAACCAATGGGTGGGGGCGTTCTGAGTGGGAAACAACCAATGGGTGGGGGGGGTTCTGGGTGGGGAACAATCAATGGGTGGGGGGTTCTGAGTGGGAAACAACCAATGGGTGGGGGGTTCTGGGTGGGGAACAATCAATGGGTGGGGGTTCTGAGTGGGAAACAACCAATGGGTGGGGGGGTTCTGGGTGGGGAAACAATCAATGGGTGGGGGGGGTGGGGGGTTCTGGGTGGGGAACAATCAATGGGTGGGGGGTTCTGAGTGGGAAACAACCAATGGGTGGGGGGTTCTGGGGGGGAACAATTCTGGGGGGGGTTCTGGGTGGGGAACAATCAATGGGTGGGGGGGTTCTGAGTGGGAAACAACCAATGGGTGGGTGGGGGAACAATTCTGGGTGGGGAACAATGAATGGGTGGGGGGTTCTGAGTGGGAAACAACCAATGGGTGGGGGTTCTGGGTGGGGAACAATCAATGGGTGGGGGGGTTCTGAGGGGAAACAACCAATGGGTGGGGGGTTCTGGGTGGGGAACAATCAATGGGTGGGGGGTTCTGGGTGGGGAACAATCAATGGGTGGGGGGGTTCTGAGGGTGGGGGTTCTGGGTGAAACAACCAATGGGTGGGGGGTTCTGAGTGGGAACAATCAACAATCAATGGGTGGGGGGGTTCTGGGTGGGGAACAATCAATGGGTGGGGGGTTCTGGGTGGGGAACAATCAATGGGTGGGGGGTTCTGGGTGGGGAACAATCAATGGGTGGGGGGGTTCTGGGTGGGGAACAATCAATGGGTGGGGGGCGTTCTGGGTGGGGAACAATCAATGGGTGGGGGGTTCTGGGGGGGAACAATCAATGGGTGGGGGGTTCTGGGTGGGGAACAATCAATGGGTGGGGGCGTTCTGGGGAACAATCAATGGGTGGGGGGTCTGGGTGGGAACAATCAATGGGTGGGGGGTTCTGGGTGGGGAACAATCAATGGGTGGGGGGTTCTGGGTGGGGAAACAATCAATGGGTGGGGGGCGTTCTGGGTGGGGAACAATCAATGGGTGGGGGGCGTTCTGGGTGGGGAACAATCAATGGGTGGGGGGTTCTGGGTGGGGAACAATCAATGGGTGGGGGGGGTTCTGGGTGGGGAACAATCAATGGGTGGGGGGTTCTGGGTGGGGAACAATCAATGGGTGGGGGGTTCTGGGTGGGGAACAATCAATGGGTGGGGGGTTCTGGGTGGGGAACAATCAATGGGTGGGGGGGTTCTGGTTCTGGGGGGGCGTGGGGAAACAATCAATGGGTGGGGGGTTCTGGGTGGGGAACAATCAATGGGTGGGGGGCGTTCTGGGTGGGTGGGGGGGTTCTGGGTGGGGAACAATCAATGGGGGGGGGGGTTCTGGGTGGGGAACAATCAATGGGTGGGGTTCTGGGTGGGGAACAATCAATGGGCGGGGGGTTCTGGGTGGGGAACAATCAATGGGTGGGGGCGGGTTCTGAGTGGGAAACAACCAATGGGTGGGGGGGTTCTGGATGGGGAACAATCAATGGGTGGGGGGGGTTCAATGGGTGGGGGTTCTGGGTGGGGAACAACCAATGGGTGGGGGGTTCTGGGTGGGGAACAATCAATGGGTGGGGGGTTCTGAGTGGGAAACAACCAATGGGTGGGGGCGTTCTGAGGGGAACAACCAATGGGAAACAACCAATGGGTGGGGGGGTCTGGGTGGGGGGAAACAACAACCAATGGGTGGGGGGGGGTTCTGGGTGGGGAACAACCAATGGGTGGGGGGTTCTGAGTGGGAAACAATCAATGGGTGGGGGGTTCTGGGTGGGGAACAACCAATGGGTGGGGGGGGGTTCTGGGTGGGGAACAACCAATGGGTGGGGGGTTCTGGGTGGGGAACAACCAATGGGTGGGTTTCCCTGTGGCTCCTGCTTTTGGTTTCACCACCATGGGGTTATTAACACTGAAGATAACAATGACATCATCATCAATATTACATTTTTAAACAATTAAATGGCAACCCTAGCTATTTGTTCCAGCTGTCTTGATATCCTGGCAATATAGCCATGCTCAAAGAAGCCGGGACCGAGAGACTAAAAAACAGCAATCAGACTGTTAAATAGCCATCACTAGCCGGCTACCAACCGGCTACTCAACCCTGCACCTTAGAGGCTGCTATCCTACATACATAGACATGGAATCACTGGCCACTTTAATAATGGAACACTAGTCACTGATAGGAGAAAACTGAGCATGGATCAACAACATTGCAGTTACCCCACAATACTAAACTAATTGACAGAGTGAAAAGAAGGAAGCCTGTACAGAATAAAAAAATATTCCAAAACATGCATCCTGTTTGCAATAAGGCATTAAAGTAAAACTGTCAAAAATGTGGGAAACCAATTAACGGTTTGTCCTGAATACAAAGTGTTATGTTTGGAGAAAATCCAATACAACACATTTCTAAGTACCACTGTCCATATTTTCAAGCATAGTGCTGACTGCATCATGTTATGGGTATGCACGCCCACTCTTTGCCTGGAAGGAGAGTGATTGCGCAATTTTTTTTGAGTGAATTGTTTGTTTCAGAAAGTTGAACAGGCTATATTATATTTAGTTTAATTTAAAATCGATTGGGTGTACTTTTAGATGAACTGTAAGGCTATAACCTAGCAAAATGTGGAAAAAGTCAAGGGGTCTGAATACTTTCCGAAGGCACTGTATAGGCCTAGCGTGTTATGCGGTAGAGCCCGGTGCGCTCTATTCCAGCTCCTCGCATTGGCCGGGCTAGAATGGGCATCCAGCCAGGAAGGAGGGTGCCGGCTCAGCGCTCCGGGCCTCCAGTATACCTCTTTGGACCAGGATATCCTGCGCCGGCTCTGCGTACTGTGTCTCCGGTGGGTCTGCACAGCCCAGTGCGTCCTGCATTTGCAGGGCGAAAATAAACATCCAGCCAGGACGGGTTGTGTCAGCTCTACACTCCAGACCTCCAGTACCACTAGTGCCGACACCATGCACCAGGCTTCCAGTGCGCCTCCAGAGTCCAGTACGTCCTGTTCCTCCTCCCCGCACTCGACCTGAGGTGCGTGTCACCAGCCCGGTACCACCAGTGCCGGCACCAGGCCTACAGTGCGCCTCGGCAGTCCAAAGAGTCCGGCGACAGTACCCAGTCCAGAGCGTCTGGCGACAGTTCACAGACCGGAACCTCCAACGACGGCCACAGACCGGAACCTCCAACGACGGGCCACAGTCCGGAACCTTCAACGTCGGGCCACAGTTTGGGGTCTCCAGTGACGGTCCCCAGTTCAGAACATCCGGCGATGATCCACGCAGCAAGGGTCCCCAGTCCGGGGCCTACGGCGAGGATCCGCAGTCCAGAGCCTCCGACGATGATCCACAGGTCAGGGCTACAAGAGCGGACTCAATGTAAAGAAGGGGGGCGGCGTCCAGAACCAGACCCTCCACCGAGATTAGATGCCCACCCAGACCCTCCCATATAGGTTTAGGTTGCAGCCGGGAGTCCGCACCTTTGGGGGGGGGGGTACTGTCATGCCCTGACCTTAGTTATCTTTGTTTTCTTTATTATTTTAGTTAAGTCAGGGTGTGACATGGGTGGATGGTTTAGTTTTTTGTATATCTATGGGTTTTAAGTATGTCTAGGTATATGTAGGTCTATGGTGGCCTGAATTGGTTCCCAATCAGAGGCATCTGTTTATCATTGTCTCTGATTGGGGATCCTATTTAGGTTGCCATTTTCCATTTTGGTTTTGTGGGTTATTGTCTGTGTAGTTGCATGTCAGCACTAGTTTATAGCGTCACGTTAGTTTGTTTAAGTGTTCTTCATGAAATAAAATGACGTATTCCAATCAGTCTGCGCCTTGGTCTCCTCGTTATGACGTACGTGACACGTGGTTTCTGGGTGGGGAGGGAGGATGCTGGTGGGTGGATGGGGACTGAGTTGGGGGTTATCTTTGTATACATTTCTTTGATAGTTGTTTTGTTCCTGTAACCCCCCCTAAAAATAGACAACACTAAATAAAAAGTTGGTCCCCAAAAAAGAATATTAAGCCCAGAAGGCTGATTCTCTTGTATCTACTAAAACTGGAAATCCATTCCTCCCAGATATGTTGCTTTGGTGGAAGCATCTGTGTTTAGTTGTCTTTGATATTTACTGGTGCTTTCAGCCTGTCCGCTGTGTCCTTCTGTTTATTCATTGATGACTTCTAATCGGGTCCTGCTTCATCTGATAATCACCATGGTAACCCTGATAGATTCAGTTTTGTGTCCGTGTCTGGGGTTTCTGCCCTGGTACATGGGGTCTGTCCTCTCGTCTCTGTCCTCTTTACACTTTCACATGTATCACCCCTCTCTCCCTCCTCTTTTCTCTCACCTCTCTACTCCTTCCCTCTCTCCTCCCTCTTCCTTCCTTCCCTCTCTCCTTCACTCTCTCTCTCCTCCTCCCCCTGCTGGCTCGGGTTCTATTCTTCCTCTGGCTGCTAGTCTTCTACTCCCGGCTCAGAGAGAAAATGGGGCTACCTCAGTGTTCCTGGCGACTCAGACGCAGAAACTGTGAGTTCTTGCCTCCTTGTGTATGTGTGTACCCCACTTATTGTGAATATGTTTCCACCAATCGGTGCCGCTGTGCTCCCATCGCTGCCACTGACTGCCTAAATTGGTCATTCATCATACTGGCTCACTCTATGACATAAATTAGATCAACTTTAGTGTTTTACATTCCCCAGCCAGACCAATCTCTCACCAAATGACTCAATGTCCATTCTGCATTTTTACCTGTACAAAGACGAAAGGCTATCCCTGCCTCCATCTGTCTTCCTCCTTTTCCCTCCACTCCATTCTTAATTTCTCCCCCACTCTTGCTCTCCTCTTCTCTCCCTCATCTCTTCAGATTCTCTGCCCCTGATCCTCTACTTCTCTGTCCTCCATTCTGATATTTTCCTCTCCCCTCTTCCCCCTCCCCTATTACTATTTTAATAATGTTGCTCTCTCCCTACCCATCTCCTCTCTCTTCTCCCTTTATCCTATCTATTCTCTCTCTCCCTCTCCTCTTTTCCCCCCCTCTCTTCTCCTCACAGAGCAGTCTGAACAGTATGATGAGTATGTACAGTGAGACTGGTGACTATGGCAACGCCAACGTGAGTGGCGAACTGCTGTTGAACATCAGCTACAGCTATAAGACAGGCGCTCTTAACGTCCTGGTGAAGGAGTGTCGCAACCTGGCTACCGGGGATGAGAAGAGGCAACGCACAGATGCGTAAGGGCACACACACACACACACACACTTTTTATTTTCATTTCACCTTTATTTAACCAGGAGTCAGGCGCAGAAAACCGTATTTATTCCGGTGAGAAAACAACAGGCGAATAAATGACCGGCCCAAAACAGGACACAAACAGTCCGTAAAAATACAAACAACACCACAACATCCACAACACAGAACAGAGAAACAAGCTCGAACAAAAGCAGGCGGGCATAACAGGCTTAAATAGCCCTAAACCAAACCCCAAACGAGAAACAGGTGAAACCAATAAGACATAACCAACAGAAAAGGAAAAGGGAATCGGTGACAGCTAGTAGACCGGTGACGACGTCCGCCGCCCGAACAGGAAGGGGAGCCACCTTTGGTGGAAGTCGTGACAGTGACATCATTGATATACACAGAGAAAAGAGTCAGCCCAAGGATTGAACACTGTGGCACCCCCATAGAGACTGCCAGAGGTCCGGACAACAGACCCTCCGATTTAACACACTGAACTCTATCAGAGAAGTAGTTGGTGAACCAGCCTAGGCAGTCATTTGAGAAACCAAGGCTGTTGAGTCTGCCGATAAGAATGTGGTGATTGACAGAGTCGAAAGCCTTGGCCATGTCGATGAATATAGCTGCACAGTACTGCCTCTTATCGATGGCGGTTATGATAGGGTTTAGGACCTTGAGCGTGGCTGAGGTACACCCGTGACCAGCTCGGAAACCAGATTGCATAGTGGAGAAGGTACGGTGGGATTTGAAATGGTCGGTGATCTGTTTGTCAACTTGACTTTGGAAGACCTTAGAAAGGCAGGGTAGGATAGATATAGGTGTGTAGCAGTTTGGGTCTAGAGTGTGTCCCCCTTTGAAGAGGGGGATGACCGCGGCAGCATTCCAATCTTTGGGGATCTCAGACGATACGAAATAGAGGTTGAACAAGCTAGTAATAGGGTTTGCAACAATTTTGGCGGATCATTTTAGGAAGAGAGGGTCCAGATTGTCTAGCCCAGCTGATTTGTAGGGGTCCAGATTTTGCAGCTCTTTCAGAACATCAGCTATCTGGATTTGGGTAAAGGAGAAATGGGGAGGCTTGGGCAAGTTGCTGTGTGGGGTGCAGGTCTGTTGACTGGGGTAGGGGTAGCCAGGTGGAAAGCATGGCCAGCCGTAGAAAAATGCTTTGAAATGGTCAATTATCACGGATTTATCAGTGGTGACAGTGTTTCCTAGCCTCAGTGCAGTGGGCAGCTGGGAGGAGGTGCTCTTATTCTCCATGGACTTTACAGTGTCCCAGATCTTAGTGTTACAGGATGCAAATTTCTGTTTGAAAAAGCTAGCCTTTGCTTTCCTAACTGCCTGTGTATATTGGTTCCTAACTTCCCTGAAAAGTTGCATATCGCGGGGCCATTCGATGCTAATGCAGAACGCCACAGGAGGCAGTACGCCACTGAAGAACCTATGCTTACTGTGAAATTACACACACTTCATTATCACACATTCACACTTGAAAAAGAAGACACACCTCTTAACATCACAGTTCCTGACCGTCAGCTCAACTTGAACCAATCCATGAGTGATGTGTGACCTCAGCATGACCCACAACAACTGTGACATTCATTGTATGTCAGAGTAACCTTAGTGAAGCCTTGGGGTGATCATATGGATCACGGCACACAGGTCTTCCTATGAAGAGTGTGGCTGAATGTCTTTTCCATTGGCAGCTATGTGAAGGCCTACCTCCTCCCAGACAAGTCTCGCCAGAGCAAGAGGAAGACCAGCATCAAGACCAACACAATCAACCCTGTATTCAACGAGAACCTTAGGGTGAGGGAGTGTGTGTGTGTGTGTGTGTGTGTGTGTGTGTGTGTGTGTGTGTGTGTGTGTGTGTGTGTGTGTGTGTGTGTGTGTGTGTGTGTGTGTGTGTGTGTGTGTGTGTGTGTGTGTGTGTGTGTGTGTGTGTGTGTGTGAACTTGTGTGTGTGTGTGTGTGAACTTGTGTGTAGCTTGGGAAACAGTAAGATTTAATGAGTTTGTTTTTGTGATCATGAGAATGTGTGTCCTTGGATGGGATCAAGTTGCCTGGAGACAGTGTGTGTGTCAACTGGAGTGTGTCAGTCAGCAGGTGTTCATACTGATGTAGGAGCTTAACTTGATCACCCTGTTGCAGGAGAACTTTCCACATAATAATTCACATAATTTATTTTCCTGCTGTAGCAAACTGAATTAAGATCCTACATCTGTACAGTATATAAATTAATGAAGCTTGTTCCTCCCATGTGTTTTTATTAACCTGTACCACCATACCTACAGTGTATAGCCGTCAATAGACTTCACCTCAAGCACCCCTGCTGTACATGTGTTATTCCTGTAAGAGCATCGGCAGGAACTTTGATTTTTGTACTCAGTCCTACTCTCCTGTCATCACTTTCTCCTGTGCTGTTTTGTGTAGTATGTGATCAGCCACTCCCAGTTGGAGACACGAACGCTGCAGCTGTCTGTGTGGCACCATGACCGCTTCGGACACAACAGCTTCCTGGGGGAGGTGGAGCTGACCTTTGACTCCTGGGAGTTTGACAGCAACACGGAGGAGTGGTACTCTCTGCAGCCCAAGGTATCCTGTGTGCAGATGGACAATAGTGTCTATGTGTGGATTTATACAGCATTGTATGTTTATCAGTGGTAAATACTGTAAGTAGATGTGTTTTATGTGCAGCTGGACAGTAGTATGGACTCCACGCTCCAGTATAAAGGGGAGCTGACCGTGGTTCTGAAGTACATTCCTGCAGAGAAGAACCTCATGCTACCCCTGGACCAGGTCCAAGGTGCTCCACAAAATCCTTCTGTTTTAATTGCTCCAACCCATCACTAACCCATATCATTCAACTAATGACATTTCATGAAAGACTGTTTGGAATTTTGCTCATTCACCTTTACATTTACATTTAAGTAATTTAGCAGACGCTCTTATCCAGAGCGACTTACAAATTGGTGCATACACCTTATGACATCCAGTGGAACAGCCACTTTACAATAGTGCATCTAAATCTTTTTAAATATTTTTTTTCCTCCTCTCAGTGAAGAAAGGCTTTCTGAAAGGAAAGAAGACCAGCATCAAGCTGCCTCAAGGAGGTATGGTGGAACTGCTGGTCAAGGAGGCCAAGAACCTGACCTCAGTCAAGTCTGGAGGCACTTCAGACCCCTTTGTGAAAGGGTGAGACCCAGATAGACCCATTCAGTTTCATCCAGCCTTCATTCCTAGTCAGAATGATGGGAAGGACCTACTACCTACCTAATTCCAATTCCTCTGACAGTTTTGTCTTGTTTCCTGTCTCCCCATCCATCCAGGTACCTGCTCCCTGACAACAGTAAGTCCACAAAGCACAAGACGGTGGTGGTGCGTCGCTCGGTCAACCCCCAGTGGAACCACACCTTCACCTACTGTGGCCTGCAGGCCGGAGACCTGAACAACGTGTGTCTGGAGCTCACCGTCTGGGACAAGGAGGCTCTGGCCAGCAATGTCTTCCTGGGGGGAGTCCGACTCAACGGAGGGACAGGTCTGTCTGGGAAGAACCAGGGGCAGGGATGGGCTGTTTGGTATTGGACTTCTCTGCTGTTCTCTCTTCTTTTGTTTTGTTCTCTGGTCTTCTCTTCAGTTTAACTCTAGTCTTTACTTCTCTTCTTTTCTCTCTTCTCAGAGGTTATGGTGATTTGTAGCATATTCAGTCAGCATAACGCCGTAGGGATATGGAGTGTATGGAACCGATAGTGATGATCTATTGTCTCCCTACAGGCCAGAGCTATGGGAACCAGGTGGACTGGATGGACTCGTACGGAGAGGAACAGCGGCTATGGCAACGCATGATTGACAACCCGGAGGTCCCTCAGGAGTGTACACTGATGCTGAGGTCCAGCATGTGCAAGCACAACACATGAGATGGAGGGAAAGAAGGACAAAAGAAAAAGGGACAGAGAGAGGTGGCAGAAAAGGGAGAAACAGTGGATGGAAAGGGGGGGGGGAGAAAAGAGAAGAAAAGAAAGAGAAGGACATTGGTTGACAGTGCTCCATGTCCAAGCTCTATCCCACAATACAGAGCTGATGACATCACTCCACTTCCTGACCCTTGAACCCTAACCTCTGAGCTACCCTGATCCTGCACTGGGGTTCATAGTCCTCTACCTGGTAAAGAGGTCAACCAGTCATGCCTTACACTCACATGGCCATACCCAGCCAAGACCAAGCACTGCTACTACTACTACTACTACTACTACTACTACTACTACTACTACTACTACTACTACTACTACTACTACTACTACTGTACATTATGACATGTACAGGTAACTGCTAAAATAATGGAAACACTTGAGTAAATGAGAGATACAAAGTGTATATCCCTCCAATAGAGTTCCAGACACTCATAGAAGGTGGTAGCCCAACACCCTATTAAGACACTTTATGTTGGTGTTTCCTTTATTTTGGCAGTTACATGTATGTAACATAATGAACAAGCACATTGTCATTTGTATGATCTGATCTGACTATGCACAACGCTCTCCTCTCCCTGTGTTGAGACTACTTGAGGTAGAAGTTGTTCTTAACCCCAGATCTAGGATCAGATTGCTCTGACCTGCTCTTAACCATAACCATTTAGGGGGAAGATAATGTATCTGACCCCGCATCAGTGGCTACGGGTAGCTTTTACCTAGGCTTTGACTCAATCAGAACCCGCGTTGGCAGACATCCACTTTGCGGATGTTTTGTTTCGTGTCCACAATAAGCTAACGCATGGAGCCACTTGTGGATTTTCAGCTCTAACGCAGTTACACTTCAGACACCGCCAAAACAAACGATATGGGGATCTAATAGAATCTAGTCCCTTCTCTCATAAGGTAACTTCTCCAAAGGCACTTAGGGGTTGATGCATGCTGAGTAGATTTAAACATTCCCAAAGTATACTGTAAAATGATAATAAGGGTGTGTTCAAGATTGCATTGTTTAATGCAATAATGTTATTATGCAACATTTTTGAACTGATAAACCCCAGTTTCAAAGTGTTGCAAAATTGCATTGTAACTAATCCTGAACACACCAATGGTTTTACTGTAGTTTTGATAAAGCACACATTACGAGTAGAGTGGCACAAATAGCCACTTCATAAACAGATGTTTTGGACCTCGTTTTGGGTGGAAACAGAGATTAAGGCAGAAATCTAACTAGAGATCCAGCAGCACCAAATCGCTGATAGAAATGTATTGTGTCAAGTGTGGAATAGAGAGTCAAGGGCAGTTATATCTGCAACACAGGAAACATTTTGCCCCAGGAGCCTTGGGGAGATGTGAGAAGGATTGCATGTTCCAGAGTGAACCCATGTCCAGAGGGGAGGGACCTTTGGCTTTTTAATCCAATGGGTTTTGAGAAGAGAGTATGTGAGGAGAATGTAATTGAAATTCTCTCTATGACTCATTGAATAGAACACATCCGCCACTGTGACCTGTCTGTCCCTACGACCTCATTGGATAAGTAATATCACTTCTAGTATCCCCCCCATTAGTGGTTCTGAAGTCTTGGCATGCACCTCAAATGTCACCCTGTTCCCCATTGGGGTGGCAGGGTAGCCTAGTGGTTAGGTTCCTAGGCCGTCATTGAAAATAAGAATGTGTTCTTAACTGACTTGCCTGGTAAAATAAAGGTAAAATAAAATAAAAAATAAATATGGGTGATTCTACAGAAGTGGTGTAAATTGGGGGTTGGGAAAAAAATCACATTTGTATCCTATTTTTCCTAAACTGTCAGCACACATCTCATATGCCAGATAGACATATCTAATACTCACACACTGTTTGTATTAATACTCACACACTGTTTGTATTAATACTCACACACTATTTGTATTAATACTCACACACGGTTTGTATTAATACTCACACACGGTTTGTATTAATACTCACACACTGTTTGTATTAATACTCACACACTGTTTGTATTAATACTCACACACTGTTTGTATTAATACTCACACACTGTTTGTATTAATACTCACACACTGTTTGTATTAATACTCACACACGGTTTGTATTAATACTCACACACTGTTTGTATTTGAAATTTGAAGTATTGTCCTGAATTTCTTACCAGGAAAAAAACGTGTCACGACCAAAACATACTGAAACAGTATAAATACATGGAGAAACATGCTCATTATTGATCATTTGGATGAACCTTCTATTCATGTTTTATTTGCATACAAAATGGTCAAAATAATAAAAACATGATTTTTAACCGGACTTTCAAATCCTTTAAATTGAATTTAGAGAAATATAATTTATATTGTTCTTCTGTAAAATGTTCAATGTTGATTGTAGAATCTAAAATGTTTTGATTAATTAATTTACTTATGTATCTAATTCATTGTTGCTTGATGTATACATTGTAACTTTTCCTATCTTTATTTTAGCAAAATAAAGATTGTCAATGGATATATATTGGGTATATTTTAGTATAGACATTACCATTGAGGGCTTCCATCATTTTAAAGTAGTCAGCTGGATGGGGATTCTTATGGGTTGGGAGCATTGTCTTCTTCAAATTGAGTTGCCTATGGTTTGTAAATCAAAGACTAAGGTCTTGTCCGAGAGCATGAGCCAAGACCAAGATTTAAACCAGGACATTGGTCCCAAGATCCATACCTAGGGAGTTGAGACCATGACAAGTTAAATACATAATGTATGTGGACTTGAGTGGTCTCAAGACCAAGACCACAAGACTCCATGGGCCCTTTCTTCAATTCTAAGAAACTTGAGTAGAGTAAAGTAGAGTATAGTTCACTGGAGTACTGTATAGTACAGTAGAGAAGAGTACAGTACAGCACAGCACATTATAGACGTTTATGTTTGGGCTCTTTTTTCCTGAAGTGTGCTCTTGACCACTACCTACATGGTTGCTCAGGATGTATAGCATGGCACTTGCAAATTTAAAATGGAGAAAGCCTCAATGGCGCTGCCTGTGCTGGCACAGATATCATGCTGGCACAGATGTCATGCTGGCACAGATGTCATGCTGGCACAGATGCCATAATGGCACAGATACAAAGATGAGACCTCTATCAATCTCTATGGTGTCAATTGTTTCAGTTGTGACTGCTTTGGTTGGACAATTTAGACTTTTGGACAGATGTACTTCCCACCAAACACATACATACATACATATTTCTTGAAATATTAGATGTTGAGTAGTGAAGCATCTTAAAAATACATGAAGATTTATTAAACCTGCTCACAAATTTGATCCAAAATGTTTGCAGACAGACTACTCACTATGTGGCCATGCTAGAGAGGGGTGCAATCCCATCAGCTGGAGATATATGTAGGGGTGTGGCTTAATGCAGATTCATTCTACAGTCTTTTAATGTGTGTGTTTTATCAGTCTTTTAACGGTAGTGACATCAAAAGGTGGGCCAGCATTTTTTTGGGAAGTATGTTTTAAAATAAACAAATCTACTAATTATACCAGGATCTTTCAATGTAACAATGTAACAACTCAAGATGTTCTGTTGAAATAATAATACTAAAACTATTTTAAAAATCATGAATTGCTTTATTTTCAAACATGAAGTTTAAGAGTCAGTGTGTGAGACAGACATCTCTCAATAGAAACAGCTATATAAACAATGACTTTGTACTATATTAATTGAAAAATATGTTTGTTATTCCCTTGAAGTGAGAATATATCATGATGTAATGAAATGTCCTAAGTTTGGAGACTTAAATGTTTTTCTAAATAGTTTATTATTCATTTTTAAGTGGGACAGAAATTTACAACACTTCTGTAGAATACCCCAAATACTCTATAGGGAAAAGGATGCCATTTGGGCTGCAGACTTGGTCTCGGTGTCACAGCTTACTGTCACAACCTACAGTCTACTGTGGAATGCAAGTCTACATATTCACCATTGTCTGAGTTCCTGTTATGCTCTGAATTCTGAGTGTAAACAACCATTGAAAACTACAGAATACAGTAATAATAATACTATTAAAATGGCATTTACTGTGTAGATGAGTTGCAGGCAATACCCTGCTACTAAAGAAACACTAGACGTGTCTGACAGCATGTTACTGTCTCTGTTTTAATGTCCTCTCATTCAAAACTAGATTGTTCGATTTGACATGGCAATGTGACTGAATCAATCTCTGATTTGGTTTCAAATGTTTTATCAGAATATTTTGAAGAAATAAACAACATCATTCCTCAGATGACTTCTATGTATGTTGAGAACAAACTTTTCTGTGTGTCTGTATCAGATCCAGTGTGTGTGGGCGTCTGTAAAAGTGTGAACAAATTATGATTAGTGTTATTTCCTGATAGTTGCAGGTAGAAAATACAATCTACACAGGACCATCTAATCAGCCGGTTTACATGGGCAGGAGTTGCAGCTTTCCATGGTAACATCACCATGCGGTAAAATGGTTACAGCTGCAATATGGCGACCCTAAAACATATTCACATAGAAATGTGAGTTATAGATCTGTCATTCTCATTGAAAGCAACTCTAAGAAGCGATAGATTTGTTCTATGGGCGCTATGTCTATGCTTCCCATTCTTTTTTGTTTTTGCATCTCTTACATTCGGTTTTGTACACCAGCTTCAAACAGCTGAATATACAATATTTTTGGTTAGTGAAAATATATTTCACAGCAGTTTATATGGTACAATGATTCTCTACACTATACTTGCTTGTTTTGTCACACAAACTAAAATTAGGCAAACTATTAGAATTGTAGCAACCAGAAAATGGGAGCTATTTCTGCATACTGCACCTTTATTAGACAAAGAACAGCTTGTTTTCAGTTATCCAAAACCCTTTAGTTTGTGTTAACTGTACTTATAGACGGGGAAACGGTTTCCAACAGTAAAACTCCAAACATCACTGGACGACGGCTTTAATTACTGAAAGGCGTTTTACATTGGTGGGAAATGCAGGGTTGAACCATTTGAGGGAATCTCCTAGTGAGGGACAAGTTGACTAGCTGTGGTCTGATATGGGGAAGTGGAGGATGGGAGTCATGACTTCAGGTAGTAAGCTTGAGCGACAGTTTAGTTTAAGTAGTAAATTGGGTTTAAGTGACAGAAGGGTCTTTGTTGAGATGGGGAGGACTGGGGTGGGGGTGGGGGTGTAAAGAGAAAGTTGCAGGCAGAGTCATATATATATATATATATATATATATATATGAGAGAGAGAGAGAGAGAGAGAGAGAGAGAGAGAGTTGGGCCAATGCGCATTGTCTGAACGAAAGCGGCACTTTCTCTTCCATAGCCGTTGCTAAGTGAATATTGACGCTTCCAAGTTATGCTGAAAGTTTTCTAAACCTGTGAAGATGTCCAGTGAAAGCAGATATGCAATTTGTTGAGACTACAACACAGTACAGACTTGGAGACACATAATTATCCCAAATAAAAATGTCTGTTGTTAAACATAAAACACTGCTCTGTTGTGATTGTTTACAGCAAGAATGAAGACGCTAACATGGCAGCAGTTGTAAAACCTGGCCCCACTATGATTCTGGTTGGGGGCAGGGGGATTATTTGGGGTGAGGGCGTTGTTGAGCTGTTGTACTACTGGCAGGTGTGGCCTGCCTCCTGCTGCATCTCATCTACACGTCCCTGCCATGTGTCAATGGTGGTTAAGATCTGGGCGGAGGTGATGGGGTACGTGTAGCGCTCCCTGTCCATCCCCTGCTTGTCAATCATTACCATGTTGAAGTTATTATGGGAGATCTGGAGCAGTAACCTAGACAACAGACATCAACACTTCCATCAGGTCAAGGCTGAACACACAATGGT
Organism: Oncorhynchus keta; assembly: GCF_023373465.1. Classification (NCBI taxonomy): domain Eukaryota; kingdom Metazoa; phylum Chordata; class Actinopteri; order Salmoniformes; family Salmonidae; genus Oncorhynchus; species Oncorhynchus keta. The sequence continues at coordinate 16,640,059 of NC_068454.1, forward strand.
CAGTCTGAAGAATGCTGTGAAAATTAGTTGTAGGTTTGTTATGAATGATGATGGTGTGTGTGTGTGTGTATGTGTGTGTGTGTACCTGAGTTGTAAGGCCAGCCCTGGAGGGATAAGTCTGTGGCGGATACAGCCGATCTGTGCGGGGTAAATCCCCACCAGCTCAATCACTGTCACATGCCTGAGTTCCAGACCACACTGGGCATGCTGGAACATGCACGCACAAAAGCACACACACACACACACACACACACACACACACACACACACACACACACACACACACACACACACACACACACACACACACACACACACACACACACACACAGCCATTCATATCATAAACACACTAATAACATTGTACACACACTAGCACACTAGCACAGAACATGAAAATGCACTCACATAGACGTTTCACTGAATCTATCACCTGGACAGTTAAAGGCGAGTTTGGAGTGACTCAGCATATGACAAGAGTCACTTCTTTCGTGGCACTTTTAAAGGTCAGGCCTTTTAAAGGCCACTGCCCTTTAATAGCTGTTTATGCCAGAGAACCCTCCAAACAGCCTGAATTTACAGAGAGCACTGTCCTTTAATAGCTGTTTATGCCAGAGAACCCTCCAAACAGCCTGAATTTACAGAGAGCACTGGCCTTTAATAGCTGTTTATGCCAGAGAACCCTCCAAACAGCCTGAATTTACAGAGAGCACTGGCCTTTAATAGCTGTTTATGCCAGAGAACCCTCCAAACAGCTTGAATTTACAGAGAGCACTGGCCTTTAATAGCTGTTTATGCCAGAGAACCCTCCAAACAGCTTGAATTTACAGAGAGCACTGACCTTTAATAGCTGTTTATGCCAGAGAACCCTCCAAACAGCCTGAATTTACAGAGAGCACTGGCCTTTAATAGCTGTTTATGCCAGAGAACCCTCCAAACAGCTTGAATTTACAGAGAGCACTGGCCTTTAATAGCTGTTTATGCCAGAGAACCCTCCAAACAGCTTGAATTTACAGAGAGCACTGTCCTTTAATAGCTGTTTATGCCAGAGAACCCTCCAAGCAGCTTGAATTTACAGAGAGCACTGACCTTTAATAGCTGTTTATGCCAGAGAACCCTCCAAACAGCCTGAATTTACAGAGAGCACTGTCCTTTAATAGCTGTTTATGCCAGAGAACCCTCCAAACAGCCTGAATTTACAGAGAGCACTGACCTTTAATAGCTGTTTATGCCAGAGAACCCTCCAAACAGCCTGAATTTACAGAGAGCACTGGCCTTTAATAGCTGTTTATGCCAGAGAACCCTCCAAACAGCCTGAATTTACAGAGAGCACTGTCCTTTAATAGCTGTTTATGCCAGAGAACCCTCCAAACAGCCTGAATTTACAGAGAGCACTGTCCTTTAATAGCTGTTTATGCCAGAGAACCCTCCAAACAGCCTGAATTTACAGAGAGCACTGGCCTTTAATAGCTGTTTATGCCAGAGAACCCTCCAAACAGCTTGAATTTACAGAGAGCACTGGCCTTTAATAGCTGTTTATGCCAGAGAACCCTCCAAACAGCTTGAATTTACAGAGAGCACTGACCTTTAATAGCTTTTTATGCCAGAGAACCCTCCAAACAGCTTGAATTTACAGAGAGCACTGGCCTTTAATAGCTGTTTATGCCAGAGAACCCCCCAAACAGCCTGAATTTACAGAGAGCACTGGCCTTTAATAGCTGTTTATGCCAGAGAACCCTCCAAACAGCCTGAATTTACAGAGAGCACTGACCTTTAATAGCTGTTTATGCCAGAGAACCCTCCAAACAGCTTGAATTTACAGAGAGCACTGACCTTTAATAGCTGTTTATGCCAGAGAACCCTCCAAACAGCTTGAATTTACAGAGAGCACTGGCCTTTAATAGCTGTTTATGCCAGAGAACCCTCCAAACAGCTTGAATTTACAGAGAGCACTGACCTTTAATAGCTTTTTATGCCAGAGAACCCTCCAAACAGCCTGAATTTACAGAGAGCACTGCCCTTTAATAGCTGTTTATGCCAGAGAACCCTCCAAACAGCCTGAATTTACAGAGAGCACTGGCCTTTTTTACTCTGCCCCATGACAATTTCTGTTTAGCAGGAACTGTGGCACTACACACCCCATCAGCACAACCACTTCAAACACACACATTCTGCTGCGGCACTCAATAAGCAGAATTTTACCTACTCTCCCACTCAGTCTCTCCTTTCTCTCAGGCTTTCTCCTCTTTCTCTCAGCCTTTCTCCTCTTTCTCTCAGCCTTTCTCCTCTTTCTCTCGGCCTTTCTCCTCTCCCTCTCTCCCTCCATCCCTCCCTCTATCCCTCCATCCCTCCCTCTATCCCTCCATCCCTCTCTCCCTCCATCCCTCCCTCTCTCCCTCCATCCCTCCCTCTCTCCCTCCATCCCTCTCTCCCTCCCTCCCTCCCTCTCTCCCTCCATCCCTCCCCCTCTCCCTCTCTCCCTACCTCCCTCCCTCTCTCCCTCTCCCTCCATCCCTCCCTCTCTCCCTCCATCCCTCCCTCTCTCCCTCCATCCCTCCCTCCATCCCTCTCTCCCTCCAGCCCTCCCTCCATCCCTCCCTCTCTCTCTCCCTCCATCCCTCTCTCCCTCCATCCCTCCATCCCTCCCTCTATCCCTCCATCCCTCTCTCCCTCTATCCATCCCTCCCTCTCTCCCTCTCTCCCTCCATCCCTCCCTCTCTCCCTCCATCCCTCCCTCTCTCCCTCCATCCCTCCCTCCATCCCTCCCTCTATCCCTCCATCCCTCTCTCCCTCTATCCCTCCCTCCATCCCTCCCTCTCTCCCTCCCTCTCTCCCTCCATCCCTCTCTCCCTCCATCCCTCCCTCTCTCCCTCCATCCCTCCCTCTCTCCCTCCATCCCTCCCTCTCTCCCTCTCTCCCTACATCCCTCCCTCTCTCCCTCTCTCCCTCCATCCCTCCCTCTCTCCCTCCATCCCTCCCTCCAGCCCTCCCTCCATCCCTCCCTCTCTCTCTCCCTCCATCCCTCTCTCCCTCCATCCCTCCATCCCTCCCTCTATCCCTCCATCCCTCTCTCCCTCTATCCATCCCTCCCTCTCTCCCTCTCTCCCTCCATCCCTCCCTCTCTCCCTCCATCCCTCCCTCCATCCCTCCCTCTATCCCTCCATCCCTCTCTCCCTCTATCCCTCCCTCCATCCCTCCCTCTCTCCCTCCATCCCTCTCTCCCTCCATCCCTCCCTCTATCCCTCCATCCCGCCATCCCTCCATCCCTCCCTCTCTCCCTCCATCCCTCCCTCTATCCCTCCATCCCTCTCTCCCTCTATCCATCCCTCCCTCTCTCCCTCTCTCCCTCTCTCCCTCCATCCCTCCCTCCATCCCTCCATCCCTCCATCCATCCATCCCTCTATCCCTCTATCCCTCTATCCCTCCATCCCTCCCTCCATCCCTCCCTCCCTCCATCCCTCCCTCCCTCCCTCCCTCCCTCCCTCCCTCCCTCCCTCCCTCCCTCCCTCCCTCCCTCCCTCCCTCCCTCCCTCCCTCCCTCCATCCCTCTCTCCCTCACCTGTAGGTCAGTCATCTGGAACCTGTAGTAATGATTGGCAGCAGTGGGAGCAGAGATGATGAGGAGGCGTCGTTTCTCATAGAACTGGTCCAGCAGACCTGAGGCTGTACGCACCCCCACGTTGATGTTCATAGCTGTGACATGACATAATAAAACACTATATACCATTTCATCATATCACATCATCACATTTTAATGAATGTAAATTATGTTATTTTTTGAAACACTTGAATTGCAATTGACAATAAAAAAAATGTTTTTATTTATTTCATTGCTGTTTTACTCTGTACTGGTCTTGTTGCTAGAAACATTGTTAGCCAATTACCCAGAGTGTATAAGAAGTGCTATGTGAATTGTCACTATATTACACAATACAATAGAAGTATAATACACCTCTATCAGACATTATAAACTGGGTGGTTCAAGCCGTGAATGCTGATTGACTGACAGCCGTGGTATATTTAAGCAATAAGGCATGAGGGGGTGTGGTATATGGTAACCAGTTTATAATAACAATAAGGCACCTCTGGGGTTTGTGATATATGGCCAATATACCACGGCTAAAGGCTGTATACAGGCACTCTGTGTTGCGTCGTGCATAAGAACAGCCCTTAGCCGTGGTATATTGGCCATATATCACAAAACCCTGAGGTGCCTTATTGTTATTATAAACTGGTTACCAATGTAATTAGGGCAATAAAAATAAATGGTTTGTCATACTCGGCGTATATAGTCTGATATAACACGGCTGTCAGCCAATCAGCAATCAGGGCTCGAACCACCCAGTATATTACAGGCCATACACCACGGGTATGACAAAACATTTATTTTTACTGCTCTAATTACGTTGGTAACCAGTTTACAACAGCAATAAGGCAACTCGGGAGTTCGTGGTATATGACCAATATACCACGGGTAAGGGCTGTATCCAGACACTCCGCGTTGCATTGTGCAAAGGAACAGCCCTTAGCCGTGGTATATTGGCCATATACCACACCCCTTGGGCCTTATTGCTTAAATAACCCACATAAGTATGTGTCACAGACAGTGCTGGTCGATTTCAGAGCAGGCGGTATTGATCTTCTGGATCTCTGTGATCGATCGACAGCCCACCCTGGCCGAGGGAGACATGCCCACGTTCACCTCCAGCGAACCCCTCAGCACCCCTGACCACCGCTTCACTACTGCTAAACACAACATGGTGGATGTGTCATGTACGTTTGTGTGGTGTGTGTGTGCGTATGTGTGCACAGACACGTACCTGCACAGTTGGTTTCCGTGCCAGACCAGGTGAGGCCGTACTGGCACACCCTCGCAGCGCTGCCCTGCAGCTCATACCCTCCTGTACACTTGAACTCACAGGTTGCTCCATAGTTATTACCATCACTATCACACTTCATAAAACCGTTGTCTGGGGGGGTCATGGGGCTGCACAAAACAAAACAGATTCAGAAAGCCACTTTCACAGGAAAAATGTGTAAGTTATGTGATTGTTCCTTCAAATGTTGTCAGAACATTGCCCCAGTAAATTTCAAACTGGCCCTTATGTTGGGGGGTCACCTCGTACTCTGACAGAGAAGCGGCAGCTGCCCTTATTCCCGGCGCGGTCGTAGACGGTGTAGGACATCTTATGGAGACCCTCAGGGAAGTGTCCAGGAGGCTTCCCTTTCAATATAACACTGTAAAAAGCCTCTGTCAAATACTATACTGTGTCAATAGTGCTGAAGCCTAACTAAAGATGTACCCTACTAATACTGCTGCTATTGCTACTATTCATTTGGCATTTAAACATTTTTTACTTCCTGAGAGTCAGATAAAGTGATGGATACTATCATTATGTCTCTGCGTGCAGTTTGAAGGAAGTTGCTAACTTCCGCTATGTTGCGCTAACACTAGTTAGCAATGGTACATTAAACTATGTTCAGACTGCACGCAGGGGCATACAAATGGCACCCATGAGCTTATCTGACTCTGGGTAAGTAGAACAATTTGTCAGGATTTGGCCAGGGTTGTTCCGGTTTTTGGCCACTAGATGCCCCCATTGTGCCTTTTGACCTTTTGTTTTCCCTTGATCCCCATTATTATTTGCACCTGTGCCTCGTTTCCCCTGATTGTATTTAAACCCTTTGTTTTCCTCAGTCCTTTGCTCTGTGTTTGTATGTTAGCACCCAGCCCTAGTACTCTGAGAACTCTTGTTGATCCCGGTGGACTCTCTTGTGGAATTCTGTTTTTTTGTTCTTGTTTGTTTTTGAGTATCTTTTTGAGGCTTTTTGTGCTATACCTTCCACCTTGTGGATTTACCTTTTTGTCTTGGAGGATTAACTTTGTTCTTGTGGAATTCCTTTTGAGGTTGTGGAGTTACATGTTTTCCTGAAGAAATTCACTTTTTACTTCAATAAATACACCGTCTCAAGTACTGCTGTGTCTGCCTCATCTTCTGGGTTCTGCCAACTATTCGTGGCTCAGTTGGTTAAGGACTGTTTCTCACTCCGGAGACCTGGGTTCGTAACCGGGTCCTGACACAATTGCCAAAATCTCACAATATTCCTTTAATACTACATGTTAAAGGAAGGGGTCAGAGGTCAGACTGACTCTGTGAGGATGCCATCAGCTGGGTCCTTGCCCTCTGGTGTGTCCCAGGTCACACTGGCTGTGAGCCTGCTTGGCTCTGCTGTCTTCTGCTTCAGGTTAGGACACTTTATTATTGGGATGTCAACATCCCAGAGAGAGAGCGAGGGGGCGAAAGGGAGAAGTAGAGAGAGGGGGAAGTAGAGGAGAAGAGGAAATGTCAGGAGACAGAAACAGGAGAGAAACAGGAAGAGAGAAATAAAAAGGAAAACTGTTATCCAGAGTGATCCCCCTGTTCTGTTCTGCGATGTTGTGTCCTGTCTATGTAACTGGGCTGAATCTAGACTAGAGAAGCTATTGTCACTGCAGACCAGGAGAATCAATGTAATTTCACTAGAGCAGAAAGCACTCAACTCCATCACAGCTATGTGTGTCAGTGTGTGTGTGGGTGTATGTGTGTGTGTTACACAACCTGTTCTTCTAAATCACTCAAAAAGTCCAAATCTGACTTTCTTGGACAAAAGAACATGCAATATGATGTATTGTCTTGAACGTCAGTGATCATTTTTGAGTCTCAGGCTTAGCCACACACACACGCACGCACACACGCGCGCGCACACACACGCACACGCACACGCACACACACAAATTCAGCCATGCTTATAATTACATAAACACAGTCATTGAACATCTACTTTCTCTGTGAGATTGCTAGTTGGCTGCTGGGTGTAATTTGCTGGTGGGGATGAGGAGGGAGGAATCTGAATCTCACCATATCCATCGTCAATAATGAAGACCTGCTACAGTGAACAATGTCTCCACAACTGCATTAACAAATCACACACCACCTTAATTAAAATGTGTTTGCATACGCGATGCTACTCCAGTTGTTCTGAGACTGGGATTGTCATAGTTCATAGTGTGTCATGCTTGAGCTAGCAGCACAGGCTTATGGTTACTCAGCCTTACACTGTGTGTGTGTGTGTGTGTGTGTGTGTGTGTGTGTGTGTGTGTGTGTGTGTGTGTGTGTGTGTGTGTGTGTGTGCGTGTGTGTGTGTTTGATGTAGGTCTTAGATCTTGATTAAACCTGTCTATAACACACCCTCGTGAAGTCAGTCAGAGTGAATGTGATTTATCATTTAATTGATCCCATAGTCTAGAGAGCAGCCTATATGCAGCTCTTAAACCGTGTGGGGGTTGGAATTAGGATGTGGCTAAATTCAATGTGCTTTTGACGTGGAAACCTCAATAATAATCACATAGCTACAGACACACACACACACACCACAAACACACTGTAGATCTGTAAATGCACGGACGAACACACACACATACACACGCTCTCTGACTAACCCACACAGACGCTCTCTCCTGAGGTCCAGGTCTTGTGGTACTGGCAGGTGACAGTATTGGGCCCCTTCAGATTGTATCCAGGGGAGCAGAAGAACTCACAGCAGGAGTTAAGGTAGGATCCATCTGAACATGTATAGCCCCCATTCGCAGGCATCTGCAGCTTAGGACAGTGAATCTCTGACATAGAAACATAAATGAATAGTCCATACATGTCTGATTGTCAGGTAGATGGTCAGGTAGCTGGACACACAACTCTATTTTTGGTGTAGAGGTGTGTGTCCAGTGATATTGTGTCTCGCCAGTAGTACAGGTGTGTGTGTGTGTGTGTGGTGGTCTCACCCCTGCAGGCATAGCTCCCTGACCAGTGTTTGCTGGCCATACACACCACCTCTGCGTGTCCATGCTGCACCTCGTAACCCCTCCTACAGCGGATCCCATCACGTTCCCATAGTATTCCCCGCCGGGACTGCGACAGCTCACATTACCGTGCTAAACAAAGTGGCATAGTTAAAGTGGCTAGTGATACATGTAATACATGTATCACTAGCCACTTTAACTATGCCACTTTGTTTACTTTGTCTACATACTCATCTCATATGTATATACTGTACTCGATACCATCTACTGTATGCTGCTCTGTACCATCACTCATTCATATATCCTTATGTACATATTCCTTATCCACTTACACTGTGTATAAGACAGTAGTTTTGGAATTGTTAGTTAGATTACTTGTTGCACAAGCATTTCGCTACACTCGCATTAACATCTGCTAACCATGTGTATGTGACAAATAACATTTGATTTGATTTGATTTGATTCACCTTGATGGGGGCGCACCAAGGGGTCCCTAAAAACAGGGGTGGGAAGGTAGTGAGAGGGAGAATTTTATTTTTATTTATTTATCCATTATTTTACCAGGTAAGTTGACTGAGAACACATTCTCATTTGCAGCAACAACCTGGGGAATAGTTACAGGGGAGAGGAGGGGGTGAATGAGCCAATTGTAAACTGGGGATTATTAGGTGACCATGATGGTTTGAGGGTCAGATTGGGAATTTAGCCAGGACACCGGGGTTAACACCCCTACTCTTAAGATAAGTGCCATAGGATCTTTAATGACCTCAGAGAGCCAGGACACCCGTTTAACGTCCCATCCAAAAGACAGCACCCTACACAGGACAGTGTCCCCAATCACTGCCCTGAGGCATTGGGATATTTTTTAGACCAGAGGAAAGAGTGCCTCCTACTGGCCCTCCAACACCACTTCCAGCAGCATCTGGTCTCCCATCCAGGAACTGACCAGGACCAACCCTGCTTAGCTTCAGAAGCAAGCCAGCAGTATGCAGGGTGGTATGCAGAATTACAGTGTATTTGGAAAGTATTCAGACCACATGACTTCTTCCACATTTTGCTACGTTATAGCCTTATTCTAAAATGAATTAAATAAATATTATTCCTCATTAATCTACACACAATGCCCCATTATGACAAAAAATACTATTCAGACCCTTTGCTATGAGACTCCAAATTGAGCTCAGGTGCATCCTGTTTCCATTGATCATCCTTGAGATGTTTCTACAATTGATTGGAGTCCACCTGTGGTAAATTCAATTGAATGGACATGATTCGGAAAGGCACACACCTTACTGTATAAGGTCCCACAGTGGACAGTGCATGTCAGAGCAAAAATCAAGCCATGAGGTTGAAGGAATTGTCCGTAGAGCTCCGAGACAGGATTGTGTCAAGGCACAGATCTGAGAAAAGGGTACCAAAAAAGTTCTGCAGCATTGAAGGTCCCCAACAACACAGTGGCCTCCATCATTCTTAAATAGAAGAAGTTTGGAACCACCAAGACTCTTCTGAGAGCTGGCAAGCCCGGCCAGACTAAGCAATCGGGGGAAAGGGACCTTCGTCGGGGAGGTGATCAAGAACCCAATGGTCACTCTGACAGAGCTCCATAATACCTCTGTGGAGATGGGAGAATCTTCCAGAAGGACATCAATCTCTGTGGCACTCCACCAATCAAGCCTTTATGATAGAGTGGCCAGATAGAAGCCACTCCTCAGTAAAAGGCACATGATAGCCTGCTTGAAGTTTGCCAAAAGGCACCTAAAGGTGCAAGAAACAAGATTCTCTGGTCTGATGAAACCAAGATTGAACTATTTTGCCTGAATACCAAGCGTCACGTCTGGAGGAAACCTGGCACCATCCCTATGGTGAAGCATGGTGGTGGCAGCATCATGCTGCGGTGACTAGTCAGGATCAAGGGAAGGACCTCAGACTGGGGCGAAGGTTCAACTTCCAACAGGACAATGACCCTAAGCACACATCCAACACAACGCAGGAGTGCCTTCAGGACAAGTCTCTGAATGTCCTTGAGTGGCCCGGCCAGAGCCTGGATTTGAACCCAATCGAACATATCTGGAGAGACCTGAAAATAGCTGTGCATTGACGCTCCCCATCCAACCTGACATACCCAATATAATAATAATAATAATAATAATAAGACTCGAGGCTGTAATCTTTGCCAAAGGTGCTTCAACAAAGTAAAGGGTCGGAATACTTGTGTAAATGTGATATTTCAGTTTTCTATTTGGAATACATTTTAAAAAATGTCTAAAAAACTGTTTTTACTTTGTTATTGTGGGGTATTGTGTGTAGAATGATGAGGGGAAAACATTTTTTTATTCCAGTTTAGAATAAGGCTGTAACGTAACAAAATGTGGAAAAAGTCAAGCAGTCTGAATACTTTCCGAATGCACTGTATACCATTCATATAAAAGAGTGAAATAAAACCTACTGGTTCAGCTATCCATCCATAGAAAATAGAAATATTATTTTTGCATCAATGTAAATAAACTAGGGTTGTGTGGACATCCATGTTTTCTTACCTTACACACAGACTCTCTTAATTTTAGAGAGAGCAGGCACTGACTTACCCATAGCAACATACATAACCTATCCCCACTGACCACAGGACAGTAAGTGCTACGGGGCGGTAGTCGTTTAGCTCAGTTACCTTAGCTTTCTTGGGAACAGGAACAATGGTGGCCTTCTTGAAGCATGTGGGAACAGCAGACTGGTATAGGGATTGATTGAATATGTCCGTAAACACACCGGCCAGCTGGTCTGCGCATGCTCTGAGGGCGCGGCTGTGGATGCCGTCTGGGCCTGCAGCCTTGCGAGGGTTAACACGTTTAAATCTCTTACTCACCTCGGCTGCAGTGAAGGAGAGACTGCATGTTTTCGTTGCAGGCCGTGTCAGTGGCTCTGTATTGTCCTCAAAGCGGGCAAAAAAGTTATTTAGTCTGCCTGGGAGCAAGACATCCTGGTCCGTGACTGGGCTGGATTTCTTCCTGTAGTCCGTGATTGACTGTAGACCCTGCCACATGCCTCTTGTGTCTGAGCCGTTGAATTGAGATTCTACTTTGTCTCTGTACTGACGCTTAGCTTGTTTGATAGCCTTGCGGAGGGAATAGCTGCACTGTTTGTATTCGGTCATGTTACCAGACACCTTGCCCTGATTAAAAGCAGTGGTTTGCGCTTTATCACGAATCATCATCACGCTGCATTTTGGTCCGATCCTTGTTCTACCTCTTCATCAGAGGAGGACATAGAAGAACGCCGTTACAGAATCACCCACCACAAATGGACCAAGCAACGTGGTAACAGGCAACAGCGGCAGCAGGAGCAGCGCGACAAGAATTTCTGGACTTGGGAGGAAATCCTTGACGGGAGAGGACCCTGGGCTAAACCAGGGGAGTGTAGCCGCACCAAGGTGCAGCGAGAGAGGGACTGGACATGGGAGGACGAACTGGACGGTGAAGGACCTTGGGCTCAGCCTGGAGAATATCGCCGCCCCAAGGAAGAACTGGAGGCTGCGAAAGCGGAGAGGCGCTGGTATGAGGAGGCAGCACGGCGACACGGATGGAAGCCTGAGAGTCAGCCCCAAAAATGTATTGGGGGGGCTCACAGGGAGTATGGCTATGCCAGGTAGGAGACCTGCGCAAACTCCCTGTGCTTACCGGAGGGCTAGAGAGACTGGGCAGGCACCGTGTTATGCTATGGAGCGCACAGTGTTTCCAGTGCGGGTGCATAGCCCGGTGCGGTTCATACCAGCTCTTCGTATTGGCCGGGCTAGAGTGGGCATCGAGCCAGGTAAGGTTGGGCAGGCTCGGTGCTCAAGAGCTCCAGTGCGCCTGCACGGTCCGGTCTATCCAGAGCCACCTCCACACACCAGTCCTCCGGTGGCAGCTCCCCGCACCAGGCTTCCTGTGCGTGTTCTCTATCCAGTTCCACCAGTGCCAGCACCACGCATCAGGCCTACAGTGCGCCTCGCCTCTCCAGCGCTGCCGGAGTCTCCCGCCTGTTCAGTGCTGTCGGAGCCTTTCTCCTCTCCTGCGCTGCCGGAGTCTCCCGCCTGTTTAGCGCAGCCAGAGCCTTCCTTCTCTCCAGCGCTGCCGGAGTCTCCTGCCTGTTCAGCGCAGCCTGAGCTGCCAGTCTGCATGGAGCAGCCTGAGCTGTCAGACTGCATGGAGCAGCCAGAGCTGTCAGTCTGCATGGAGCAGCCTGAGCTGTCAGTCTGCATGGAGCAGCCAGAGCTGCCAGGTTGCATGGAGCAGCCAGAGCTGCCAGTCTGCATAGAGCAGCCAGAGCTGCCAGTCTGCATGGAGCTGCCAGTCTGCATAGAGCAGCCAGAGCTGTCAGTCTGCACGGAGCAGCCAGAGCTGCCAGGTTGCATGGAGCAGCCAGAGCTGCCAGTCTGCATAGAGCTGCCAGTCTGCATAGAGCAGCCAGAGCTGCCAGTCTGCATGGAGCTACCAGTCTGCATGGAGCAGCCAGAGCTGCCAGTCTGCATGGAGCAGCCAGAGCAGCTAGATCCGCCAGTCAGCCAGACTCTTCCAGATCTGCCAGTCAGCCAGACTCTTCCAGATCTGCCAGTCAACCAGACTCTTCCAGATCTGCCAGTCAACCAGACTCTTCCAGATCTGCCAGTCAACCAGACTCTTCCAGATCTGCCAGTCAACCAGGATTTGCCAGAGCCAACTACCTGCCTGAGCTTCCTCTCAGTGCTAAGCTTCCTCTCAGTGCTGAGCTTCCTCTCAGTGCTGAGCTTCCTCTCAGTGCTGAGATTCCTCTCAGTGCTGGGCTTTCCCTCAGTGCTGGGCTTTCCCTCAGTGCTGGGCTTCCCCTCAGTGCTGGGCTTCCCCTCAGTGCTGGGCTTACCCTCAGTGCTGGGCTTCCCCTCAGTGCTGAGCTGCCCCTCAGTCCCGAACTACCACTCAGTCCCGAGCTACCCCTCAGTCCCGAGCTACCCCTCAGTCCCGAGCTGCCTCAGTCCCAAGCTGCCCCTCAGTCCCAAGCTGCCCCTCAGTCCCGAGCTGCCCCTCAGTCACGAGCTGCCCCTCAGTCCAGTGGGGTTCTGGGTGAGGACTATTAGGCCATGGTCGGTGGCGAGGGTGGATTATCCCAGGACGCGAGGGGGAGGAACTATGACATTTATGGAGTGGGGTCCACGTCCCGAGCCAGAGCCGCCACCATGGACAGACGCCCACCCAGACCCTCCCTATGGTTTTGAGGTGCTTCCGGGAGTCCGCACCTTAGGGGGGGGGGGTTCTGTCACGCCTTGGTCTTAGTATTCCGTCACTCACTTCCGTCATCATGAAGTGCTTTGAGAGACTAGTCAAGGACCATATCACCTCCACCCTACCTGACACCCTAGACCCACTCCAATTTGCTTACCGCCCAAATAGGTCCACAGACGATGCAATCTCAACCACACTGCACACTGCCCTAACCCATCTGGACAAGAGGAATACCTATGTGAGAATGCTGTTCATCGACTACAGCTCGGCATTCAACACCATAGTACCCTCCAAGCTCGTCATCAAGCTCGAGACCCTGGGTCTCGACCCCGCCCTGTGCAACTGGGTCCTGGACTTCCTGACGGGCCGCCCCCAGGTGGTGAGGGTAGGCAACAACATCTCCTCCCCGCTGATCCTCAACACTGGGGCCCCACAAGGGTGCGTTCTGAGCCCTCTCCTGTACTCCCTGTTCACCCACGACTGCGTTGCCACGCACGCCTCCAACTCAATCATCAAGTTTGCGGACGACACAACAGTGGTAGGCTTGATTACCAACAACGACGAGACGGCTTACAGGGAGGAGGTGAGGACCCTCGGAGTGTGGTGTCAGGAAAATAACCTCACACTCAACGTCAACAAAACTAAGGAGATGATTGTGGACTTCAGGAAACAGCAGAGGGAACACCCCCCTATCCACATCGATGGAACAGTAGTGGAGAGGGTAGCAAGTTTTAAGTTCCTCGGCATACACATCACAGACAAACTGAATTGGTCCACTCACACAAACAGCATCGTGAAGAAGGCGCAGCAGCGCCTCTTCAACCTCAGGAGGCTGAAGAAATTTGGCTTGTCACCAAAAGCACTCACAAACTTCTACAGATGCACAATCGAGAGCATCCTGGCGGGCTGTATCACCGCCTGGTACGGCAACTGCTCCGCCCTCAACCGTAAGGCTCTCCAGAGGGTAGTGAGGTCTGCACAACGCATCACCGGGGGCAAACTACCTGCCCTCCAGGACACCTACACCACCCGATGTTACAGGAAGGCCATAAAGATCATCAAGGACATCAACCACCCGAGCCACTGCCTGTTCACCCCGCTATCATCCAGAAGGCGAGGTCAGTACAGGTGCATCAAAGCTGGGACCGAGAGACTGAAAAACAGCTTCTATCTCAAGGCCATCAGACTGTTAAACAGCCACCACTAACATTGAGTGGCTGCTGCCAACACACTGACACTGACTAAACTCCAGCCACTTTAATAATGGGAATTGATGGGAAATGATGTAAATATATCACTAGCCACTTTAAACAATGCTACCTTATATAATGTTACTTACCCTACATTATTAATCTCATATGCATACGTATATACTGTACTCTATATCATCGACTGCATCCTTATGTAATACATGTATCACTAGCCACTTTAACTATGCCACTTTGTTTACATACTCATCTCATATGTATATACTGTACTCGATACCATCTACTGTATCTTGCCTATGCTGCTCTGTACCATCACTCATTCATATATCCTTATGTACATATTCTTTATCCCCTTACACTGTGTATAAGACAGTAGTTTTGGAATTGTTAGTTAGATTACTTGTTGGTTATCACTGCATTGTTGGAACTAGAAGCACAAGCATTTCGCTACACTCGCATTAACATCTGCTGACCATGTGTATGTGACAAATACAATTTGATTTGATTTGATTTGATATAATTTTAATGAAGGAAAAAACAATACAAGCGGAAACTACAAAATAATGAAAAGTGAAAACCGAAACAGCCCTATCTGGTGCAAACACAAAGACAGGAACAATCACCCACGAAAACACTCACAGAATATGGCTGCCTAAATATGGCTCCCAATCAGAGACAACGATAATCACCTGACTCTGATTGAGAACCGCCTCAGGCAGCCATAGACTACGTAGACACCCCACAAAACCCCAAGACAAAAAACACACCACAATAACCCATGTCACACCCTGGCCTGACCAAATAAATAAAGAAAACACAAAATACTAAGACCAAGGCGTGACATAAACAGATACAATGGGTTTGTCACTTACCATAGTCCACACTGACATAATAAGAAATGCTTGCTTGAATAAAGAAGAGACCGAGGGGTTGAGAGAGAAGGAAAAGGTGTGTTTGAGGGTGTGTGCTTGTGTTCGTCTGTCTTTGGTCGCTGTAGATACAGTGGATTAAAACCTTCAGAATAGAGGCTGAAGTGGATGATAATTAAGAGCTGATTTACAGCAATATGATCATAATCAAATCAAACTTTATTTGTCACATGCGCCTAATACAACAAGTGTGGACCTTACTGTGAAATTACCGGGAGAATAATAAAAAGTAACACAATAACATAACAATAACGAAGCTATATAAAGGAGGCACCGGTACCGAGTCAGTGTGCGGGGGTACAGGTTAGAGGTCATTTGTATATGTAGGTAAGGGTGAAGTAACTATGAATAGATAATAAACAGCGAGTAGCAACAGTGTATAACACAAATGGGGGAGGGGGCTCAACGTAATAGACCGGTGGCCATTTGATTAATTGTTCAGCAGCCTTATGGCTTGGGGGTAGAAGCTTTTAAGGAGCCTTTTGGTCCTAGACTTGGCGCTCCGGTACCGCTTGCCGTGCGGTAGCAGAGAAAACAGTCTATGACTTGGGTGACTGGAGTCTCTGACAATTTTATGGGCTTTCCTCTGACGCCGCCTATTATATAGGTCCTGGATGTCAGAAAGCTTGGCCCCAGTGATGTACTGGGCCATACGCACTACCCTTTGTAGTGCCTTACGGTCAGATCCCGAGCAGTTGCCATACCAGTTGGTGATGCAACCGGTCAGGATGCTCTCGATGGTGCAGCTGTAGAACTTTTTGAGGAGCTGGGGACCCTTACCAAATCTTTTCAGTCTCCTGGGGGGGAAAAGGTTTTGTCGTGCCCTCTTCACGATTGTCTTGGTATGTTTGGACTATGATAGATCGTTGGTGATGTGGACAACAAGGAACTTGAAACTCTCTACCCGCTCCACTACAGCCCCGTTGATGTTAATGGGTGTCAGGATTTGGCCAGGGTTGTTCCGGTTTTTGGTCACTAGATGCCCCCATTGTGCCTTTTGACCTTTTGTTTTCCCTTGATCCCCATTATTATTTGCACCTGTGCCTCGTTTCCCCTGATTGTATTTAAACCCTTTGTTTTCCTCAGTTCTTTGCTCTGTGTTTGTATGTTAGCACCCAGCCCTAGTACTCTGTGAACTCTTGTTGATCCCGGTGGACTCTCTTGTGGAATTCTGTTTTTTTGTTCTTGTTTGTTTGTTTTTGAGTATCTTTTGAGGCTTTTTGTGCTATACCTTCCACCTTTGTTCTTGTGGAATTCCTTTTGAGGTTGTGGAGTTACATGTTTTCCTGAAGAACTTCACTTTTTACTTCATTAAATACACCGTCTCAAGTACTGCTGTGTCTGCCTCATCTTCTGGGTTCTGCCGACTATTCGTGGCTCAGTTGGTTAAGTGACTGTTTCTCACTCCGGAGACCCGGGTTCGTAACCGGGTCCTGACAATGGGGGCCTGTTCGGCCCGCCTTTTCCTGTCGTCCACGATCAGCTCCTTAGCTTTGCTCACATTGAGGGAGATGTTGTTGTTCTGGCGCCACACTGCCAGCTCTCTGACCTCCTCCCTATAAGCTGTCTCATTGTGATCAGGCCTACCACTGTTGTGTTGTCAGCAAACTTAATGATGATGTTGGAGTCGTGTTTGGCCACACAGTCGTGGGTGAACAGGGAGTACAGGAGGGGACTAAGTACACACCCCTGAGGGGCCCCAGTGTTGAGAATCAGCGTGGCAGACGTGTTGTCACCTACCCCTACCACCAGAGGAAGGTGTTAAGTCCCAGGTTCCTTAGCTTTGTGATGAGCTTCGTGGGCCCTATGATGTTGAACGCTGAGCTGTAGTCAATGAATAGCATTCTGACATAGGTGTTCCTTTTGTCCAGGTGGGAAAGGGCAGTGTGGAGTCAGATTGAGGTTGCGTCATCTGTGGATCTGTTGGGAAGGTATGCAAATTCAAATGGGTCTAGGGTATCCGGGAGGATGCTGTTGATGTGAGTCATGACCAGCCTTTCAGAGCACTTCATGGCTACCGACGTGAGTGCTATGGGCGGTTATCATTTAGGAAGGTTACCTTCGCTTCCTTGGGCACAGGGACTATGGTAGTCTGCTTGAAACATGCAGGTATTACAGACTCAGTCAGGGAGAGGTTGAAAATGTTAGTGAAGACACTTGCCAGTTGGTCCGAGCATGCTTTGAGTACACATCCTGGTAATCCATCTGTGTAAATGTTGACCTGTTTAAAGGCCTTGCTCACATTGGCTACCGAGAGCGTTATCACGCAGTCATCCAGAACAGCTGGTGCTCTCGTGCATGCTCTGGATGACTATGTGATAACGGTCTCGGTAGCCTATGTGAGCAAGACCTTCAAACAGGTCACCATTCAAAAAGCCGCGGGGCCAGATGGATTACCAGGACGTGTAATAATCGTGAGGGATAAAGATTTGTCAGAAGAGAACTAAAGTTGCCTCATCTTTCCTCTGCCAGTTGGACCACTCTATCCATCCCTTCCTTTAGAGAATGTGAAGTTTGAGGGGACACCAGGTTCGTATTCCAGGGAAATCAAATCTGCAGTGCATTTCCCGCTGGCTCGGAACACACATACGTCCTTGTACGCACACATACACACTCTGAAACACACACTCTCTCAAAAACACACTAGCCCAGGCTAATCTCCAGCTCCAGGAGCTGGTGTGTGTTTGTGTTGGCTGTATCTCCTGAGTAAGAGAACACAATACTATATTTGCATCTCCACAGAGGAGAATGAGTTTGGTTTGGCCTAGAGGGTAAGGTTCCATGTCCAACTGACCACAATGATAAGTTGGAAGTTAGTTTGGCATAATTGTCAGTTTGCAAAACACAGTGAACGGATGCAGAATATCGGCATCTTGTGGACAGAAAATGAACCCAAGTGTAGACATCACATTTCTAGGCTATTCAAGTAACAATTATTCCCCCATGTTTTTAAAAAGTAAAAAGTTATTGCTTTGCGTTTCAGAGACTTACGTCAACCCTAAACTCTCCTGCATTGTTGAAAGCGAGTGTCTGAGAGTGTGGAAAAGTGTGAGAGCATGTGGCAGCAGAGCTTGATCAAAGCATTCACCTCCATTTCTATGAGCATATGTGTCTTCATCATCTCCATAGACATAGTAGGCCGACCCTGGGAAAATATGAGGGAGAAGAAAGTAGCTAGTTACCAGGCAAGGAGAGAGCAAGGCTTTGTTCGGGATAAGAGTAGGGCTGCATTCAAAGGGATTAGCAACATTTCAAAACATGACGTAGGCCTCATCCTTGAGCAAGAGTTTGGGTTGGATTTTATTGGTATTTTGCCAGAGGGAATTATTAAATAAAGGTTACACAACACACACAGAGAGAAGATAAACCCCATGGGAGCCTTTCTCCCCAGCAGGTTTGTGCTTAGTGAAACGTTGCTGTAAAACCAGTGGTGCAATAGCCACCTCACAATGGGTTCACACTCAGTAAGCATGAATGTGACCCAGGGTGGTGTTGTGCGGTCACCAACATACTTACTGTGATATTGGTTTCCTCTTCTTCTTGGTCACTGGTATGAGAGAGATAGAAAGATGATAGCAAATAATGGCCTTTGATTGCTTTCACCTGTCAAGTTCTTTGATAATAGTTGTCAAAAGGAAAGAAGATAAGAGTATTGGGACATCACTTGTCAAGCAGACAACGCTTCGCTGTCACAGCAAAATTACTGCATGATCCAGAACTTTCTGCTTCAAATTATACATGACCATTCAATGGAAAATAAAGGAAGAGTGACATGAGGGAGAGAGAATGGGTGATAGAAGAGTGAGGAGATGGGGGGAGAGAGAATGGGTAAGGGGAGTGACCAGCTGAGGACATCATGGACCCCAGCCCAGTATGAATCTGTCCCCTGTTCTGAATCCTTAAGGGACATAACAGACAGAGAAGAGTTTCACTCCTGCTACAGCCTTAAGTTCTCCGCCCTATGGGTTTACACTTCAGCCACATGTCTATCAATGGCTGTCTGATACTCTAATTACATTCTGTCACTGAGACGTGAGTGTCGGACTTTCCTCTCCTTAACGTGGCTTTTCTGTCAAACGAACACGACCTGTCTGGAACAGAAATCACAAGGGTTTGATGTTCCACAAAGGGGAATTCTTTCACCGCTGCGGTCTGAGGAGAAGCTAGATGACTGCTGCAGTGCACCCGTCTTTACTTTGTGCCTCCAGCTCAGTCACACACACACACACACACACACACACACACACACACACACACACACACACACACACACACACACACACACACACACACACACACACACACACACACACACACACACACACACACACACACACACACACACACACACACACTGCAGTTTTAGCAGTCAGATCACACTGCTATTGAGGACATCCTCACACAGACTTTGATCCGATTTAGCTGGCTGAGGGGAAATCTCAAGCTTGCAGACAATTCACTGCCTACAGTGAGGTTGTGTAATACGACATTACATAGTACAAGCACCCCACCAGAGAGCACATGGAGCTACACATCTCTACTGGGCTTGGTTATGGAGCCATAACAACAGATAATAGAGTCAAGCTAACACAAACATAGGCCTTCATTTCTGTCTCTACCGAGACTGTTCTACAGATTGCTATCATGCTTCAATAATGAAAGTTCTGCTCGGAAAACCTAACTTCCTAGTTTTGTTTTTCCATAATAAATAGACTCCTACATGGGCCCTACTGACATACACCATACCAGCAGAGAGCCAGCACAGCCTATGGCAGGGGATATTTCCCCAGACACAGAGCACCACATCCACATCCTTAGAGACAGCCAGGTAGACTGGCACTCACATCCCATCCAGGGAACTGCAGCAGAGGGCCTAACACATTATTATAGACTGTCAATCTCTCTCTCCCTCCCTAAGGGATCTTACAATATCTTACAATAAAGCTGACTCCAGAACAGCCAGGGGTAAAATAACACTTTGATTGACTTGCAACTATCTCATCCACATCATCAACACGAGCCAGCCTTGAATGCAAGCTGATATGCTGAAAGGTTGACAGTATAAAGGTTCCTTTTATTACTTATTTCCCATTTGGTTAACATCAGTGAGTGAATACAGCTCTCTCTTTCTCTCTCCTCTCCTCTCTTATTTTTTCTTCTCTCACAGTGAAAACGGCTCCTCAGAGGGTGGAAAGACGTCATAGAGAACAGAGTGTTGATACAATAGAGAGACAGAGAGAGAGAGAGAGAGAGAGAGAGAGAGAGAGAGAGAGAGAGAGAGAGAGAGAGAGAGAGAGAGAGAGAGAGAGAGAGAGAGAGAGAGAGAGAGAGAGAGAGAGAGAGAGAGAGAGAGAGAGAGAGAGAGAGAGAGACAGACAGAGAGAGAGAGAGAGAGAGAGAGAGAGACAGACAGACAGACAGACAGAGAGAGAGAGACAGAGAGAGAGAGATTGAAATGAAGGACAAATTCACCCAGCTGGAGGTAAGACAGGTGGAGCTGGAACAGCAGGTGATTACACTTCAGTCAGCACAGACCCAGACAACAGTCCAGCACAACAACACCCCCTTAACCAGACCCGGAGAGCTGGAGGTGGACAGAGACATATCTGCACTCTGGACTGTGGTGGGACAACTTCAACAGGAGAAAGAGCAGAATCAGGAGAAGAACAGAGCATTAGAGGAGAGGATCAGACTGCTGGTGGAGGAGAGGTTGAGGGGGATGGAGGAGAGGGTGAGGGGGACGGAGGAGAGGTTGAGGGGGACGGCGTGTGACAGAGAACAACCCACTAGAGAGGTGGCCACCCCCACAGAGAAGCCAGCAGAACAGCCCACCCCAGCACCTGACAAAAGTTTCGACACCACAGCAGAACAGTCCACACCAGACCCTGACCATAGAGTCGACACCACAGCAGAACAGACAAATGAAGAACCACAAGCCCAGCGGCTCTCACCCCCTCCGAGCACCCCCCCTGTCAGCCACCCTGATAGCCCTTCTGACAACCCCATCACACCCACTGAGGACAAACACAAGACACAGATTGTACTACTTATGGACTAAAATGGGAAATATATAGAAGAAAAAAAACTAAACTCTGGTGTCCAAACACCCAGCGTGCCCTCGACCTTCTGTCTGAGGACCAACTAGGTTCACCCAGCCACATAATAATACACACAGGCACAAACGACCTGAGAGCACAGCAGGAAAGGGTGGCAACAGCACTGAAGGGAGTGATTGAAAAGGCTTCTTCTACTTTCCCCAACGCACAAGTGGTTATCTCCACCCTGCTACCACGAAAAGACTTCCACCCTGCCACAATACAGCGGGTAAACGCAAGTATTTCCCGTGACTGTGCCTCAAAACCAAATGTTTTCCTGGCCCACCACTCCACCCTGGACTTGAACAGCCTCTATGACCAGGTCCACCTCTACAAGGCAGCAGTGCCCACCTTTGCCAGGACCCTAAAGGACATCGCTCTCAAACGTATCCCCAACACTTCACACAGGAGCAACAGATCAATAGACTCTCCACCCAGACCAGCGAGACACCCTCCCAGACCTGCAGGACCCCCTGGACCTACACATAGAGGACCCACGCCAAGAGGAATTACATCCAGACCACAGTACACCCAGACACATCCACACCCCCACCCCAACCAATCAACACCCCCCACGTCAACCATGCCCACACCCCATTTAGGCCCCCTCAGATCAGACCTATGCCACTCCTGCCCACCCCATGCACCCCACCCCCGCAAAGAGGGCCTCAACATGGAAGCCACACATACGCCCAGGTAGTGAGCGGGCAAACAGTCCCAACCCCCACTCTCACACTCGCCCAAGCCAATAGCATGTACCAGATGCTCAGCAGGCTCTGCTCACACTTACTGGCCTGAGGCCAAACCACACGACCAACAACATTGGACATTCTATGGAACAAAAAGCCTTCACTATATCATCCTGGAATATCCAAGGCCTGAGGTCATCTGCCTTTGGCCTAAAGAGCAGAAACCCGGACTTCACCAAAGAAATCGGTAATACAGACATTGTCATCCTGCAAGAAACCTGGTATAGAGGAGACGGACCCACTGGTTGCCATCTAGGTTACAGAGAGCTGGTAGTCCCATCCACCAAACTACCAGGTGTGAAACAGGGAAGGGACTCAGGGGGTATGCTAATTTGGTATAGAGCAGACCTAACTCACTCCATTAAATTAATCAAAACAGGAACATTCTACATTTGGCTAGAAATTCAAAAGGAAATTATCCTAACAGAGAAAAATGTCCTCCTGTGTGCTACCTATATCCCCCCACTAGAATCCCCATATTTTAATGAAGACAGCTAGCTTCTCCATCCTGGAGGGCGAAATCAATCATTTCCAGGCCCAGGGACATGTACTAGTCTGTGGCGACCTAAATGCCAGAACCGGACAAGAACCTGACACCCTCAGCACACAGGGGGACAAACATCTGCCTGGAGGTGACAGCATCCCCTCCCACATATGCCCCCCTAGGCACAACTATGACAACATAACCAACAAAAACGGGTCACAACTCCTGCAGCTCTGTCGCACGCTGGGTATGTACATAGTCAACGGTAGGCTTCGAGGGGACTCCTATGGTAGATACACCTATAGCTCATCTCTTGGCAGTAGTACTGTAGACTACTTTATCACTGACCTCAACCCAGAATCTCTCAGAGCGTTCACAGTCAGTCCACTAACACCCCTATCAGACCACAGCAAAATCACAGTCTACTTAAACAGAGCAATACTCAACCACGAGGCATCAAAGCCAAAGGAACTGAGTAACATTAAGAAATGCTATAGGTGGAAGGAATGCAGTTTGGAAACCTACCAAAAACAATTAGGCAACAACAAATTCAATCCCTTTTAGACAATTTCCTGGGTAAAACGTTCCACTGTAATAGTGAAGGTGTAAACTTGGCAGTAGAAAATCTTAACAGTATATTTGACCTCTCAGCTTCCCTATCAAATCTAAAAATCTCAAATAGAAAACCGAAGAAAATTAACAATAATGACAAATGGTTTGATGAGGAATGCAAAAATCTAAGAAAGAAATTGAGAAACCTGTCCAACCAAAAACATAGAGACCCGGAAAACCTGAGTCTACGCCTTCACTATGGTGAATCACTAAAACAATACAGAAACACACTACGGAAAAAGAAGGAACAGCATGTCAGAAATCAGCTCAATGCAATTGAAGAATCCATAGACTCTAACCACTTCTGGGAAAATTGGAAAACACTAAACAAACAACAACACGAAGAATTATCTATCCAAAATGGAGATGTATGGGTAAACCACTTCTCCAATCTTTTTGGTTCTATAACAAAGAACAAAGAGCAAAAACATATACATGATCAACTACAGATCTTAGAATCAACTATTAAAGACTACCAGAACCCACTGGATTCTCCAATTACATTGAATGAGTTACAGGACAAAATAAAAACCCTCCAACCCAAAAAGGCCTGTGGTGTCGATGGTATCCTCAATGAAATGATCAAATATACAGACAACAAATTCCAATTGGCTATACTAAAACTCTTTAACATCATACTTAGCTCTGGCATCTTCCCAATATTTGGAACCAAGGACTGATCACCCCAATCCACAAAAGTGGAGACAAATTTGACCCCAATAACTACCGTGGAATATGTGTCAACAGTAACCTTGGGAAAATCCTCTGCATTATTATTAACAGCAGACTCGTACATTTCCTCAATGAAAACAATGTACTGAGCAAATGTCAAATTGGCTTTTTACCAAATTACCGTACAACAGACCATGTATTCACCCTGCACACCTTAATTGACAACCAAACAAACCAAAACAAAGGCAAAGTCTTCTCATGCTTTGTTGATTTCAAAAAGCCTTCGACTCAATTTGGCATGAGGGTCTGCTATACAAACTGATGGAAAGTGGTGTTGGGGGTAAAACATATGACATTATAAAATCCATGTACACAAACAACAAGTGTGCGGTTAAAATTGGCAAAAAACACACACATTTCTTCACACAGGGTCGTGGGGTTAGACAGGGATGCAGCTTAAGCCCCACCCTCTTCAACATATATATCAACGAACTGGCGCGGGCACTAGAAAAGTCTGCAGCACCCGGCCTCCCCTGCTAGAATCCGAAGTCAAATGTCTGCTGTTTGCTGATGATCTGGTGCTTCTGTCACCAACCAAGGAGGGCCTACAGCAGCACCTAGATCTTATGCACAGATTCTGTCAGACCTGGGCCCTGACAGTAAATCTCAGTAAGACCAAAATAATGGTGTTCCAAAAAGGTTGAGTCACCAGGACCACAAATACAAATTCCATCTCGACACTGTTGCCCTAGAGCACACAAAAAACTATACATACCTTGGCCTAAACATCAGCGCCACAGGTAACTTCCACAAAGGTGTGAACGATCTGAGAGACAAGGCAAGAAGGGCATTCTATGCCATCAAAAGAAACATAAATTTCAACATACCAATTAGGATTTGGCTAAAAATACTTGAATCAGTCATAGAGCCCATTGCCCTTTATGGTTGTGAGGTCTGGGGTCCGCTCACCAACCAAGACTTCACAAAATGGGACAAACACCAAATTGAGACTCTGCACGCAGAATTCTGCAAAAATATCCTCCGTGTACAACGTAAAACACCAAATAATGCATGCAGAGCAGAATTAGGCCGATACCCACTAATTATCAAAATCCAGAAAAGAGCCATTAAATTCTACAACCACCTAAAAGGAAGCGATTCACAAACCTTCCATAACAAAGCCATCACAAACAGAGAGATGAACCTGGAGAAGAGTCCCTAAGCAAACTGGTCCTGGGGCTCTGTTCACAAACACAAACACACCCTACAGAGCCCCAGGACAACAGCACAATTAGACCCAACCAAATCATGAGAAAACAAAAAGATAATTACTTAACACATTGGAAAGAATTAACAAAAAAACAGAGCAAACTAGAATGCTATTTGGCCCTACACAGAGAGTACACAGCGGCAGAATACCTGACCACTGTGACTGACCCAAAATTAAGGAAAGCTTTGACTATGTACAGACTCAGTGAGCATAGCCTTGCTATTGAGAAAGGCCGCCGTAGGCAGACATGGCTCTCAAGAGAAGACAGGCTATGTGCTCACTGCCCACAAAATGAGGTGGAAACTGAGCTGCACTTCCTAACCTCCTGCCCAATGTATGACCATATTAGAGCGACATATTTCCCCCAGATCACACAGATCCACAAAGAATTCGAAAACATATCCAATTTTGAAAAACTCCCATACCTACTGGGTGAAATTCCACAGTGTGCCATCACAGCAGCAAGATTTGTGACCTGTTGCCACGAGAAAAGGGCAACCAGTGAAGAACAAACACCATTGTAAATACAACCCATATTTATGCTTATTTATTTTATCTTGTGTCCTTTAATTATTTGTACAATGTATATATATATATATATATAATATGACATTTGTAATGTCTTTACTGTTTTGAAACTGTTGTATGTGTAATGTTTACTGTTAATTTTTGTTGTTTTTCACTTTATATATTCACTTTGTATGTTGTCTACCTCACTTGCTTTGGCAATGTTAACACATGTTTCCCATGCCAATAAAGCCCTTGAATTGAATTGAATTGAGAGAGAGAGAGATAGAGAGACAGAGAGAGAGAGAGAGAGAGAGAGAGAGAGAGAGAGACAGAGAGAGAGAGAGATAGAGAGAGAGAGAGAGAGAGAGAGAGAGAGAGAGAGAGAGAGAGAGAGAGAGAGAGAGAGAGAGAGAGAGAGAGAGAGAGAGAGAGAGAGAGAGAGAGAGAGAGAGAGCGAGAGAGAGAGAGAGAGAGAGAGAGAGAGAGAGAGAGAGAGAGAGAGAGAGACAGAGAGAGAGAGAGAGAGAGAGAGAGAGAGAGAGAGAGACAGAGAGATAGAGAGAGAGAGACAGAGAGAGAGATAGAGAGAGAGACAGAGAGATAGAGAGAGAGAGACAGAGAGAGAGAGAGAGAGAGAGAGAGAGAGAGAGAGAGACAGAGAGAGAGAGAGAGAGAGAGAGAGAGAGAGAGAGAGAGAGAGAGAGACAGAGAGATAGAGAGAGATAGAGAGAGAGACAGAGAGATAGAGAGATAGAGAGACAGAGAGAGAGAGAGAGAGAGATAGAGAGATAGAGAGACAGAGAGATAGAGAGATAGAGAGATAGAGAGACAGAGAGAGAGAGAGAGAGAGAGAGAGACAGAGAGATAGAGAGAGAGAGATAGAGAGACAGAGAGATATAGAGAGAGAGACAGAGAGATAGAGAGAGAGAGAGAGAGAGAGAGAGAGAGAGAGAGAGAGAGAGAGAGAGAGAGAGGGAGAGGCTCTCCTATCAAGCTCAGAGAACAACAGGACCATAGGGAACACAGATGGATGTTCCAATCAGATCAATAATGTAGAAACATGCCAGGAGGGGAATTGAATAGATAGTACAGACAGCCTCTGTTGTTTTATCTGGGAACAAGGCAACAGTAAACACGGGCCAATTAGTAACACTTATTCAAATGTATGTTGTGTGGATAAATGAGAGAGAAGAAATATATATACTGTATATGCTTGTTCAATGTTTGGTGGAGGACAAACAGTCCCACACTGTAGCTCAAACGGGACAGGAGACACCAAAAGTATGTGGACACGTGCTCGTCGAACATCTCATTGGGTATTAATATGGAGTTGGTCCCCCCTTTGCTGCTATAACAGCCTCCACTCTTCTGTGAAGGCTTTCCACTAGATGTTGGAACATTGCTGCGGAGACTTGCTTTCATTCAGCCACAAGAACATTAGTGATGTCAGGCATTGATGTTGGGTGACTGGGCCTGGCTCGCAGTCAGCTTTCCAATTCATCCCAAAGGTGTTTCAATGAGGTTGAGGTCAGGGCTCTGTGCAGGCCACTCAAGTTCTCAACAAACCATTTACGTATGGACCTCGCTTTGTGCACAGGGGCATTGTCATTCTGAAACAGGAAAGGGCCTTCCCCAAACTGTTGCCACAAAGTTGGAAGCACTGACTCAACTAGAAAATCATTGTATGCTGTAGTGTTTAGATTTCCATTCACTGATACTAAAGAAAACATCCCCAGACCATTATACCGCCTCCACCAAACTTTACAGTTGGCACAATGCATTCGGGCAGGTAGCGTTCTCCTGGCATCCGCAAAACCCAGATTCTGGGACTGCCAGATGGTGAAGGTTGATTCATCACTCCAGAGAATGAGTTTCCACTGCTCCAGAGTTGAATGGTGGTGAGCTTTACACCACTTCAGCAGACGCTTGGCATTGCGCATGGTGATCTTAGGCTTGTGTGCAGCTGCTCGGCTATGCAAAACCATTTCATGAAGCTCCCGACTAACAGTTATTGTGCTGATGTTGCTTCCAGGGGCAGTTTGGAACTTGGTAGTGATGTAGCCGAAGACAGATGATTTTTACGCGCTACGTGCTTCAGCACTCGGTGGTCCTGTTCTGTGAGCTTGTGTGGACTACCACTTTGCAGCTGAGCCGTTGTTGCTCCTAGATGTTTCCACTTCACAATAACAGCACTTACAGTTTATCAGGGCTGCCCTAGCAGGGAAGACATTTGATGAACTGACTTGTTGGAAAGGTGCCATCCTATGACGGTGCCTCATTGAAAGTCAAGGAGCTCTTCAGTACGGGCCATTCCACTACCAATGTTTGTCTATAGAGATTGCATGGCTGTGTGCTCGATATTATACACCTGTCAGCAACGGGTGTCCACTAATTTTAAGGGGAGGCCACATACTTGGAATTTGAGTTGATTACCATAGCAACCCCTTGGGCCAATCAGTGTAAATGTCATATCTCTATGGCAAGACGCATCATTCAATCAAGTTTTGTCAAAATTGGGCCAGTGGTGTCTGAGGTATCGCGTGTGATAAATGTACATACTATCATACATGCAAACGGAAGGAAACAGATCCATAACCGCCTGCCCAATCAGAAACACATAGACTGAAGACAGCGGACTGGTTCTACCATCTCTTTCTCTCTGTTTCGGTCTTTCTCAACCAGTGGCGTGTATTCATGGATGCCAACAGAAACCAGGCTTCCCCAGTAAAATTTACCAAGAAAATAACATACAAAATATGTGTTTCAGAAATATCTTTCAATTCGCAAGAGGCTGAATGTATCTCAATGGAGAAAGCATCCAAGAGAACAAAATTGTGCCCCTCTGTGTCAGTATGTGTAGCGTATCTGATGCCGTCTGGTAAAAATGAGTATGACATTGCTGCCATCAGTAGCATTGAATGCAAGGGAAGCCAGCGAGCATTTGGCCTCCCTTGATAAAAAAGTATAAAATAATAGTCAATCAGCTTTGAGCTATACTGAGTGAGCTCAGCTTTGAAAAAAGGTGTCAAGGAAAGTGCTTCACACCAATCCCATCACATCAAAAGCCAAAGGTGGAATTGGAATTGAAAAATGTCATTGTTGCATCATCTTGTTGTGTAGTTGTTCTAAAATTGTCCCTTTCCTAAATTAGCCATGGATGGAGATAGGGATTTGGACTTGTGGTTTTACTTAATTCTCCGTACTGGCTAATGATTATAACGGTGATTCTGATCCAACCATAAATTCATACATTGTGCCTCTGGCATGACAGGATGGAAGTTCAACATGTAGTTAGTAGGCTAATGTTAACTAGCTGGGTCATCGTTACAAATAAAAGGATGTTAGGCTAGTAAGCAAGAACTTTAGCCAGGTAGCCTAGGACAACAAAAACGTGTACTGTATGACAGAGTCATAGACCGTTTAGGCAACATGAAAGAGAGGAGGATGGCATTGGCATTTTTCAACAAGAAGGGTGAGTCAACATGTTTTTTTTCTACTTTCATTCACGCACGCACGCACGCACGCACACACACACACACACACACACAAACACACAGAAAATGGAAAGGCACATCATATTTAGCATATGTTGATTGGACTAAATTGTTATTGGTATCTTTTAGATGCATCTTTTAAGGTGATTAGATAATGTAGAAATGTTGATGTTGAAATGGTGCTGGAATAGTTGAAGCAGCTCCTATTTTCTTTGTGACTTGTGGTAACTCTCCATGGTTCTAAACCAATAGTGTCTAGAAGTCCGAAAATGTTGGAAACATTAACTTGATTGACCTGCTGTTTAAAACAACTAGAGTTT
Source organism: Oncorhynchus keta (assembly GCF_023373465.1). NCBI lineage: Eukaryota > Metazoa > Chordata > Actinopteri > Salmoniformes > Salmonidae > Oncorhynchus > Oncorhynchus keta. The sequence continues at coordinate 16,669,470 of NC_068454.1, forward strand.
CTAAAAGACAAAAAAATAAATAATATTTTTTTTAATCTTGAGCGAGAGGCTTGGATGCCCAATAGATTAAATCCACTTAGTGGTCCACTTAGTAACTGTTTGTTCCATGCAATATGTTTTGTGGAATTCACCGGACTTCATGTTGCTCTGGTTTTGTGATGAAACAAATGTGTGGTTGAATTTATCATGCCACTGTGTCTTCTTATTGTCTCAGCGCTAGGCCTATACAGTGCCTTCGGAAAGTATTCAGACCCCTTGACCTTTTCCACATTTTGTTATTTTAAAGCTTTATTCTAAAATGTATTTTTTTATTCTTCATCAATCTACACACAATAATACCCCAAAATGCGAACGCAAAAACAGGATTTTAGAAATTTTGACTAATTTATATATATATAAAAAAAACATGGACGCTACAAGCTTGGAAAACCTGTATTTGGGGAGTTTCTCCCATTCTTCTCTACAGATCCTCTCAAGATCGGTCAGATTGGATGTGGAGCGTTGCCTACAGCTATATAATAAGGTAATAAGGTAGTTCTGTTTTTATTTTTAATACATTTGCAAAAATGTCTAGAACCTGTTTTTGCTTAGTCATTATGGGGTATTGTTTGTAGATTTATGAGTATTTTTATTTATTTAATCGATTTCAGAATAAGGCTGTAATGTAACAAAATGTGGAAAAAGTCAAGGGGTCTGAATACTTTCTCGAAGGCACTGTATATCATGGTCACAAGGCATATGAACTAATAGGTTAAAGAGCAAACAATGCAATTATCACAACACAAAATCGAGGTTGTAATATGGATTCTCCCCCCTGGCTTGACTTCCCTGGTGATTTTACACACACCGCTACTGTCCTCAATCAACCCCTCTCTCTATCTCCTTCTCTTTCTCTCTCTAACATCACATGCTCACCGACACCTTTCTTATTGCATCGATCACTCACTCTCTCACTGTCATGCACTCTCTTTCTCTCTTTCTTTCATCATGCATAATGTGAAGAACCAATACTTCTGCTATTTCAGTAGTATTAAAGGCATTGCATGGTCAATCTCAATTGGCTGTACAGCATTTACGGTGATACTGCCGCTGCAAAAGTCAGGGCATTCATACTTCTGACAGAGCAGTTGAGCAGAGCTGTTGTGAAGGATGTTGTCGAGGAAGTGAGTTTGTGTTTATATAGGACCTCCCGCCCCACCTACCGTCAACCAATCATGTCAATGTCACTGGTCACGATGGCAACACCCATCCGTAGCACGCGCTCCAGCAGGTGTATCTCACTGATCATCCCTAAAGCCAACACCTCATTTGGCCGCCTTTCGTTCCAGTACTCTGCTGCCTGTGACTGGAACGAATTGCAAAAATCGCTGAAGTTGGAGACTTTTATCTCCCTCACCAACTTCAAACATCAGCTATCCGAGCAGCTAACCGATCGCTGCAGCTGTACATAGTCTATAGGTAAATAGCTCACCCTTTTTCACCTACCTCATTCCCATACTGTTTTTATACTGTTTTTATTTATTTACTTTTCTGCTCTTTTGCACACCAATATCTCTACCTGTACATGCCCATCTGATCATTTATCACTCCAGTGTTAATCTGCAAAATTGTATTATTCGCCTACCTCCTCATGCCTTTTGCACACATTGTACATAGACTGCCCATTTTTTTTTCTACTGTGTTATTGACTTGCTAATTGTTTACTCCATGTGTAACTCTGTGTTGTCTGTTCACACTGCTATGCTTTATCTTGGCCAGGTCGCAGTTGCAAATGAGAACTTGTTCTCAACTAGCCTACCTGGTTAAATAAAGGTGAAATAAATAAAATAAAATAAAAAATGTTGAGCTATACGGAGCCCTCCACATTATTACAAAATTTGGGAGACACACGGTGATGCGATACAGATATCTATTTGACCTCTGAATGCCCCCAGAGGCTCCACAATTGCATAACACCCTCCATCCATATGGATATAGCATCAAGCATAAATTGGCTTTCAGTAAACTGTCCGGCTTAGAGATTTCCCTGGGTTACATCACACTGTGTTATAACTAGTTATTGGGGGAAAATCAATACAGTTACATATCGCAATATTATTATGTATGATATTATTTGATACTTTGACTCCAAGTATCGATTAGTATATATTTATTTTTTTGCTAGTGTTAGGTAGTGCTATTTGTCTCTTGTCGTGATGTGTGTTTTGTCCTATATATACATATTTTTTAAAATCCCAACCCCCGTCCCGCAGGAGGCCTTTTGCCTTTTGGTAGGCCGTCATTGTAAATAATAATTTGTTCTTAACTGACTTGCCTAGTTAAATAAAGGTTCAATAAAAATAAATCAAATGTTTGGAACATCAAATCGCAATAAATCCCAGTATTGAATCGCAATACATCTAGAATCTTAAGAATCGCAATACATATTGTATCGGCACCTAAGAGAACCAATCATCAAACACTTACCTTCCCAGTTGCCAGCCACCTTCATATAATATAATGCCCCGGAGGTAACATCAACACTCAGCCTGTCTCTCAGTATAGACACCTCAATGTACTGTACACTACCATAGGAAAGAGAGGCTGCCAAATAAAGACTAGAAAAACCCAAACCATCCTTCCTCCCCTTCTCAACCCCCTTTAGCACACACATACACACACAAACAAACACACAAATCAACACCCCCATTAACACCACACACACACCAGTGACATCAGTTTCAGCTATCTGAGTCAGTTTGACGAGCTGTGTTTGCCCTGTCAGTGTAAATCTACAGTAACTCCAGTGGCGTGTGTATGTACTTGTTCCAGCCTTGTTCCAAGACATTTAAATCTCCAACACAACACCCTCACTCACTCTCAAGAACACACAGACAATCTCTCACTCTATTTGACAAACCGCTATCTTTGGTATGGGCACCCATTGTATATATACACCGTGACAGACTAGAAATGGGGCAGAAATAGATATAGTTACATGTTGGGATGATATTTTTGACGATATATCATATCGTTTTGACAATATCACAATACTATTGTTGTGGTCGTTTGCTGTACCTGCACCAAAAGTCAAGTATATCTTCTTTTCAGCACTTTTATCGGTGTCCTGATCAAAACTCGTTTTCTCATGGCCCTCCCTTGTCCCTCTGCAACAGACAGATGCTCTCTTGTTCTTCTGCAACAGAAAGATGCTATCTTGTCCTTCTGCAACAGACAGATGCTCCCTTGTCCCTCTGCAACAGACATATGCTCTCTTGTCCTTCTGCAACAGACAGATGCTCTCTTGTCCTTCTGCAACAGACAGATGCTCTCTTGTCCTTCTGCAACAGACAGATACTCTTTTGTCCTTCTGCAACAGACAGATGCTCTCTTGTCCTTCTGCAGCAGACAGATGCTCTCTTGTCCTTCTGCAACAGACAGATGCTCTCTTGTCCTTCTGCAGCAGATAGATGCTCTCTTGTCCTTCTGCAGCAGACAGATGCTCTCTTGTCCTTCTGCAACAGACAGATGCTCTCTTGTCCCTCTGCAGCAGATAGATGCTCTCTTGTCCTTCTGCAGCAGACAGATGCTCTCTTGTCCTTCTGCAACAGACAGATGCTCTCTTGTCCTTCTGCAGCAGACAGATGCTCTCTTGTCCTTCTGCAACAGACAGAGATGCTCTCTTGTCCTTCTGCAGCAGATAGATGCTCTCTTGTCCTTCTGCAGCAGACAGATGCTCTCTTGTCCTTCTGCAACAGACAGATGCTCTCTTGTCCTTCTGCAGCAGACAGATGCTATCTTGTCCTTCTGCAGCAGACAGATGCTCTCTTGTCCTTCTGCAGCAGACAGATGCTCTCTTGTCCTTCTGCAACAGACAGATGCTCTCTTGTCCTTCTGCAACAGACAGAGATGCTCTCTTGTCCTTCTGCAGCAGATAGATGCTCTCTTGTCCTTCTGCAGCAGACAGATGCTCTCTTGTCCTTCTGCAACAGACAGATGCTCTCTTGTCCTTCTGCAGCAGACAGATGCTCTCTTGTCCTTCTGCAACAGACAGATGCTATCTTGTCCTTCTGCAGCAGATAGATGCTCTCTTGTCCTTCTGCAAGAGACAGATGCTCTCTTGTCCTTCTGCAGCAGACAGATGCTCTCTTGTCCTTCTGCAACAGACAGATGCTCTCTTGTCCTTCTGCAACAGACAGATGCTCTCTTGTCCTTCTGCAGCAGACAGATGCTCTCTTGTCCTTCTGCAACAGACAGATGCTATCTTGTCCTTCTGCAGCAGACAGATGCTCTCTTGTCCTTCTGCAACAGACAGATGCTATCTTGTCCTTCTGCAGCAGACATATGTTGAACAATATGTAGTGCTGAACGATTAGTACTTTTTGAGGTCGGTTCGGTTTCAGTTCAATTATTAAAAAATAATCACAGTTTTCATTTCGATTTTATATTTTTTTACATTAAATACATTATGAATCAATGATCAATGACATTAAAATTATTTGAGAGATTTTTAACAGAAAATCCAAATACAGTCTCTGTCTGGTCCACATTGGGTAGACATCAACAGAAAAATAGGAAATTACTATGAAATATTTAAATATTTCAGTTGTGTTTTTATTTGATGACTTTATTATTTTTCATTCCTTAAAGTCATCATCTAATCTCTGCTCCGGCATTAGCAGCCAGAACACATTCTCTGTGCTTCCCACACTGTACTGTCTTAGTCAGAGCTGTTTGACACGCTGCAGAGCTGTCTGACAAAATCATTTAACCACTTCTTTTAATAAGATAAGGCACACTTTCACAAAGTGTCTCTAGCTCTCTCTCGTTGTTGTGTTGTGTACATTGCTCTGTCATGCGGTCTATGCGGTCTGTGTGTATCTAACCTAAAGTAAAAGTGTATCCGTCTCCATCCTATACGGAAAAAAACAGGTGCGATGGATCATGGTCATTGTAGTTAATTACCACGTTTCTGCGTCGAAAAAAGTTCAATATTTGCTTAATAATGATGAAAACTACAACTCCATTTAGCCCAACGTCCCACATAGTTCTTGACTTGATTTATCTTTTAAGTGGGAGAACTTGCACAATTGGTGGCTGACTAAATACTTTTTTGCCCCACTGTACTTTACCATACCTCCTCGGGCCTTATTGCTTAAATGTATCACGGCTAAATTGTGACTGACTGACTGATCTACAAATAATGAGTGTTATTTATGATGCAAGGTTATTTGTAGATCAGTCAGTCCGCAGTTGCCTGCAGTCATTTTTATGCGCTTGAACACCGCCAATGATAGGCTATGATTTCTCTCTAGAGAAACGGTGTGTTGGGCACACAAAAAAACCTACAAACTAAATGGAATTCAAGTAGTGGAGGCTCCTCAGATGAGGAAGGGGAGGACCATCCTCCTCCGTGAATTTCATAAAAAAATATTTTTTTTTACATTTCAAAAGTTATCCCTTTTACATAAAACTACACTAAATTTATTGACTAAATAATTGACTAAAACACACGGTTTTGCAATGAAGGTCTATAGTATCCTCAACAGTACTCTGAAAATGTGGTGAACAGCTGTTTCAAAGAGAGAGAACGACAATAGTTGAACTATTTTAAACAAATGAATTTCTTCCTAAAAAAAAGAGATGAAGAGAGAGATAGAGTTTTTTTTCATTTTCAGTTTCAAATGCACATAACTAGTTGAGCCTACTCAAAAACCCTGCTCAAACTGAGGGATGCTATGTTAGCTAGCTGGCTATGACTATCCAACACAACACTATAACTCTTCCATGTCAAGGTAAGCTTTTGGTTTTACAAATATATTGGAACCGGGGCACGCTTACTGACTGTACACTGTACCGTTACTGCATGATCGTAGAGGGTTTACTAATGTGATAGTTCTATTAGCAATGTTGACTATGATGTCACTTTAGTTAAAATCTCTTACAACCCCCCTACTTTTTTCAATTTCCGCCTGAAGACATACCCAAATCTAACTGCATGTAGCTCAGGCTCAGAACCAAGGATATACATATTCTTGATTTCATTTGAAAGAAAACAGTCTGAAGTTTGTGTAAATGTGAATTGAATGTAGGATAATGTAACACAATATATCTGGTTTAGATAATTCAATGAAAAAAACATACTTTTTTTCATTTTATTGTTGTATCATCATCTTTAAAATGAACAAGACAAAACAAACATTCAGATAGGATGATGGGGACAATTTCAGTGAAAAACATAAGAGGGCAACAGTACTTGTGCAAAGTTTCAGAATGATAACTTCCAAAATGAGTGTGCTACATGACATGTATCATGAAGTCACCCAGGTGTCCCACACAAGTAGCCCAAATGTACCCAAGTGGCCAAATTGGTGAAGTTGTACATTTTGAATGGAATAACTATATACAAAATACCAAAATGGGATTCTAACACCCCCCAAAAAAAAAAAAAAAAACATGAAAAAAATATATACATTTACAAAATAACACTTTCAATATTTGGAAGACCCTCAGTCCTCTACACAATATTGTGCTGCTGATGCCAGGTGCCAAAGCAGTCTCTTTCTGCAGTAAAGCAGAGGGTCACCAATCATGTGGTGCAGGTGATGGGGGACTTAATTTTGCAAAGAACACAGCGACGCCTCCATGCTGTGCCCTTTTGGCCCAGAGGCACATCCATGCCTGCAGAAATACATTTGGGCAGATGAACACCACTTGTGGCAGGAGCTGTATGAACCAGCTTCAGTGGGGGATGGACACCTTGGCCCTGGGGGCTGCCATTCGGAGTCAGTGTCACTGTGAAAGAAAATGTTCGGTTAGAATAGTTTCACATATGAGCCCTGTATCAACAGGTATAATAAACAGATACTGTATATATAGAGTACAGGAAACATAAGGTTGAATATATTATTATAGACCTGCTAGATCTACTGTCTCGTTTATATTATGACAGACCAGCTATATCTACTGTCTATTGTATATTATGACAGACCAGCCAGATCTACTGTCTTTATTATACACTGCTCAAATAAATAAAGGAAACACTTAAACAACACAATGTAACTCCAAGTCAATCACACTTCTGTGAAATCAAACTGTCCACTTAGGAAACAACACTGATTGACAATACATTTCACATACTGTTGTGCAAATGGAATAGACAACAGGTGGAAATTATAGGCAATTAGCAAGACACCCCCAATAAAGGAGTGGTTCTGCAGGTGGTGACCACAGACCACTTCTCAGTTCCTATGCTTCCTGGCTGATGTTTTGGTCACTTTTGAATGCTGGCGGTGCTTTCACTCTAGTGGTAGCATGAGACGGAGTCTACAACCCACACAAGTGGCTCAGGTAGTGCAGCTCATCCAGGATGGCACACCAATGCAAGCTGTGGCAAGAAGGTTTGCTGTGTCTGTCAGCGTAGTGTCCAGAGCATGGAAGTGCTACCAGGAGACAGGTCAGTACATCAGGAGACGTGGAGGAGGCCGTAGGAGGGCAACAACCCAGCAGCAGGACAGAAAAATGACCTCCAGCAGGCCACAAATGTGCATGTGTCTGCTCAAACGGTCAGAATCAGACTCCATGAGGGTGGTATGAGGACCCGTCGTCCACAGGTGGGGGTTGTGCTTACAGCCCAACACCGTGCAGGATGTTTGGCATTTGCCAGAGAAGACCAAGATTGGCAAATTCGCCACTGGCGCCCTGTGCTCTTCACAGATGAAAGCAGGTTCACACTGAGCACATGTGACAGACGTGACTGAGTCTGGAGACGCCGTGGAGAACGTTCTGCTGCCTGCAACATCCTCCAGCATGACTGGTTTGGCGGTGGGTCAGTCATGGTGTGGGGTGGCATTTCTTTGGGGGGGCCGCACAGCCCTCCATGTGCTCGCCAGAGGTAGCCTGACTGCCATTAGGTACCGAGATGAGATCCCCAGACCCTTTGTGAGACCATATGCTGGTGCGGTTGGCCCTGGGTTCCTCCTAATGCAAGACAATGCTTGACCTCATGTGGCTGGAGTGTGTCAGCAGTTCCTGCAAGAGGAAGGCATTGATGCTATGGACTGGCCCGCCTGTTCCCCAGACCTGAATCCAATTGAGCACATCTGGGACATCATGTCTCGCTCCATCCACCAACGCCACGTTGCACCACAGACTGTCCAGGAGTTGGCGGATGCTTTAGTCCAGGTCTGGGAGGAGATCCCTCAGGAGACCATCCGGAGCATGCCCAGGCGTTGTAGGGAGGTCATACAGGCACGTGGAGGCCACACACACTACTGAGCCTCATTTTGACTTGTTTTAAGGACATTACATCAAAGTTGGATCAGCCTGTAGTGTGGTTTTCCACTTTCATTTTGAGTGTGACTCCAAATCCAGACCTCCATGGGTTGGTAAATTTGATTTCCATTGATCATTTTTGTGTGATTTTATTGTCAGCACATTCAGCTATGTAAATAAAAATGTATTTAATAAGAATATTTCATTCATTCAGATCTAGGATGTGTTATTTTAGTGTTCCCTTTATTTTTTTGAGCAGTATATTACAACAGACCAGCTGTATCTACTGTCTCCATTTCACTTTGGCCATTGTTGTGGGCCTGCCCTCCACTCAACAGCCTCAAATAGGCTGTTTAATTTCACAAATAATATTTTATATTATTAATTTCAAATAAAGGCATTGGCATGAGAAAAACTTACCAGTCCTCTCCGTTCAAAAAATATTCCTCCATTTGGGATTCGCTAAATGAATTGTCCTCCAACAATCTCTGTCTCATTTTCCCGATCAATTTAATCTAAAATTGTGTGTACATCTGTATATAGCTTTCCCTGACTTAGTCGCCATACTGATTGATATATGAACAGCTTAATATGCGCTTTATCAAAACAATGCTGTGCGCAACATGCGTTGCTCCTTCCGGTATGAACCGTCAATGGCGAATAAACCTCTACGCCTGAGTTTACTACATGGGTTGGTCCTCCAACACCTAAACATTACATATTGCGTTTATCTCAGCTCATTGGCTATCTACCCAGCTAGATTTCAAGACGATCAGTGGTCATTGGGTTAAAATACAGTCAATCAACAAAACAGCGGTCATATCATTGGTGCACAATGATGTCATTACTTGTTGTCTTCAAATCGGTTTCTTTCAGTCAATACATCCCGTGAAATGACCCATCAAGTTTGGTTGTGTTACAAACAAACCAGTTGATTGCAATGAAACCAAACATGACTGGAAAAGTCACATTTAGTGTGTGTATTTACATCGAATGTGTCGTTGAAAATGGAATGAGACGGAATTCACGACACAAGCAGTTCACAAAATGTTTCCTGTTAGGCTATAAAAATGGATTTTATCAAACAAAAGACCATTCATTGTGTAACAATGAGCATTGGGATTGCAAACAGAGGAAGATCGTCAAAGGTAAACTATTTATTTTATTACAGTTTGTGATTTTGTTACGCCTGTGCTGGTTGAAATAGTTGTTTTTTATGGGGCTCTATCCTCAGATAATCGCATCGTATTCTTTCGCAGTAAATCCTTTTTAAAATCTGACAATCTGCCAATTCTGTTTAAAACCTTTTCTTAAAAGGGAGCAAACGGAACAAAACGGGGATAAACACACCTGAATTTGTCCAATAGAAACTCTCGTTTGCAACTGTTTGTCACGACTTCCACCGAAGGTGGCTCCTCTCGCTGTTCAGGCGGCGCTCAGCGGTCGTCGTCGCCGGTCTAGTAGCTGCCACCGATCCTTTTTCCTTTTCTTTTGGTTATGTCTGTTTTGTGTTTCACCTGGTTTCATTTTGGTTAATTGGGGGGGTATTTATCTCGACATTTCCTTTGGGTTTTTGTGCGGGATTGTTTTCATTTGACTGCCAGTGAGTTTTGGGTTGCGTTTTCTTTAGTTCATTTTTAACAGGTGGTTTTTCCCTGGACTGTGTCTGAGTGAGGTTTTGTGGTTACTGTTGTAGTCCGGTGTCCTGTTATTGTGAGCTTGTTTAATAATACGCCCTTTTCCTTCAGAACTTGTTTCTCCTGCGCCTGACTCCACACCCACACCCACACCCTGACTCCTTGGGGAGATCTGACAGATCCCGCACCGCTAAATCATGGAGTCAGCAGGAGCGGACACGCCCACCCCGTCCATGGAGGAGCGTGTTCAACAGCATACAGCGGTGTTACACCGTTTGGGGACAGCTATGGATCAGGTATTGGTGAGAATGGAGAGATGGGAAAGGAGCGGCCTCCCTAACCCATCTTCAGCCACTCTCCAACCTGCACCACCAACTTCTCCGGCGGTGACCGGCCCCAGCGGGATTCGGCTCGCTCTCCCGAGGGACTACGATGGGACGGCAGCCGGGTGTAAGGGGTTCCTGCTCCAACTGGAGCTTTACCTGGCGACTCCCTCGGGAGAGGACAGTGTCAACGTCCTCGTCTCCAACCTTTCGGGTAAAGCCTTGGAGTGGGCCAACACAATCTGGTAGGGCCCAGACTCGGCGAGGGACCATTACCCAGAGTTCACCCGCCGCTTCCGGGCGATGTTCGATCACTGCTGTTTCACTTAAGGCAGGAGACGAGGAGCGCACAGGATTTCGCGCTGGATATCCAGACCCTGGCGCGGGGTGGAATGACAGGGCCCTGATGGACCATTATAGGTGTAGCCTGCGGGAAGACGTCCGCAGGGAGCCTGTCGTTACACTACTCTCACTCTGGACCAGCTAATAGACATGTCCATCAGGCTGAGCACGGCTCGAACACCTCAGGTGAGTCAGCACCCGGCTCACCCAGAGCCCCCTGTTGGTCATATGTATGTGTTGATTTCCTTTCCTGAGTTTCCCCCTCATTCCCAGCATAAGGCGCTAGTCAATTCAGGAGCAGCGGGGAGTTTTATTGACCTCGGTTTCGCACTTAAGTTAGGGATTCCCTTGGTTCAGATGGAACAACCCTTCCCCATGCACGCCCTAGATAGTCGACCGTTAGGGTCAGGGCTGATCAGGGAGGCCACAGTTCCACTGGACATTAGGGGGGTCATGAGGAGCGGATTAGTTTCTCCCTCATTGATTCTCCTGCGTTTCCAGTGGTGCTGGGTATTCCCTGGTTGGCTTATCACAATCCGAACATTTAGTGGAAACAGGGGACTCTTAAAGGGGTGGTCAGAGGAGTGCTCAGGTAGATGTGTGGGAGTTTCCATCGGTGCGCATCCCCCCCGAATATGCCTATTTGGCAATCGCCTTCTGTAAAAAGAGAGCGACCCAAATACCACCACATCGACGAGGGGATTGTGCGATAACCCTCCAGGTAAACGCCGTACTTCCCAGGAGTCACATGTATCCCCTGTCACAGGAGGAGACTGTGGCTATGGAGACATATGTCACGGAAGCTCTGGGACAGGGGTACATTCGGCCCTCCATGTCACCCGTCTCCTCGAGTTTATTTTTTGTGAAAAAAAAGGAGGGTGGTTTGCGTCCGTGCATTGATTATCGAGGTCTCAATTCCATCACGGTGGGTTTTAGTTACCCACTACCTCTCATCGCTACAGCGATGGAATCATTTCACGGGGCGCGGTTTTTAATGAAACTGGACCTCAGGGGCGCGTATTATCTGGTGCGTATTCTGGAGGGAGATGAGTGGAAAACCGCGTTTAGTACCACATCTGGCCATTATGAGTACCTCGTCATGCCGTACGGGTTAAAGAATGCTCCAGCCATCTTTCAATCCTTCGTCGACGAGATTCTCAGAGACCTGCACGGACATATATTGACGATATCTTGATCTCCTCCGCCACACTTGCCGCGCATGTGTCTCTGGTGCGCAAGGTTCTTGGGCGACTGCTGGAGCATGACCTGTATGTGAAGGCAGAGAAATGTGAGTTCCTGGGTTATCGCATTTCGCATTTCCACCTCGGGGGTGGTGATGGAGTGTGACCGCGTCAAGGCCGTGCGTAATTGGCCGACTCTGACCACGGTAAAGGAGGTGCAGTGGATCTTAGGGTTTGCCAATTACTACCGGAGGTTTATCCGGGGTTTTGGTCAGGTAGCGGCTCCCATTACCTAACTGCTGAAGGGGGGCCTGTGCGTTTGCAGTGGTCGGCAAAGGCGGACAGGGCTTTCCGTCGTTTGAAGGCGCTGTTCACCGATACGCCAGTGTTGGCGCATCCGGACCCTTCTTTGGTGTTCATTGTGGAGGTGGACGCATCCGAGGCTGGGGTTGGAGCCGTGCTCTCACAGCGCTCGTGTACGCCACCGAAGCTCCGTCCCTGTGCTAATTTTTCCAAAGAAGCTTGGGCCGGTGGAGCAAAACTATGATGTGGGGGAACAGGGAGTTGTTGGCTGTGGTTAAGGCCCTGAAGGTGTGGAGACACTGGCTCGAGGGGGCTAAGCACCCTTTCCTCATCTGGACTGACCACCGTAATCTGGAGTATATCCAAGCAGCTAGGAGACTGAATCCTCGTCAGGCAAGGTGGGTCATGTATTTCACCAGATTTCGATTTACGATCTCGTATAGACCAGGTTGCCTCAACACTAAGGCCGACGCGTTGTCCCGTCTCTACGACACCGAGGACCGGTCCATCGATCCTACTCCCATCATTCCGGCTGCTAGGCTGGTGGCACCGGTAGTATGGGAGGTGGACGCGGCTGTTCATGATAAATTGATTCGGTGGGCTCATAGTCTACCCCCGTCGGGTCACCCGGGTATTTCGAGGACAGTGCGAGGTCTTACGGGGAAGTACTGGTGGCCCACCTTAGTTAAGGACGTGCGATTCTATGTCTCCTCCTGTTCGGTGTGCGCCCAGAGTAAGGCTCCTAGGCACTTGCCACGAGGGAAGTTACAACCCCTCCCCGTTCCACAACAGCCGTGGTCCCATCTATCGGTGTACTTTCTCACTGATCTTCCCCCGTCTCAGGGAAACACGACGATCCTGGTCGTTGTGGATCGGTTCTCTAAGTCCTGCCGTCTTATCCCGTTGCCCGGTCTCTCTATGGCCCTACAGACTGCGGAGGCTCTGTTCACCCATGTCTTCCGGCACTACGGGGTGCCCGAGAACATTGTTTCTGATCGGGGTCCCCAGTTTACATCACGCACGTGGAAGGCGTTTATGGACCGTCTGGGGGTCTCGGTCTGACCTCGGGGTTACACCCGGAGAGTAATGGGCAGGTGGAGAGAGTGAATCAGGATGTGGGTAGGTTTCTGCGGTCGTATTGCCAGGACCGGCCGGGGGAGTGGGCGAGACACATCCCCTGGGCTGAAATGGCCCAGAACTCACGAAGCCACTCCTCTACCAACATGTCACCGTTTCAGTGCGTGTTGAGGTACCAGCCGGTCCTGGCACCATGGCATCAGAGCCAGACTGAGGCTCCTGCGGTGGAGGAGTGGGTGCAGCGCTCTAAGGAGACCTGGAGGGCCGTCCAGGAGTCATTACTTCAGGCGAGTGGATGGCAGAAGAGGAGTGCTGACCGTCACCGCAGTGAGGCCCCTGTGTTTGCCCCGGGGGACAGGGTCTGGCTCTCGACCCGAAACCTGCCTCTCCGACCTGCCTGCTGGGTATGCAGTGTGTGGGGCCATTCAATGTCCTGAGGAGAATAAATGAGGTGTGTTATCGATTATTACTTCCTTCGTATTATCGTATTAACCCCTCGTTTCATGTGTCCCTCCTCAGGCCGGTGGTAGCTGGTCCCCTGCAGGAAGGTGAGGTTCCGGAGGTCCCTCCGCCCCCTCTGGACATTGAGGGGTCCCCGGCGTACACAATACGGGCCATTCTGGACTCGAGACGCCGGAGGGGACTGGGAGGGGTACGGGCCAGAGGAGAGGTGCTGGGTCCCGGTGAGGGACATATTGGATCCATCTATGATGAGGGAGTTCCATCGCCTCCATCCGGATCGCCCTGCGCCTCGCCCCCCGGGTTGTCCCCGAGGCCAGTATCGGCACGCAGCGGGAGTCGCGCGTCGGGGGGTACTGTCACGAATATCACCGAAGGTGGCTCCCCTTCCCGTTCGGGTGGCGGTCGTCGTCGCCGGTCTACTTGCTGCCACCGATCCCTCTTTTCCCTTTTCGTTTGGTTTTGTCTTATTGTTTTCACCTGTTCCTTGTTGGGGTTTTTGGGTTGGGATTATTTAAGTTCAGTTAGCCCCCCTGTGTTTGTGCGGGCTTGTTACTGTCTATGTAAGAGGTGTACTCGCTGTCCGGTATTACCAGTTGTACTTGGGTTTGGTATGTTACGCCTGTGTTCGCCGTCACCCATTGTACGTGTTCCTGTTTTGGACATTAAAGCGTTCTTTCCCAGATACTTCTGCTCTCTGCGCCTGACTCCACACCCATCCTCTTCGCTCGTTACAATGTATGTATGTACAGAACCAGTCAAAAGTTTGGACATACCTACTCATTCAGGGGTTTTCTTTATTTGTAATATTTTCTACATTGTAGAATAATAGTGAAGACATCAAAACTATGAAATAACATGGAATCATGTAGTAACCAAAAAAGTGTTAAACAAATCAAAATATATTTTATATTTGTTATTCTTCAAAGTAGAAACCATTTGCCTCGATGACAGCTTTGCACACTTTTGGTATTCTCTCAACCAGCTTTATGAGGTAGTCACCTGGAATGCATTTCAATTAACAGGTGTGCCTTCTTCAAAGTTAATTTGTGGAATCTCTTTCCTTCTTAATGCATTTAAACCAATCAGTTGTTTCAAGGTAGGGGTGGTATACAGAACATTGCCCTATTTGGTAAAAGACCAAGTCCATATTACAGCAAGAACAGCTCAAATAAGCAGAAACAACAGTCCATCATTTTAAGAAATTAAGTTCAGTCAATACGGAAAATGTCAAGAACTTTTAAAGTTTCTTCAAGTGCAGTTGCAAAAAAACATCAAGCCGTAGGATGAATCTGACTCTCATGAGGACCACCACAGGAAAGGAAGTTACCTCTGCTGCAGAGGATAAGGTCATTATAGTTACCAGCCTCAGAAATTGCACATCTCAACATCAACTCTTCAGAGGAGACTGTGTGAATCAGACCTTCATGGTCGAATTGCTGCAAAGAAACCACTACTAAAGGACACCAATAATAAGAAGAGACTTGCTTGGGCCAAGAAACACAGGCACTAACCATTAGACCGGTGGAAATTTGTCCTTTGGTCTGGAGTCCAAATTGGAGATTTTTGGTTCCAACCGTCATGTCTTTATGAGACGCGGTGTGGGTGAATGGATGATCTCCGCATGTGTATTTCCCACCATAAAGCATGGAGGAGGTGTTATGGTGTGGGGGTGCTTTGCTGGTGACACTGTCTGTGATTTATTTAGAATTCAAGGCACACTGAAACCTGCATGGCTACTACAGCATTCTGCAGCGATACGCCATCCCATCTGGTTTGGGCTTAGTGGGACTATAATTTGTTTTTCAACAGGACAATGACCCAACACAACTCCAGGCTGTGTAAGGGCTATTTTACCAAGAAGGAGAGTGATTGAGTGCTGTATCACATGACCTGGCCTCCACAACCCCCTGACCTCAACCAAATTGAGGTGGTTTGGGATGAGTCAGACCGCAGAGCGAAGGAAAATCAGCAAACAAGTGCTCAGCATATGTGGGAACTGCTTCAAGACTGTTGGAAAATCATTCCAAGTGAAGCTGGTTGAGAGAATGCCAAGAGTGTGCAAAGCTATCATCAAGGCAAAGGGTGGCTATTTGAAGAATCGCAAATATAAAATATATTTTGATTTGTTTAACACTTTTGGTAACTACATGATTCCATATGTGTTATTTATAGTTTTGATGTCTTATTCTACAACGTAGAAAATAGTAAAAATAAAGAAAAACCCTTGAATGAGTAGGTGTTCTAAAATGTTTGACTGGTAGTGTACATGTATTTCCCCCAAAATATATGGGGGATTGGAAGTGATAGACAATTACATTGATGGGAGCTAATATCTATCTGCAATTTTAAAGCTGATCTACCCCCTAAAAAAGGTGTGCAAGGCAGTATTACATTTGTCACTGTCTGTCCATGTGTCACTGTCTATCACCTACATTTTTTATCTCACCTGTGTGCACCTACATTGTAATCTTTCATTCATAGGCTAGGTTGTAGCAACCTCATGATGGGTTTAGGGCAAATTCGAGTATCATGTAGTAGCCTAAACCTATCGCTGTTACATTGAACTGGATGAATGGAATATGAATGACAGTCATCCAATATGCTGTAATAGAAATAAGGCCATGCTCATGGGAAAAACAATCGTTCTCCCTCATCTTAAACAGCACTGACCACCACTGAATTCAAGTAATTGAACTGACGTGGGTAATTAGTTGTTTAATAACACCAAAAAATAAAATAAGTTGGTTAATCGCTCAGCAATAACAATATAAATCCCACTATCGAATCGCAATACATATAGAATTGTGAGAATAGCAATTCATATGGTATTGGCACCTAAGTATCATGATAATATCCTATCGCTAGGTCCCTGGCAATTCCCAGCCATAGTGTACACCCAAGCACACAAACTCTTATCTGGTCCCATCCTGTCTTTGAACTTATCTCAGCTTCTCATTAATCCCCGGTAAATGTTTTGCCGCAGGCTACTGTCCCTGCCCTGTTTACACTTGTCTATCTGAAAGATGTGTGTGTGTGTCTGTGCGCCCTGCACGAATGGTGTAACCTTCGTAAGATGAAAGAACACTACATGGCATCACATCCATCAATCAGCACATAACAACAATAATGGGCTCCATCCCTTCATAGCGTAAGGTCAGTAGTTAATCAGTGGTATGCTATGGACTGTTGACGGTTTGATTCCATCTGATACATGGTCCTCCTGTCACCCTCGTCTATATGGCAGCCCCCCGGCACAGAGGGGATGGGTTAAACGCGGAAGACAGTTCAGTTGAATGCATTCAGTTGTACAACTGACTAGGTATCCCCCTTTCCTTTCCTTTACCCTCCGAATACCCTGCAGTCTTACTCTTATCAAACAAAAACACCTAGCACGATTCAGAGACTGACTGCACATATCTGAAGGGTTCTGTGTGCAGCGAGCTATGAAACATGAGGAGGGAGTCCGAGCAAATGTGCAGTTAGTCCGAACACAGGAGCCCTTGTGTGTCTTGTGACTCTGCCCCGTCCAGGAGCTATGGGCTCTGATTGTAGGGCAATGAATCTCCAAAGTTTGTCACACTGGCCTGGAATGTATTTGGGAAATGTTGACTGGAGAGGTGGAATTATCTAGGCTACTGGATCTAGGAACTTCAACGTGATTCACTTCTGTTGGGTGACAGAAATCACAGGCCATTATAGGCTGACCACACCACTTGTGTGCGCGAGCGTTGTAAAATCAATGTAGAAATCTATGTTATTCAATTATTGCACCCACACTGCTCGCACGCGTCAATGAGTATCTATGTTGCCAAGGGCTAAAATAGAAGTCCTTTCTATTTCTGACGCAGATCGCGCTGCAAGTCCTGCCTCTCCCATCTCCTCATTGGTTTATAGAAGCAGGTACCCACGTGCCATCTCCTCATTGGTTATACCCATGTGGGTGATTGAAAGACGAACTGTGTTGCCGGTCGGTGTAGTAATAGCATGAAAGTTTAGATGCCAATCACCATATAAGTTCGAAGATGAAAAAGCCTGGAAGGAGGAGAGATGACTAGAAACAATTCGGTTGACCATTGGATGTGTGGATTAATTGTCTGAGTAGAGGACCTTGTCCATTTCAGGTAAAATAACAACTCAATGTTTATATCCCAGGACAAATTAGCTAGCAACAGCAAGCTAGCTAAATAGGACAAATTAGCTAGCAAGTGCAAGCTAACTAGCTAAATTGCCATAAATGTTTAATGCTTTTCGACATGTTCCCAAATTAATGTAATTGGTTCAGAGTTTGTTTTGATATTTTAACCTGTGTGTTTGGTGTAGGGGGACAAAATAAATGTATGCATGATGGCGCATGCAAACGTTTGATAAGTCGAATGTAATCACGACACAGAGCGCACTGCAACTGCCTCTGCAAAGCAATGCTGCAAGGCAACAGCGTTCCATTGAAAGTGAATGTACTTCTGGTGTACCAAAATGCAACTGAAAAACTGCACACTCTAGGAGCTCAGATGCAATAATTGAATAAACCTAATGACCAATGTTTCATCCGGGTACCAAAATACGACCCTGTCGGTGTGATCGAGGCGTTAGGTCAATACACCAATCCTCTGTAAAATAATGGACATCGACTGTTCAACTCATTATGGATATTGTAAAATAGTTACTTTGCATGGCAATTTAGGTCTAGTTGCCAGTGTTGCTGGGGAAGTTGCCTACATTCCCCAAATTGAAAGAAAACTAAAAGCCCAACCAAATAAAAGTATCTCAAACACCTAAATGATACATCAATGCTGGACATACAGTATACAAAAACACACATACACCCCACTGGGCACAGACATAATTTCAACATCCATTTGGTTGAGTTGTCAACTAACGTGAATTCAACGTGAAATCAACATTTAAAAAATGCACCAAGTCATTGGATTTAGGTGAAAAGTTGGGTGGAAAAAAATAGGAAATTCCCTTAAGTTGGTTACATTTTGCAAATCCAATCAGTTTCCCACGTTGATTCAACATCACATTGAATTGTTTTGTTGACATGACATGGAAACAATGTTGTTTCAGACAGTTTCTGCCCAGTGGGGTACGGCCTTGGCTCCCTGCCAGTTCTCTCTAGTGTTGTTAGGGGTGTCTCCACATAAAGGTGTTAAAGTGCTCCTTGTCTTCAGAAGAAACAGGAGAGCGGAGTGTGAGCCAAACAGAGCTTCTGTGCAGCTGCCTCTATAATAACAATAACACCCAACCAGGCTGAACTAGGCTGTGAAGCGCCCAATCAGCTCACAGAAGGCCACACCAGGCCAAAGCACCCATGTTACTCGTGTGTGTGTGTGTGTGTGTGTGTGTGTGTGTGTGTGTGTGTGTGTGTGTGTGTGTGTGTGTGTGTGTGTGTGTGTGTGTGTGTGTGTGTGTGTGTGTGTGTGTGTGTGTGTGTGTGTGTGTGTGTGTGTGTGTGTGTGTGTGTGTGTGTGTGTGTGTGTGTGTGTGTGTGTGTGTGTGTGTGTGTGTGTGTGTGTGTGTGTGTGTGTGTGTGTGTGTGTGTGTGTGTGTGTGTGTGTGTGTGTGTGTGTGTGTGTGTGTGTGTGTGTGTGTGTGTGTGTGTGTGTGTGTGTGTGTGTGTGTGTGTGTGTGTGTGTGTGTGTGTGTGTGTGTGTGTGTGTGTGTGTGTGTGTGTGTGTGTGTGTGTGTGTGTGTGTGTGTGTGTGTGTGTGTGTGTGTGTGTGTGTGTGTGTGTGTGTGTGTGTGTGTGTGTGTGTGTGTGTGTGTGTGTGTGTGTGTGTGTGTGTGTGTGTGTGTGTGTGTGTGTGTGTGTGTGTGTGTGTGTGTGTTGTGTTTGTTTCTTCTACATGTACTGCAGAAATGGATGTTTTAGATTCCAGCAGTGGATCACGTCTTCTGCTGGCTCCAAGTGTCTTTCCAGACAATCATAGTACATCCAGAATTAGGGTATAATGACAATATACTAACTCTACAGGTTAATCATACCCTATCACCTATTTTACTGTCTATATACAGTGTCTTCGGAAAGTATTCAGACCCTTTCATTTTTTCCACATTTTGTTACATTACAGCCTGTAATGGATTAAATAAAAACATTTCCTCAGCAATCTACACACAATACCCCATAACGACAAAGCGAAAATAGATTTTTAGACATTTTACAAACGTATTCAAATTAAAAAACAGATACCTTATTTACATAAGTATTCAGACCCTTTTCTATGAGACTCGAAATTGAGCTCAGGTCCATCCTGTTTCTACAATTGATTGGAGGCCAACTGTGGTAAATTCAATTGATTGGAGGCCAACTGTGGTAAATTCAATTGATTGGAGGCCAACTGTGGTAAATTCAATTGATTGGAGGCCAACTGTGGTAAATTAAATTGATTGGAGGCCAACTGTGGTAAATTCAATTGATTGGAGGCCAACTGTGGTAAATTCAATTGATTGGAGGCCAACTGTGGCAAATTCAATTGATTGGACATGATTTGGAACGGCACACACCTGTCTATATAAGGTCCCACAGTTGACAGTGCATGTCAGAGCAAAAACCAAGCCATGAGGTTGAAGGAATTGTCCGTAGAGCGCAGAGACAGGATTGTGTTGAGGCACAGATCTGGGGAAGGGTACCAAAACATTTCTGCAGCATTGAAGGTAATCAAGAACACAGTGGCCTCCATCATTCTAAAATGGAAGAAGTTTTTTTTTCTCCAGAAGGACAACTATCTCTGCAGCACTCCACCAATCAGGCCTTTACGGAAGAGTGGTCAGACAGAAGCCACTCCTCAGTAAAAGGCACATGACTGCCCGCTTGGAGTTTGCCAAAAAGCACCTAAAGACTCTCAAGCCATGAGAAACTAAATTCTCTGTTCTGATGAAACCAAGATTGAACTCTTTGGCCTGAATGCCAAGCGTCACAAACTCTTTGGCCTGAATGCCAAGCGTCACATCTGGAGGAAACCTGGCACCAACCCTATGGTGAAGCATATTAGTGGCAGCATCATGCAGTGAGGATGTTTTTTCAGTCGCAGGGACTGGGAGACTAGTCAGGATCGAGGCAAAGATGAACTGAACAAAGTACAGAGAGATCGTTGATGAAAACCTGCTCCAGAGCGCTCAGGACCTCAGACTGGGGCGAAAGGTCACCTTCCAACAGGACAATGACCCTAAGCACACAGCCAAGACAACGCAAGAGGTGCTTCAACAAAGTACTGAGTAAACGGTCTGAATACTTATGTAAATGTGATATTTACATCTATTTATTTTTAATAAATTAGCAAACATTTCTAAAAATCTGTTTTTGCTTTGTCATTATGGTGTAATGTGTGTAGATTGATGAGGGAAAAAACGATTTAATCAATTTTAGAAAAAGGCTGTAATGTAACAAAATGGGGAAAAAGTCCAGGGGACTGAATACTTTCCGAAGTCACTGTATATTTATAAACTGGGTTCGAGCCCTGAATGCTAATTGGCTGACAGCCGTGTTACAACAGACCATATAGCACGGGTATGACAAAACATAACTTTTTAGTGCTCTAATTACCCCGTTTATAATATTTTATAATTAACCAGTTTATAATAGCAATAAGGCACCTCTGGGGTTTGTGATATATGGCCAATATACCATGGCTAAGAGTTGTATCCAGGCACTCTGCGTTGTGTCGTCCCTAAGAACACCCCTTAGCCGTGATATATTGGCCATATATTTAAATATCTTACTATATATATTTTACTGTATTTTATTTATATTACTATATATATTTTCCTAGATTACATCACACAGTGGATTCTTTAAAGAATACATTTTTAATCCATAACTCATGAGTCCTATGAAGTTATCTAAATTGCTCTTTATTTTATGAAAAATATTGACATATTACAATTCAGTTCATTTGTGTATGAGTACACTGAATTACCTTACGATACATTACAGCACACATACTGTGTAAATTATATGCATAGGTATTGATTAAATAAAATTGATTTTTCACAGGGACAGGCTGTATGAGTGCCTGTATTTAAAATGTGGAGCAATGTTGTTTGTAATGATGGTTTGGCAATGAACTACACATGAGATGATATTTAAGAAATAAATATATCTAAGAAATACTATTGACATCTGCTTGGCCCTGTTTGCGTCAGGCAGGCTAAATGATAAGATGTTACCTCTAATACATCATGATCTATGCCAAAGGTCATATACTGTATCACATTTTTCCAACAGTCAGGTCAAGGCATTCAACATTAGGTGCACAAGAACAAACTATGTATTCATGAGAATAAAAAGATACAGTTTGTGCAAAAAAAAATCTCAATAAATAAATACATCTATTTTTTGGGGGGTGGGTCACAACTGTGGATAAGTGACATAATAGAAAGTACAAGCACACATCCACACAGAGGTTCTCAAACACCTGTACTGTGTTAGTCTTACGACTCAGGTGTCTCAGGTCCAGAATCCTTCCAGCCACTGTTATCAGGCAGGTTTGGGCTCGGACCCATAAAGGATTTGTAACCATTGAGGTCCAGAATGTCTCACTTCAGCTCCAGGTACTGGGGTAAGACATTATTCCAGAACTGTTGGGATTCTTGGGTACTTTTGGCCTGTTTTCCCCCTGTGGTCCTCTGTTTGGTACGGGCTGCTGGTTTGGGTTTCTCCCTCGGGGGATCTTCAATCCCTTTCCTGCTGGGGGGAGCTGCTTTAGGTGGTACGCTTTGTGAGCCTTTCTTTCTCCCTTTTGCAGATTTGATCTCTTCCTCCTCTTCTTCCTGTTCTTCCTCCTCATCTTCTTCCTCCTCTTCTTCCTGTTCTTCCTCCTCTTCCTCTACCTCCTCATCTTCTTCCTCCACCTCTTCTCCTTCTTTACTATCTTCCTCCTCCTCTTCTCCTTCTTTACTATCTTCCTCCTCCTCTTCTCCTTCTTTACTATCTTTCTCATCCTCTTCTTCCTCAACTTGTTCTTCTTTAATATGTTTTTCTTCCTCCTCTTCTTCTCCTTCTTTACTATCTTTCTCTTCCTCTCCCTCCTCATCTTCTTCTTCCTCCTCCTCTTCTCCTTCTTTACTATCTTCCTCCTCCTCTTCTCCTTCTTTACTATCTTCCTCCTCTTCTCCTTCTTTACTATCTTTCTCATCCTCTTCTTCCTCAACCTGTTCTTCTTTAATATGTTTTTCTTCCTCCTCTTCTTCCCCTTCCTCTTCATCTTCTTCCTCTCCTGTTTCCTCCACCTCCATCTCCCCTTTCTGTTCCCCTGCAGCTTCTTCTTCTAATTCACCATCAATTTCTTTATTTTCTTTCCCTTCTTTTTCATCTCCATTCTCCTCCCCCCTTTTTCCACCCTCCTCTCCCTCTGTGTCTTTTCCACCTACTTCCTGTCTATCCTCTTCTTGTTTGTTCGCTTCCTCCTCTCTCTCTTCATCCACTTCTATTTCCTCTTTCTCATCTTCCTGTTTTTCACCATATTCCTCCTCTTCCCCTTCACCCTCTTCCTCCCCTTCTCCTTTATCATCTTCTTCTTCCCCCTCATCTTCTTCTTCTCCTTCCTCTTCCTCACATTTTTCATCTTCAAGTTCCTCCTCTCCACTAGCATCTTCCTCCTCTTCCTCATCATCCTCTCCTCCCTCCTCTTCCTCCTCAACTTCACCGTTCTCCTCTTCACCTTCATTTTCATCCTCACCCTCAACTGCTTCCTCTTCTCCTACATTGCCCTCACCTTCTCCACTTTCTGCACCATTTTCCTCATCGTCATCCTCTTCTCCCTCCTCCTCACTTACACTTGCCTCCTCCTCCTCTTCTTCACTTTCACAACCTTCCTTATCCTCTCCCTCTCCTTCCTCATCTGTTCCACTCTCTCCCTCTCCTTCTTCTTCTACAGACTCAGTAGCTTTACTTTCTTCACTCTCTGCTTCTTCATCTTCCTCCTCTTCTGCTGATCCCTCACTCTTGCTCTCAGCCTCACTTCCTGATTCATCACCACCCTCCTCCTTGTCCTCTTTGTTTTCATCCCCACTCTCTTCATCACTGGACTCTTCTTCACTCTTATCCTCCTCTTCCCCCTCTCCACTCTCTCCCTCCTCTCCTTCCCCATCACTCTCTTCACTTTTCTCCTCTCCCTCCTCCTCTAGGCTTGCCTCAGAATCACTCTCTTTGCTCTCCTCCCCCTCTCCTGTCCCCTCAGAATCACTCTCTTTGCTCTCCTCCCCCTCTCCTGTCAACTGAGAATCACTCTCTTTGCTCTCCTCCCCCTCTCCTGTACCCTGAGAATCACTCTCTTTGCTCTCCTCCCCCTCTCCTGTCCCCTCAGAATCACTCTCTTTGCTCTCCTCCCCCTCTCCTGTCCCCTCAGAATCACTCTCTTTGCTCTCCTCCCCCTCTCCTGTCCCCTGAGAATCACTCTCTTTGCTCTCCTCCCCCTCTCCTGTCCCCTCAGAATCACTCTCTTTGCTCTCCTCCCCCTCTCCTGTCCCCACAGAATCCCTCTCTTTGCTCTCCTCCCCCTCTCCTGTCCCCTGAGAATCACTCTCTTTGCTCTCCTCCCCCTCTCCTGTCCCCTCAGAATCACTCTCTTTGCTCTCCTCCCCCTCTCCTGTCCCCACAGAATCGCTCTCTTTGCTCTCCTCCCCCTCTCCTGTCCCCACAGAATCATTCTCTTTGCTCTCCTCCCCCTCTCCTGTCCCCTCAGAATCACTCTCTTTGCTCTCCTCCCCCTCTCCTGTCCCCTGAGAATCACTCTCTTTGCTCTCCTCCCCCTCTCCTGTCCCCTCAGAATCACTCTCTTTGCTCTCCTCCCCCTCCGCGCCCTGGCTCTCTTCGCTCCTCTCTTCTCTATCCTCCTCTCCTTCTCTGCTAGCCACAGAATCACTGTCTTCTGCTTCTCCCCCTTCGTTCTGTTCACTGCTCTCTTCCAGACCCTTACTACTCCTGTCATCCTCTTCCTCCTCTTCTTCTTCCAGACCCTCACTACTCCTGTCATCCTCCTCTCCCTGTCTCTTTGTGAAATCCTCATGTTCATCATCCTCATCCTCTGACCTTTGACCTCTACTAGTGTTCTCATCGTCGTCAACCTCGGCCTGACCTCCCGACCTGTCACTAGCATCCTCTGTGGTGTCTGGGTTCTTCTCAGAACTCCCGCTCCCTGCTTCCTGATCAGAATTCCTGAGAACACTGATGCAGATGGAGGTCCTGTTTCTTTGCGTTACTGCACTGGGATCTGATGTTGAAGAGGAGGATGCGGAAGGCTGGGTGATGGCGCTCTGTTTGGTGAACCTCTCTACCCGGCTGGACCGCCGAGGAGGGATAGAAGTGGCTGTGTCACTCTCTGACTGAAACCCCCTCACACTTGTCACCGCCTCACTCAAGGCCCCCATGGCTACGCCTGCCACCCCTACGGTTGGAAGGAGAGAGGCTGCATCGCTGAGAAATCCTCCCCAGCCAGGCTCCCCCTCCTGGGATTCACCAATGGTATCTTCCCCTGGGACCGCCACTCTATCTTTGACCTGTGAGACAGCCAGTGGCTCTCTAAGCTCAGACTTCGCTGACTTCTTATCCCAAGCATTTTGAGGCATTGCATCTGATAATGACAGTGATGCGGATGGTGATTTGGCCTTTGAGGTAGGTTCTACTAAGATTGGTTGGCTGGAAACCTCTGTTGGCTTGCTTTTCAGTTTCACCGGGGTTCCCTTCAACTCAGTCAATTTAGCTTTAACCTCTTCAGGTTCAGGCACATGTTTTGTTTTGGTGGATGCACTTTTTGTTTTTGTGACTTTGCCTTTATCTTTAACTGCCATTTTCTTCCCCTCTGTTGTCCCTGACTCTTTGAGAGTAATAGACTCTCCAGTCTTTTGTTCATTCACCTCTTTTGCCTTCCTTTGTCCCTTTATTGGAGTGCTTTTACCTTCAGATGTTTTGTTCTTATCTATTACCTCCTGAGGAATCCTCTTTACATTCAAAGGAGTGTTTTTACCTCCACATGTTTTATCTATTACCTCCTGAGGAATCCTCTTTACATTCAAAGGAGTGTTTTCAGCCACAGTTTTACTTGGAATTGGCTCCTTTTCCACAGGTTTACCTTTAACTTTAACTGTAGAGGATTTGGCCTCTTGAATGTTACTTTTCACAGGGGTGGATTTGACCTCTAATTGTTTACCTTTAACTTTGACTGGAGCGGACTTGACCCCTTGAAGTGGTTTATTTTGAACTTCAATAGTTTTAGTATCTTCCTCTGCAATTTTTGATTTCTTGTCTTTGGACTCCAAACTTTTCGTTTTGATGGGAGTGCTGGTCGCCTCGGCCTCCTTACTTCTGATCTTTACAGGGCCTTTCCCTTTCATCTCTGTACCTTTATTCACCTCAGACAGCTTGCTTTGACCATGCTTTGGAATGCTGGGTTTAGACACAGATATCTGGATCTGACTGTGTTTAGGAGTGCTGGGTTTAGACACAGATAACTTGCTTTGTTTCTTTGCAGGTGTATTTAGCTTAGACCCTGCTTTACCTGTGCTTTGAAGATTGCTCTCTAGTTTACTGGTTTTCACTTTAAGGCCAGCCTTTTCTGTTGTCAAAGTGATGTTCTCCTTGCCCCTGGCTGGGGTTTGGGGGGTCTGAGGGGTCTTTAGTGGTTTGGGACTCTTTGTGGGCATGGCCTCTGCCTTCAACAAATTCAAACTGGAACCTCTCTGGAGCTCGGTGGGAAGGGCTTCATGGGAAGGTAGCTCCTCCTTCCTGTTGGTCAGGGTTTGTTCAACCTTCCTCTCTGCCTCCTTCACAGCTCTCCAAAGAACCCTACCCTTTTTATGTCCCTGGAGAGATGAGAAAGAGACAGAGAGAAAAAGAGAGGAGGTGGCAGAGAGAGAGAGAGAGAGAGAGAGAGAGAGAGAGAGAGAGAGAGAGAGAGAGAGAGAGAGAGAGAGAGAGAGAGAGAGAGAGAGAGAGAGAGAGAGAGAGAGAGAGAGAGAGAGAAATAAAAGAAAGAGAGAGGAGGGTATCGTTTTGCAAAGAGAGAGAATATTCAGAGAGTAGAGGAAGAAAGAGAGAGAGGAGAGTAACATTTTGCAAAGAGAGAGAATATTCAGAGGGTTTGGAAGAAAGAGAGGAGGATGTGAAACATGAAGAGAATACAGTCGAGGGGCAAGCAGAATAAAGGAGCCAAATGTACAGTGAAATAAAGGAGAAAGGAAGACAGACATGTAGATGCCAGTCCTTCTTTCCTGTCCCTTATAGTAAAAACACTAACATACCTTATCCTTCTGCTCTGCAGATGTAGTCCCAGTCTCATTGCCAGAATCTCCTCTCGATAGTGATGCCTGCCTCAAAAAGAACGGGACACAAGTCTCACAACTAAACTCAACATCTCATTTAACTATGTTGAGATACGTTAATAACCTACATACAAGCTCTTACATGAAACAACTATAAAGGATTAGAACACAAAAGCCAGAACCTTCCTTCCATCAGGAATATAAACAAGTGTGGGTAGTCAGCTTACCTGCAGGCAAACATGAGCCTGTATAAGAACTGCATAACATAATGAAAAGCAGAGGCTGGTAGGAAGAACTACGACACGTGACGATGAAATTCATCTATTTGTTCCCCCCATCCCTGCTGGAAATAAATTATAATCCCAGTTAATGAGAGGGTTATGAGGTGTTATGCAAAAGCAGACCGATTCACTCATTGCCACGGCAACCTTTATTAGAAGCCTTTCCATTCAGTCCATTAACACATCCACCTTCAGCATCGGGTGCCAAACTCCTCACATATTACACCTCAGAGAGTCTCTATGGAATGGATGAAACACGTATGCACGTACAGTATACACACAGGCTCATAGCACACAAGACACCCTAGCGGTGCTGTGTATAGAATTAACTAAAGTGCATGGGAGAGGCAGCACAACTAAAATAAATGCCTGGTCTTCCCAGCATCATGTGTTGTTCTATCTGCTCTCTCTCCTCCATGTCGGTTGTTCACACTGCTGGGTTTCACTGTGTGCTGCAACAAGAGTAGGCCGATGAAGACCACGATGAAGATGTTGAAAACGTTGTGCATGTATCAGTAAAAACAGTGTTAGGATGTGTGTAGCTAAATACTCTTCTCCTCCGAACACAGGAAACTCCCTCACAGTCTCCCTCAGCAGGAGTCATGGAAAGATGGGCGTGAAGTGTGTCGACATCCCAGTCACGTCAACACTATGGATTAGCTATGAGCCAGGAGGAGCTGTGTGTGTGTGTGTGTGTGTGTGTGTGTGTGTGTATAATTACGTGTGTGTATGTTCATGAGAAGAATGGCGGCAGGGACAGCGATTAAGCTCCAACCCATTTGCACTGAAGCTGCAACAGGAGATTTAAGACATGTTTTCTTGGAAAAGAAAATGAGCAGGAGACAGATGCAGAGACAGACAGAGAGACAGACGGGGAGAGACAGACGGGGAGACAGACGGAGAGACAGACGGGGAGAGACAGACGGAGAGACAGACGGAGAGACAGACGGAGAGACAGATGCAGAGACAGACAGAGAGACAGACGGGGAGACAGACGGGGAGACAGACGGGGAGACAGACGGAGAGACAGATGCAGAGACAGACAGAGAGACAGACAGAGAGACAGACGGGGAGACAGACGGAGAGACAGATGCAGAGACAGACAGAGAGACAGACGGAGAGACAGACGGAGAGACAGACGGAGAGACAGATGCAGAGACAGACAGAGAGACAGACGGGGAGACAGACGGGGAGACAGACGGGGAGACAGACGGAGAGACAGACGGGGAGACAGACGGGGAGACAGACGGGGAGACAGACGGAGAGACAGACGGGGAGACAGACGGGGAGACAGACGGGGAGACAGACGGAGAGACAGACGGGGAGACAGACGGGGAGACAGACGGGGAGACAGACGGGGAGACAGACGGGGAGAGACAGACGGAGAGACAGACAGAGAGACAGATGGGGAGAGACAGACGGAGAGACAGACGGAGAGACAGACGGGGAGACAGACGGGGAGAGACAGACGGAGAGACAGACAGAGAGACAGACGGGGAGAGACAGACGGAGAGACAGACGGAGAGACAGACGGAGAGACAGACGGAGAGACAGACGGAGAGACAGATGCAGAGACAGACAGAGAGACAGACGGGGAGAGACAGACGGGGAGAGACAGACGGAGAGACAGACGGGGAGAGACAGACGGAGAGACAGACGGAGAGACAGACGGAGAGACAGATGCAGAGACAGACAGAGAGACAGACGGGGAGACAGACGGGGAGACAGACGGGGAGACAGACGGGGAGAGACAGACGGAGAGACAGACGGGGAGACAGACGGAGAGACAGACGGAGAGACAGACGGAGAGACAGATGGAGAGACAGACGGGGAGAGACAGATGGGAGAGACAGACGGAGAGAGACGGAGAGACAGACGGAGAGACAGACGGGGAGACAGACGGAGAGACAGACGGAGAGACAGACGGAGAGACAGACGGAGAGACAGATGGAGAGACAGACGGGACAGAGAGAGACAGACGGAGAGACAGACGGAGAGACAGAGAGACAGACGAGAGACAGACGGGAGAGACAGAGACAGACGGGAGAGACAGACGGGAGAGACAGACAGAGAGACAGACGGGGAGAGAGAGACAGACGGAGAGACAGACGGAGAGACAGACGGAGAGACAGACGGAGAGACAGACGGAGAGACAGATGGAGAGAGACAGACGGAGAGACAGACGGGGAGAGACAGACGGAGAGACAGACGGAGAGACAGACGGAGAGACAGACGGGGAGAGACAGATGGAGAGACAGACAGAGAGACAGACGGAGAGACAGACGGAGAGACAGACAGAGAGACAGACGGGGAGAGACAGACGGAGAGACAGACGGAGAGACAGACGGAGAGACAGACGGAGAGACAGACGGAGAGACAGACGGAGAGACAGACGGAGAGACAGACGGAGAGACAGACGGAGAGACAGATGGAGAGACAGACGGGGAGAGACAGATGGAGAGACAGACGGAGAGAGACAGACGGAGAGACAGACGGGGAGAGACAGACGGAGAGACAGACGGGGAGAGACAGACGGAGAGACAGACGGGGAGAGACAGACGGAGAGACAGACGGAGAGACAGACGGAGAGACAGACGGGGAGAGACAGATGGAGAGACAGACAGAGAGACAGATGGAGAGACAGACGGAGAGACAGACGGAGAGACAGACGGGGAGAGACAGACGGAGAGACAGACGGAGAGACAGACAGAGAGACAGACGGGGAGAGACAGACGGAGAGACAGACGGAGAGACAGACGGAGAGACAGACGGAGAGACAGATGGAGAGAGACAGACGGAGAGACAGACGGGGAGAGACAGATGAAGAGACAGACGGAGAGAGACAGACGGAGAGACAGACGGGGAGAGACAGACGGAGAGAGACAGACGGAGAGACAGACGGAGAGACAGACGGGGAGAGACAGATGGAGAGACAGACGGAGAGAGACAGACGGAGAGAGACAGACAGAGAGAGACAGACGGAGAGACAGACGGAGAGACAGACGGGGAGAGACAGATGGAGAGACAGACGGAGAGAGACAGACGGAGAGACAGACGGGGAGAGACAGACGGAGAGACAGACGGAGAGACAGACGGGGAGAGACAGATGGAGAGACAGACGGGGAGAGACAGACGGAGAGAGACAGACGGGGAGAGACAGACGGGGAGAGACAGACGGAGAGAGACAGACGGAGAGACAGAGAGACAGACGGAGAGACAGACGGGGAGAGACAGACGGGGAGAGACAGACGGAGAGAGACAGACGGAGAGAGACAGACGGAGAGACAGACGGAGAGACAGACGGAGAGACAGACGGAGAGACAGACGGGGAGACAGACGGGGAGACAGACGGAGAGAGACAGACGGAGAGACAGACGGAGAGACAGACGGAGAGACAGACGGGGAGACAGACGGAGAGACAGACGGAGAGAGACAGATGGAGAGACAGACGGGGAGAGACAGACGGAGAGAGACAGACGGAGAGAGACAGACGGAGAGAGACAGACGGGGAGAGACAGACGGAGAGAGACAGACGGGGAGAGACAGACGGGGAGAGACAGATGGAGAGACAGACGGGGAGAGACAGACGGAGAGAGACAGACGGAGAGAGACAGACGGAGAGACAGACGGGGAGAGACAGATGGAGAGACAGACGGAGAGACAGACGGAGAGAGACAGACGGAGAGACAGACGGAGAGAAGGACGGAGAGAAGGACGCAGAGACAGACAGAGAGATATACGGAGAGACAGACGCAGAGACAGACAGAGAGACAGACGGAGAGACAGACGCAGAGACAGACGCAGAGACAGACGCAGAGACAGAAGGAGAGACAGACGCAGAGACAGACGCAAAGACAGACGCAGAGACAGACGGAGAGAGACAGAGGGAGAGCTGGATGGAGAGACAGACGGAGAGACAGACGACTGCATGGTTGAGCACGACTCCAACACCATCATTAAGTTTGCTGACGACAACGATGAGACAGCCTATAGGGAGGAGGTCAGAGACCTGGCAGTGTGGTGCCAGGACAACAACCTCTCCCTCAACAAGGCAAGACAAAGGAGATGATCGTGGACTACAGGAAAATGAGGGCCGAACACACCCCCATTCACAAGAAATAGGCTTTGATTATGTTTTACTGGTAAATGCCAACAAAATACCTTTTTGGTCAGTGTGGTATGTGAGTGTGTGTATAACCTTTATTTAACTAGGCAAGTCAGTTAAGAACAAATTCTTATTTACAATTACGGCCTACCCCGGCCAATTGTGTGCAGCCCTATGGGACTCCAAATCACGGCCGGATGTGATACAGCCTGGAATCGAACCAGGGACTGTAGTAACTCCTCTTGCACTGAGATGCAATGCCTTCGACTGCTTTGTCCACGTGTGTGTGTTAACTATTTAACTATACTAGAATGCTTAAAAGGCATCAAAAAATGTAAATATCGGTTATCGGTATCAGGGTTTTTTGGGAAGGACAATATTGGAAATCGGTATCGGCCAAAAATGACATATCGGTGCATCACTAGTTGCCATACCAGGTGGTGATGCAACCGGTCAGGAGGCTCTCGATGGTGCAGATGTAGAACTGTTGAGGATCTGGGGACCCATGCCAAATATTTTCAGTCTCCCGAAGGGGAAGAGGTGTTGTCGTGCCCTCTTCAAAAAAGATGGCTTCACGTGGAAGGAAAATTATGTGGATATATTGAAGCAATATCTCAAGACATCAGTCAGGAAGTTAAAGCTAGGTCGCAAATGGGTCTTCCAAATGGACAATGACCCCGAGCATACTTCCGAAGTTGTGGCAAAATGGCTTAAGGACAACAGGGTCAAGGTATTGGAGTGGCCATCAAACCTGACTCCATTACACCAGCTCTGTCAGGAGGAATGGGCCAAAATTCACCCAACTTATTGTGGGAAGCTTGTGGAATGATACCCAAAACGTGTGACCCAAGTTAAACAATTTAAAAGCAATGCTACCAAATACTAATTGAGTGTTTGCAAACGTAAGTGTAAGGAAATGTAAAGTCATTTCACGTGAAGGAGCACGTGACAAGTAAAATGTGATTTGATTTGAATAAGCAGGAATCCGGAATCCTCCAACCAAGATTTCTAGAAAACCTGATATTTTTGGGGAAGTTACTGTAACTTCACAACCTAGACCAAAGTAATGAGCCACTCTGATCATAGGCCAAAGTCATGGAGCCCACATACCTGACCATAGCAAGACAGCAAACCTAATACACATACAGATCTATAACACATACAGATCTATAACAGATACAGATCTATAACAGATACAGATCTATAACAGATACAGATCTTTAAAAAAAATAAAAATGTACCTTTATTTTACTAGGCAAGTCAGTTAAGAACAAATTCTTATTTTCAATGACGGCCTAGGAACAGTGGGTTAACTGCCTGTTCAGGGGCATAACGACAGATTTGTACCTTGTCAGCTCGGGGGTTTGAACTTACAACCTTTCGGTTACTAGTCCAACGCTATAACCACTAGGCTACCCTGCCACCCATCTATAACACATACAGATCTATAACACATACAGATCTATAACACATACAGATCTATAACACATACAGTGCCTTCAGAAAGTTTTCATACCCCTTGACTTTTTCCACATTTTGTTGCGTTACAGCCTGAATTTAAAAAGATTATACTGAGATGTTGTGTCACTGGCCTACAGACAATATCATAGTGTCCGAATGGAATTATGGTTTTAGAAATGTTGACAAATTAATAAAAAGTCAATAAATATTCAACCCCTTAGAGGCAAGCCTAAATAAGTTCAGGATCAAAAATGTGCTTAACAAGTCTCATAATATATTGCATGGACTCTGTGTGCCATAAAAGTATTTAACATGATCTTTGAATGACTAGCTCATCTCTGTACCCCATACATATGATTATCTTTCTCGTCTACTCCCGCTCCACCGCTCGACATCGCCGGTTTACTAACCACCGGTCCGGGCCACCCATCATTACGCACACCTGCGCCTCATCATTACGCACACCTGCGCCCCATCATTACGCACACCTGCGTCCCATCATTACGCACACCTGCGCCTCATCATTACGCACACCTGCGCCTCATCATTACGCACACATGCGCCTCATCATTACGCACACATGCGCCTCATCATTACGCACACCTGCGCCTCATCATTACGCACACATGCGCCTCATCATTACGCACACATGCGCCTCATCATTACGCACACCTGCGCCTCATCATTACGCACACCTGCGCCTCATCATCACACACCTGCGCCCCATCATTACACGCACCTGCGCCCCATCATTACGCACACCTGCGCCCCATCATTACACGCACACCTGCGCCTCATCATTACGCACACCTGCGCCTCATCATTACGCACACCTGCGCCTCATCATTACGCACACATGCGCCTCATCATTACACACACCTGCGCCCCATCATTACGCACACCTGCGCCCAATCATTACGCACACCTGCGCCCCATCATTACGCACACCTGCACCCCATCATTACGCACACCTGCGCCCCATCATTACGCACACCTGCGCCCCGTCATTACGCACACCTGCACCCCATCATTACGCACACCTGCGCCCCATCATTACGCACACCTGCGCCTCATCATTACGCACACCTGCGCCTCATCATTACACGCACCTGGACTTCATTACGCACACCTGCGCCCCATCATTACGCACACCTGCACCTCATCATTACGCACACCTGTGCCTCATCATTACGCACACCTGACCCTCATCGTTACGCACACCTGCGCCTCATCGTTACGCACACCTGCGCCTCATCATTAGGCACACCTGCGCCTCATCATTAAGCACACCTGCGCCCCATCATTACGCACACCTGCGCCTCATCATTACGCACACCTGCGCCTCATCATTACACGCACCTGGACTTCATTACGCACACCTGCGCCCCATCATTACGCACACCTGCACCTCATCATTACGCACACCTGTGCCTCATCATTACGCACACCTGCCCCTCATCGTTACGCACACCTGCGCTTCATCGTTACGCACACCTGCGCCTCATCATTACGCACACCTGCGCCTCATCATTACGCACACATGCGCCCCATCATTACGCACACCTGCGCCCCATCATTACGCACACCTGCGCCCCGTCATTACGCACACCTGCACCCCATCATTACGCACACCTGCGCCCCATCATTACGCACACCTACGCCTCATCATTACGCACACCTGCGCCTCATCATTACACACACCTGGACTTCATTACGCACACCTGCGCCCCATCATTACGCACACCTGCACCTCATCATTACGCACACCTGTGCCTCATCATTACGCACACCTGTGCCTCATCATTACGCACACCTGCCCCTCATCGTTACGCACACCTGCGCCTCATCGTTACGCACACCTGCGCCTCATCATTAGGCACACCTGCGCCTCATCATTAAGCACACATGCGCCCCATCATT
This sequence comes from Oncorhynchus keta, assembly GCF_023373465.1. Lineage (NCBI taxonomy): Eukaryota > Metazoa > Chordata > Actinopteri > Salmoniformes > Salmonidae > Oncorhynchus > Oncorhynchus keta. The sequence continues at coordinate 16,704,072 of NC_068454.1, forward strand.
ACGCACACCTGCGCCTCATCATTACGCACACCTGCGCCTCATCATTACACGCACCTGGACTTCATTACGCACACCTGCGCCCCATCATTACGCACACCTGCACCTCATCATTACGCACACCTGTGCCTCATCATTACGCACACCTGCCCCTCATCGTTACGCACACCTGCGCCTCATCGTTACGCACACCTGCGCCTCATCATTACGCACACCTGCGCCTCATCATTACGCACACATGCGCCCCATCATTACGCACACCTGCGCCCCATCATTACGCACACCTGCGCCTCATCATTACGCACACCTGCGCCTCATCATTACATGCACCTGGACTTCATTACGCACACCTGCGCCCCATCATTACGCACACCTGCACCTCATCGTTACGCACACCTGCGCCTCATCGTTACGCACACCTGCGCCTCATCATTAGGCACACCTGCGCCTCATCATTAAGCACACCTGCACCTCATCATTAGGCACACCTGGACTTCATTACGTCCCCTTTATTTAGCCCTCTGTGTTCATGTTATTGATTGTCTCTCACGTTCAGTATGCTTCCCATGTTTGTGCTTTTGTATCTGTTCCGTATTAAACTCACCTTCTGTACCTGCTCTCTGACTCCCGGGGTATACCTAACATTATCTGTTAGGTCCCTCAGTCGAGGACTGAATTTCAAACACAGCAAAGACCTGGGAGGTTTTTCCAATGCCTCGCTAAGAAGGGATCTGATTGGTAGATGATTTTATATATATATATTTTTTTTTTAAAGCAGACATTGAATAGACACCCAGTCATTACAAAGATACAGGCTCAACTAACTCAGTTGCCGGAGAGGAAGGAAACCACTCATGAATTTTACCATGAGGCCAATGGTGACTTTAAAACAGTTACAGAGTTTAATGGCTGTTTATTTATTTATTTACTTTTATTTAACTAGGCAAGTCAGTTAAGAACACATTCTTATTTTCAATGACGGCCTAGGAACAGTGGATTAACTGCCTTGTTCAGGGTCAGAATGACAGATTTGTACCTTGTCAGCTCGGGGATTCAATCTTGCAACCTTCCAGTTACTAGTCCAACACTCTAACCACTAGGCTACCCTGTGATAGGACAAAACTGAGGATAAATCAAAAAATTCTAGTTGCTCTAAAATACTAACCTAAATGACAGAGTGGAAGGAAGCCTGTACAGAATCAAAATAAAAGTGGCAAAGAAATTAACTTTATGTTCTGAATAGAAAGTGTTCTGTTTGGGGCAAATCATCACTGAGTACCACCCTTCATATTTTCAAGCGTGGTGGTGGCTGCAACATGTTATGGATATGCTTGTCATCGGCAAGGACTGTAGAGGGTTTTTTTTAGGATAAAAAGAAATGGAATAGAGCTAAGTAAAGGCAAAATCCTAGAGGAAAACCTGGTTCAGTCTGCTTTCCAACAGATACTGGGAAACAAATTCACCTTTCAGCAGGACAATAACCTAAGACACAAAGTCAAATCTACACTGCTTACCAAGACGACATTGAAAGTTCCTGAGTGGCCTAGTTACAGTTTTGACTTAAATCGGCTTAAATCTATGGCAAGACTTAAAAATGGCTGTCTAGCAATGATCAACAACCAACTTGACAGAGCTTGAAGAATTAAAAAAATTATATTGTGCAAATATTGTACAATCCAGGTGTGTAAAGCTCTTAAAGATTTACCCAGAAAGACTCACAGCTGTAATCGCTGTCAAAGGTGATTCTAACATTATGTAAATTAGATATTTCTTTATTTAATTTTCAATAATTTTGCTAAAACTTCAAAAAACATGTTTTCACTTTGTCATTATGGGGTATTGTGTGTAGATGGGTGATAAAATATATATTTAATCCATTTTGAATTCAGGCTGAAACACAACAAAATGTGGAATAAGTCAAGGGGTATGGATACGTTCTAAAGGCACTGAAGTACACATTATAATATTTTATAATAAATCTGCTGTGCTCACCAGGTTTGACAACGTGTCCTTTTCATCCTCCATATTCTCAATGAGCATCAGGCTGTCAGGGGCTTCTGTCACTGTGTCCTCATTCCTATCTGTAAAAACACACAGAGAACACTGGGATAGGTCATAGAATATGGGTCGCAGTTATGCCTACAGCTTGTGGCCATATAGTTTTGCGAGAAGGAAAGACAGGATTCAACTACTGTACCTGTCTGTGGTGAGGTGGGACTCCGAGAAGGGCTTGGGTGCCCCTTAGACAGCGTTTTGGGGGATTGGTTGTAATCTGTGGGCTTTTTAAAGGGGGTTTTGGGGGACAGTGTGGGGTCGGGGATGAGTTTAGGCATGGATAGGAAGGACTGTGAGGGGCTACTGGGTTCTTCAGATGTAGATTTTGGTGATTTTGACGGGGTGGGCTTCTTCTTCTTAGGGCTGGACTTTGAGGAGAGTGAAGGGCTGGGAGGGTCTGGGAATGTGAATTGGGGTGACCGTGATGGTGTTAAAGGGGGTTTGCCTCTGGGTTTGAGTGACAGAGAGGGAATGGGGGTGTTGTTTGAGGAGGGATTGGAAGACAGTGAGGAGGTGGAGGGGTCTTTACATGGTGTTCTGGAGATGTGGATGTTCCTGGACACAGGAAGGGAGGTGTTGAAGAAGCCAGACATCAGAGGAGGAAGGTTACGGAACATCTGGCCAAACTGCTCTGGAGAACACTCCTGAAACAGACCACACAGAAAAGTAAACTGAACAAATATAAACGCAACTTGCAACAATTTCAACGATTTTACTGAGTTACAGTTCATATAAGGAATTCAGTCAATTGAAATAAATTCATTAGGCCCTAATCTATGGATTTCACATGACTGGACAGGAGTGCGGCCATGAGTGGGTCTGGGAGGGCATAGGCCCACCCACTTAGTAATCAGACCCATCCACTGGGGAGCCAGGCCCACCCACTGGGGAGCCAGGACCTGCCAATCAGAATTAGTTTTCCCCCACAAAAGTGCTTATTACAGACCGAAATAATCCTCAATTTCATCAGCTTTCCGGGTGGGCTGGTCTGAGACGATCCAGCAGGTGAAGAAGCTTGATGTGGAGGTCCTGGGCTGGCGTGGTTACACGAGGTCTGTGGTTGTGAGGCCAGTTGGACGTACTGCCAAATTCTCTAAATTGGAGGCGGCTTATGGTAGAGTGAATGTTCACTTCTCTGGCAACAGCTCTGGTGGACATTCCTTTCTTCAGCATGCCAATTGCACGCTCCCTAAAAATATGATTGTTTTTTATTTGATCGAATAGAAGTTTAGTAATGTTTAGATTGTTACTAAAATAAGTGGCCGAACGTGGCATCTCGGCAGCTTTGAGAAAATATATTTTATATTGGAGTTGTGTCTGTTGTTCACACACATCTGCCCTTTCATTGGCTAGAATGTCCCTCCTAATCTCGCATCCACCCACCTGCCTTTACGCCTTCAAGATAACGACTTCCATTGCTGGGCAGAGACAATCTTGTCATTATATACAGTTTCTCTGCAGAAATGTGACGCAACACTGCTCCCTAGTGAAGGCAACCAAACACCACAACTCTGTCACTCCTTGTAATCAACAGTCCAGTTCTCCTTTCTGAAACTTTCTGATGTTGTGGCCCAGTGCTCACCCTCTCCCTGCGGCGGGCCCTAGCAGACAGGGTCCAGAGAGGAGGTGCAGTCGGTGGGTTGGACATCAGGAGGGAGGGATCCATCATGAGCAGCTCAGTGTAGGTTTCCAGAGTCTCCAGAATGGTCTCTGTGACATCATCTTCCTCTATCACCACTTCCTCAACCTCTGGGGGTCTGGGCATAGCCAGCACCAGCATGTGAGAGCTGCCACCTTTCACCTGAACACACATGCACAGTATTAGCACATGCAAAAACACACTCACACACACAAACCCACACAGCTTGACTCACTGACTGGACACTGTATTTGAGGAAGCGTGGGCACAGTGTTGGTCTGAACTGGTTGGTGAAGTTCTCTTCCCCCAGTCCGAGTTTACCATGGCGACCGTCCCCAAAGGTGTACAGAATCCCACTGTCTGGAGGGTGAGACATGGGGTCTCAATGGAACATGCTCACGTTTCAAATGTCTGAATGACAACTTCTATTCAACAGTGTATACTTAGTAGAATATATTACAGTACAATAGAAGCTTGCCTGTGATCACAGCAGTGTGGTTCTCTCCACAGGTGACGTGACTGACTCTGCCGTTCCGGAAGTGGACCAGTGCTTTGGGCAGATGTGCTTCGAACAGGAAGGTCCCGTGGCCCAGCTGACCATGCTGACCCCGCCCAAACGTGTACACATCCTCCTCTGGAACACGGAGAGGAAGCAAGAGAGAGAGAGAGAGAGAGAGAGAGAGAGAGAGAGAGAGAGAGAGAGAGAGAGAGAGGAAGCAAGAGAGAGAGAGAGAGAGAGATAGGTATAAAGGAAGCGAGAGATAGCGGTATAGAAGAAGAGAGAGGTATAGAGGAAGAGAGAGATAGAGGTATAGAGGAAGAGAGAGATAGAGGTATAGAGGAAGAGAGAGAGAGAGGTATAGAGGAAGAGAGAGAGAGAGAGGTATAGAGGAAGAGAGAGAGAGAGAGGTATAGAGGAAGAGAGAGAGAGAGAGGGTATAGAGGAAGAGAGAGAGAGACGTATAGAGGAAGAGAGAGAGAGAGAGGTATAGAGGAAGAGAGAGAGAGAGAGGTATAGAGGAAGAGAGAGAGAGACGTATAGAGGAAGAGAGAGAGAGAGAGGTATAGAGGAAGAGAGAGAGAGAGAGGTATAGAGGTATAGAGGAAGAGAGAGAGAGAGGTATAGAGGAAGAGAGAGAGAGAGGTATAGAGGAAGAGAGAGAGAGAGATGTATAGAGGAAGAGAGAGAGAGAGAGGTAGAGAGATAGAGATAGAGAGGTATAGAGGAAGAGAGAGAGGTATAGAGGAAGAGAGAGAGAGAGATGTATAGAGGAAGAGAGAGAGAGAGAGAGAGATAGAGAGGTAGAGGAAAGAGAGAGATAGAGAGGTATAGAGGAAGAGAGATAGAGAGGTGTAGAGGAAAGAGAGAGAGAGGTGTAGAGGAAGAGAGAGATAGAGAGGTATAAAGGAAGAGAGAGGTATAAAGGAAGAGAGAGATAGCGGTATAGAAGAAGAGAGAGGTATAAAGGAAGAGAGAGATAGCGGTATAGAGGAAGAGAGATATAGCGGTATAGAAGAAGAGAGAGGTATAGAGGAAGAGAGAGATAGAGGTATAGAGGAAGAGAGAGAGAGAGAGAGAGAGAGAGAGGTATAGAGGAAGAGAGAGAGAGAGGTATAGAGGAAGAGAGAGAGAGGTATAGAGGAAGAGAGAGATAGAGAGGTATAGAGGAAGAGAGAGAGAGAGGAAGAGAGAGATAGAGAGGTATAAAGGAAGAGAGAGATAGCGGTATAGAAGAAGAGAGAGGTATAGAGGAAGAGAGAGATAGAGGTATAGAGGAAGAGAGAGATAGAGGTATAGAGGAAGAGAGAGGTATAGAGGAAGAGAGAGAGAGAGGTATAGAGGAAGAGAGAGAGAGAGAGAGAGAGAGAGAGAGAGAGAGAGAGAGAGAGAGAGAGAGAGGTATAGAGGAAGCAAGAGAGAGAGAGAGGTATAGAGGAAGCAAGCAAGAGAGAGAGAGAGAGAGGTATAGAGGAAGCAAGATAGAGAAAGAGAGAGAGAGAGAGGGGTATAGAGGAAGAGAGAGAAAGGTATAAAGAAAGAGAGAGAAAGAGAGGTATAGAGGTAGAGAGAGAAAGAGAGAGAGGTATAGAGAAAGAGATAGAGGTATAGAGAAAGAGAGAGGTATAGAGATAGAGAGGTATAGAGAAAGAGAGATAGAGAGGTGTAGAGGAAAGAGAGAGAGAGGTGTAGAGGAAGCAAGAGAGAGAGAGAGAGAGAGAGAGGTATAGAGGAAGCAAGCAAGAGAGAGAGAGAGAGAGAGAGGTATAGAGGAAGCAAGAGAGAGAAAGAGAGAGAGAGAGAAAGGTATAAAGAAAGAGAGAGAAAGAGAGGTATAGGGGTAGAGAGAGAAAGGGAGAGGTATAGAGGAAGAGAGAGAAAGAGATAGAGGTATAGAGAAAGAGATAGAGGTATAGAGGTAGAGAGAGATAGAGAGGTATAGAGGAAGAGAGAGAGATAGAGAGGTATAGAGGAAGAGAGAGAGAGATAGAGAGGTATAGAGGAAGAGAGAGAGAGAGAGGTATAGAGGAAGAGAGAGAGATAGAGAGGTATAGAGGAAGAGAGAGAGAGATAGAGAGGTATAGAGGAAGAGAGAGAGATAGAGAGGTATAGAGGAAGAGAGAGAGATAGAGAGGTATAGAGGAGGAGAGAGAGATAGAGAGGTATAGAGGAAGAGAGAGAAAGAGAGAGAGGTATAGAGGAAGAGAGAGAAAGAGAGAGAGGTATAGAGGTATAGAGAAAGAGATAGAGGTATAGAGGTAGAGAGAGATAGAGAGGTATAGAGGAAGAGAGAGAGATAGAGAGGTATAGAGGAAGAGAGAGAGATAGAGAGGTATAGAGGAAGAGAGAGAGATAGAGAGGTATAGAGGAAGAGAGAGAGATAGAGAGGTGTAGAGGAAGAGAGAGATAGAGAGGTGTAGAGGAAAGAGAGAGATAGAGAGGTGTAGAGGAAAGAGAGATAGAGGTATAGAGGAAGAGAGAGAGAGAGAGGTATAGAGGAAGAGAGAGAGAGAGAGAGAGAGAGAGAGAGAGAGGTATAGAGGAAGAGAGAGAGGTATAGAGGAAGAGAGAGAAAGAGAGAGAGGTATAGAGGAAGAGAGAGAAAGAGAGAGAGGTATAGAGGTATAGAGAAAGAGATAGAGGTATAGAGGTAGAGAGAGATAGAGAGGTATAGAGGAAGAGAGAGAGATAGAGAGGTATAGAGGAAGAGAGAGAGATAGAGAGGTATAGAGGAAGAGAGAGAGATAGAGAGGTATAGAGGAAGAGAGAGAGATAGAGAGGTGTAGAGGAAGAGAGAGATAGAGAGGTGTAGAGGAAAGAGAGAGATAGAGAGGTGTAGAGGAAAGAGAGATAGAGGTATAGAGGAAGAGAGAGAGAGAGAGGTATAGAGGAAGAGAGAGAGAGAGAGAGAGAGAGAGAGAGAGAGAGAGAGAGAGAGAGAGAGTATAGAGGAAGAGAGAGAGGTATAGAGGAAGAGAGAGATAGAGAGGTATAGAGGAAGAGAGAGATAGAGAGGTATAGAGGAAGAGAGAGGTATAGAGGAAGAGAGAGAGAGAGAGGTATAGAGGAAGAGAGAGAGAGATAGCGAGGTATAGAGGAAGAGAGAGAGAGATAGCGAGGTATAGAGGAAGAGAGAGATAGCGAGGTATAGAGGAAGAGAGAGAGGTATAGAGGAAGAGAGAGATAGAGGAAGAGAGAGATAGAGATAGAGAGGTATAGAGGAAGAGAGAGATAGAGAGGTATAGAGGAAGAGAGAGATAGAGAGGTATAGAGGAAGAGAGATAGAGAGGTATAGAGGAAGAGAGATAGAGAGGTATAGAGGAAGAGAGATAGAGAGGTATAGAGGAAGAGAGAGATAGAGAGGTATAAAGGAAGAGAGAGATAGCGGTATAGAGGACGAGAGAGATAGCGGTATAGAGGAAGAGAGAGATAGCGGTATAGAGGAAGAGAGAGATAGCGGTATAGAGGAAGAGAGAGATATAGAGGAAGAGAGAGAAAGGTATAAAGAAAGAGAGAGAAAGAGAGGTATAGGGGTAGAGAGAGAAAGAGAGAGGTATAGAGGAAGAGAGAGAAAGAGATAGAGGTATAGAGAAAGAGATAGAGGTATAGAGGTAGAGAGAGATAGAGAGGTATAGAGGAAGAGAGAGAGATAGAGAGGTATAGAGGAAGAGAGAGAGATAGAGAGGTATAGAGGAAGAGAGAGAGAGAGAGTATAGAGGAAGAGAGAGAGATAGAGAGGTATAGAGGAAGAGAGAGAGAGATAGAGAGGTATAGAGGAAGAGAGAGAGATAGAGAGGTATAGAGGAAGAGAGAGAGATAGAGAGGTATAGAGGAGGAGAGAGAGATAGAGAGGTATAGAGGAAGAGAGAGAAAGAGAGAGAGGTATAGAGAAAGAGAGAGAGAGATAGAGAGGTATAGAGGAAGAGAGAGAAAGAGAGAGAGGTATAGAGAAAGAGATAGAGGTATAGAGAAAGAGATAGAGGTATAGAGGTAGAGAGAGATAGAGAGGTATAGAGGAAGAGAGAGAGATAGAGAGGTATAGAGGAAGAGAGAGAGATAGAGAGGTATAGAGGAAGAGAGAGAGATAGAGAGGTATAGAGGAAGAGAGAGAGATAGAGAGGTGTAGAGGAAAGAGAGATAGAGGTATAGAGGAAGAGAGAGAGAGAGAGGTATAGAGGAAGAGAGAGAGAGAGAGAGAGAGAGGTATAAAGGAAGAGAGAGATAGCGAGGTATAGAGGAAGAGAGAGAGGTATAGAGGAAGAGAGAGATAGAGATAGAGAGGTATAGAGGAAGAGAGAGATAGAGAGGTATAGAGGAAGAGAGAGGTATAGAGGAAGAGAGAGAGAGAGAGGTATAGAGGAAGAGAGAGAGAGAGAGGTATAGAGGAAGAGAGAGAGAGATAGCGAGGTATAGAGGAAGAGAGAGATAGCGAGGTATAGAGGAAGAGAGAGAGGTATAGAGGAAGAGAGAGATAGAGAGGTATAGAGGAAGAGAGAGATAGAGAGGTATAGAGGAAGAGAGATAGAGAGGAAGAGAGGAAGAGAGAGATAGAGAGGTATAAAGGAAGAGAGAGATAGCGGTATAAAGGAAGAGAGAGATAGAGGTATAGAGGAAGAGAGAGATAGCGGTATAGAGGAAGAGAGAGATAGCGGTATAGAGGAAGAGAGAGATAGCGGTATAGAGGAAGAGAGAGATAGCGGTATAGAGGAAGAGAGAGATATAGAGGAAGAGACAGATAGAGGTATAGAGGAAGAGAGAGAGAGGAAGAGAGAGATAGAGAGGTATAGAGGAAGAGAGAGATAGCGGTATAGAGGAAGGGAGATATAGCGGTATAGGAGAAGAGAGAGGTATAGAGGAAGAGAGATAGAGAGGTATAGAGGAAGAGAGATAGAGAGGTATAGAGGAAGAGAGATAGAGATGTATAGAGGAAGAGAGAGATAGAGGTATAGAGGAAGAGAGAGATAGAGAGGTATAGAGGAAGAGAGAGATAGAGAGGTATAGAGGAAGAGAGAGAGAGGTATAGAGGAAGCAAGCAAGAGAGAGAGATAGAGAGGTATAGAGGAAGCAAGAGAGAGAAAGAGAGAGAGAGAGAGAGGGGTATAGAGGAAGAGAGAGAAAGAGAGGTATAGAGGTAGAGAGAGAAAGAGAGAGGTATAGAGGAAGAGAGAGATAGAGAGGTATAGAGGAAGAGAGAGATAGAGAGGTATAGAGGAAGAGAGAGATAGAGAGGTGTAGAGGAAGAGAGAGAGAGGTATAGAGGAAGAGAGAGATAGAAAGGTATAGAGGAAGATATAGATAGAGAGGTGTAGAGGAAAGAGATATAGAGGTATAGAGGAAGAGATAGATAGAGAGGTATAGAGGAAGAGATAGATAGAGAGGTGTAGAGGAAGAGAGAGATAGAGGTGTAGAGGAAGAGAGATAGAAAGGTATAGAGGAAGAGAGATAGAAAGGTATAGAGGAAGAGATAGATAGAGAGGTATAGAAAGGTATAGAGGAAGAGATAGATAGAGAGGTATAGAGGAAGAGAGAGATAGAGAGGTATAGAGGAAGAGAGAGATAGAGAGGTATAGAGGAAGAGAGAGATAGAGAGGTGTAGAGGAAGAGAGAGATAGAGGTATAGAGGAAGAGAGAGATAGAGAGGTATAGAGGAAGAGATAGATAGAGAGGTGTAGAGGAAGAGATAGATAGAGAGGTGTAGAGGAAGAGATAGATAGAAAGGTATAGAGGAAGAGATAGATAGAGAGGTGTAGAGGAAGAGAGAGATAGAGAGGTATAGAGGAAGAGAGAGATAGAGAGGTGTAGAGGAAGAGAGAGATAGAGGTATAGAGGAAGAGAGAGATAGAGAGGTATAGAGGAAGAGATAGATAGAGAGGTGTAGAGGAAGAGATAGATAGAGAGGTGTAGAGGAAGAGATAGATAGAAAGGTATAGAGGAAGAGATAGATAGAGAGGTGTAGAGGAAGAGACAGATAGAGAGGTATAGAGGAAGAGATAGATAGAGAGGTATAGAGGAAGAGAGAGATAGAGAGGTATAGAGGAAGAGATAGATAGAGAGGTATAGAGGAAGAGATAGATAGAGAGGTATAGAGGAAGAGATAGATAGAGAGGTGTAGAGGAAGGGGAGACAGTCACAAACTGGAAACAGTAGACAGACTGTTTTATGTTATTAATGGTACTGTATCGATGAGTTAGTATTAATAGTATTTCAGAGGTATTTACTTGTGAGTGCCACTGTGTGCTCCCCTCCACAGGACACCTGGATGACCGGATCCTGGATGCCTTCCACCTGCTGAGGGACTCTGTGATTGGCCAGCTGGTCACGGAATAGACCCAGCCTTCCGTTCCGACTCTCCCCAAACGTGTAGAGGTCCCCGTCCACTGGAACAAGCCCAAACCAACCACAATAACCCAGCCGAATTACTACATGACAACAGGTTAATGGTATGCATAAGGTTTAGCTACTCAATTTAAATGAACCCCCTGTGTGTTACCTGTGACGAACGCTGAGTGGTGGTATCCACAGGACACCCAGGCCACTGACTGCCCCACCATCACCTCTCTGGGCTCTGAGGCGTAGCTCTCTGCCCCCAGACCGATCTGGCCAACCGAGTTATCACCCCACATGAACAGCCTGCCTTCCTCTGCCAACACATATACAACACAGTACACATACTGACAGAGAAGACTGACCAACAGACAGACAGACCGACAGACACACACACACAGTAGACAGACAGTCTGTCTGTTATCATTGTTACCTGTCAGAGCAGCTGAGGTGTTGCAGCCAGCAGCAAGCATTTTGATTGGTGCGTGGTCAGAGAAGGGATGAATCAGGTGGAAGGTGTTTGTGTCATCACAGTGTCCCAAACCAAGCTGCCCCTCCTGGTTACTGCCAGCACCATAAACCTGCCCACTCCCTGAGAAACATGGGTGAAAGCCTCATAAGTCATTGTAATGGCACATATTCATAACATGTTCTATAGTAATGTAGAGTAAAACAACTTGGTTCTTTTACATGTGCACACGATTGTGTGGTCTCTTCCACATGCTGCAAACTTCACTTTTTCAGTCTTCAACACTAAAGAAAAAACACATGTGTTTTAACGTTACAAAACTTTTGACAAAATGTGAGTTGAACATAATCCTAGTACATGATGGACTGACCTTTCACAGCAGTGGGCTTGTTGATGTTGATCTCTGACCCCAGTCCTAACTGACCGCTGGTATTACTTCCAAACATGAACAGCCTGCTATGGCCTACACATAGGAGAATACATAATAATACTGTTTTTATGTATTTCTTTGTGTCTTTGAACAAGTAAATACTATACATGTATTAAAGTTAAAGGCATTTTGTTCATAACACTGTTTGACTACAGGTCCATTAATAAACTGATAATGAACCATGAGAATGATTTACCAGCATTTTATAAACAACAAACGAGCCATGTTTTATACACAGTGTCCCCAAGTCGGCCAATCATATAGGAGAGTGTAGGATACATTATTGATAACCTGTTACGAGAGCAGTGTGATCACCCCCACACGAGATTTCTTCTGGATGGTCATTCTTCAGCCAGAATTTACTGGGCACATTATCAGCAAACTTGCTCTTCCCAAAGGTGAAGATTGCTCCTGTTTCTGTTGGGTAAAAAAAAAACTTTGAGACAGAAGAGAAACTATGACATTTCATAGGAGTTTGAGGAAATATCAGGTGCTATATGTTTGTACTACATGATTTCACTACTAGGCTTTACAGCAGTAAAGCAGGTAAATCCTAATGCCAACCGGTTGTTACGTATTTAGGTCGCTGCAAGCCAGAAATAGCAACAGGTTAGCTAATGGTCCCTACCATACATTACTGTCTAGTGCTAGAATAGCAACTATTGAGCTAAATAACAGCCATATGCTTCAAAAAAGCTATTCAGACACAGGTTTCCTAACCAGGTATATCATCTTCCGTCTGCCCGGTCATCTCTCCCCTGGTGTCGGCTCACCTCACAGGTGCCTGTCACATTCCTCCACAGAAACAATCTGCGGATTCGATTATGCAGAGAACCGGTATATGACACGTGACGTGCCCAGTGTGAGCAACAATAGCGGAATCGGCGGTTTGCCTTCAAAATAAAGGTCTCCCATTGATTCCCGTTGAATCACGCCACAATTGTATTAAAAGGAAAACTATATTTTGGGATTTGTTTACTTAATCCATTGTTGATATAGTTAAGTGTTTTGCATGTCAGTAATCAAGTTAGAAGATATATCACTTTCAAAATACATATGATGAAAAATGCACCATACAGGCCAGATTTCTGTATTTTATGAATGTTCTGGCCTTGGCTCCTTTTCTTTTGCAGAGTACGCTCAGGTGGTTCAGGTGCTTCATTCCCTCCTTCTCCAGGCACTGTATGTGGGCACTCCAGGACATGTTTTCTTAGAATGTGACCCCTTGGCTGGAGTGCTTTCCCATACAGTTTAAGGTGCACTTGCGTGGTTATTTTGGGGTGCCTGGAGAAGAGGACATACTGTGTCTTCAGGGGATTGAGCTTGACCGTCCACAGATTTAACCCAGTTCTCCATCTCTGTTATGCTCTTCTGTAGCTTTTTTCCAGCATGGACAATGTTTTTGGAGGAGGCCTAAAAACAGAGATTGACTGCTACCTGGGCCACTTGTCCGTCTCCTGGGTGGGGGAAATAAATATCACAGATGTATATTAAAAACAGTAGAGGACAGACGACGGAGCCTTGGGGTTCTCCCGCCTCAGGAGAGAACCTGAATGATGTGGCTTCTCTCACCCTCACCGCTGCCTCCCGCTGATTTAAAAGAAGGACCATCTGAGTGGGGAGTTTCAGGTTTGTATTCTATAGCCTATAGATGAGCCCATTGTGCCACATCTTATCAAACACCTTTTCAATGTCTAAGAAGACAGTCACCATCACCTCTTTTTTGTCAGCCTCAGGATGTTGTCAGTAGTTGATCTCTTCTTGACAACTACATCTCAGGGCTGGTAGGGACATCTCAGGGCTGGTAGGGACATCTCAGGGCTGGTAGGGACATCTCAGGGCTGGTAGGGACATCTCAGGGCTGGTAGGGACATCTCAGGGCTGGTTGGGACATCTCAGGGCTGGTAGGGACATCTCAGGGCTGGTAGGGACATCTCAGGGCTGGTAGGGACATCTCAGGGCTGGTAGGGACATCTCAGGGCTGGTAGGGACATCTCAGGGCTGGTTGGGACATCTCAGGGCTGGTAGGGACATCTCAGGGCTGGTAGGGACATCTCAGGGCTGGTAGGGACATCTCAGGGCTGGTAGGGACATCACAGGGCTGGTTGGGACATCTCAGGGCTGGTTGGGACATCTCAGGGCTGGTTGGGACATCTCAGGGCTGGTTGGGACATCTCAGGGCTGGTAGGGACATCTCAGGGCTGGTAGGGACATCTCAGGGCTGGTAGGGACATCTCAGGGCTGGTAGGGACATCTCAGGGCTGGTTGGGACATCTCAGGGCTGGTAGAGACATCTCAGGGCTGGTAGGGACATCTCAGGGCTGGTTGGGACATCTCAGGGCTGGTTGGGACATCTCAGGGCTGGTAGGGACATCTCAGGGCTGGTAGGGACATCTCAGGGCTGGTAGGGACATCTCAGGGCTGGTAGGGACATCACAGGGCTGGTTGGGACATCTCAGGGCTGGTTGGGACATCTCAGGGCTGGTTGGGACATCTCAGGGCTGGTTGGGACATCTCAGGGCTGGTAGGGACATCTCAGGGCTGGTAGGGACATCTCAGGGCTGGTAGGGACATCTCAGGGCTGGTTGGGACATCTCAGGGCTGGTAGAGACATCTCAGGGCTGGTAGGGACATCTCGGGGCTGGTTGGGACATCTCGGGGCTGGTTGGGACATCTCTGGGCTGGTTGGGACATCTCGGGGCTGGTAGGGACATCTCGGGGCTGGTTGGGACATCTCGGGGCTGGTTGGGACATCTCGGGGCTGGTTGGGACATCTCGGGGCTGGTTGGGACATCTCAGGGCTGGTTGGGACATCTCAGGGCTGGTTGGGACATCTCAGGGCTGGTAGGGACATCTCAGAGCTGGTAGGGACATCTCAGGGCTGGTTGGGACATCTCAGGGCTGGTTGGGACATCTCAGGGCTGGTTGGGACATCTCAGGGCTGGTTGGGACACCTCAGGGCTGGTAGGGACATCTCAGGGCTGGTTGGGACATCTCAGGGCTGGTTGGGACATCTCAGGGCTGGTTGGGACATCTCAGGGCTGGTTGGGACATCTCAGGGCTGGTAGGGACATCTCAGGGCTGGTAGGGACATCTCAGGGCTGGTAGGGACATCTCAGGGCTGGTTGGGACATCTCAGGGCTGGTTGGGACATCTCAGGGCTTCATGCCCTCTTCTATCCCTCTTCTCCATGTATCGGTCTGGTGAAGGTCAGGTTTGGCAAAGTACAAGGGGAAGGGGGTGGTGGAGTTCTCTTTTTTATCTCAACTTAATGTCAACAAACTTTAATGGATTTAAAGTGCAGTCAAACCAGATTTGATGTTGCTAAAATGTAAGATTCTATCAGAGTGCCTATCCTCTTCCTGTAACCACTAGGTGTGGTAGGAAATATAGCTGGCATGTAGGTTTCTCACTTATGTATGGCACAAGTTTCAGTATGGGGGAGGGGAATGGACAGGGTATATGGAAATTAAAACTGTAGTATTTACTTCAGTGTTTTTTGGGGGGGATAATACTATAGGGGGGATAATACTATGTATTTACTATAGTATTCTACAGTATACTACAACATTCTCTGGTACGTACTACACGTGATTGAGTGATACTACAGTGTGTAGTATAGTATTTTACAGTATACTACAGTTTACTATAGAATTCTATAGTAAGTACAGTATAATTCTATAGTATCTACAGTAGAATTCTATAGTAAACAGTAGTATGTTTTCATGTGAGCAGACACTCACTGAACACAACTGTGACGAGTTTTCACAAATATTAGCATCGTACCACTTATTGTGGGACAGTTGTGTTCTGTAGGTGTCACTGAGTAGGCTGATACCCCATTTCATGGACCCAAGATCTAAGTAATTCTGTAGATTGCAGTATCAAATCAAAGTTTGTCACATGCGCTGAATACAACAGGTGTACAGTGAAATGCTTACTTAAAGGCTCTAACCAATAGTGCAAAAAAAGGTATTAGGTGAACAATAGGTAAGTAAAGAAATAAAACAACAGTAAAAAGATAGGCTATATAAAATAGCGAGGCTATAAAAGTAGCAAGGCTACATACAGACACCGGTTAGTCAGGCTGATTGAGGTAGCATGTACATGTAGATATGGTTAAAGTGACTATGCATATATGATGAACAGAGAGTAGCAGTAGTGTAAAAGAGGGGTTGGCGGGTGGTGGGGGGCGGGACACAATGCAGATAGCCCGGTTAGCCACTGTACGGTAGCACTGGTTGGTCAGGCTAATTGATGTAGTCTGTACATGAATGTATAGTTAAAGTGACTATGCATATAAGATAAACAGAGAGTAGCAGCAGTGTAAAAGGGTTTGGGGGGCCACACAATGCAAATAGTCTGGGTAGCCATTTGATTACCTGTTCAGGAGTCTTATGGCTTGGGGGTAAAAACTGTTGAGAAGCCTTTTTGTCCTAGACTTGGCACTCCGGTACCGCTTGCCATGCGGTAGTAGAGAGAACAGTGGGGTGGCTGGGGTCTTTTTTTATTTTGGCATTATTTTACGAGGCAGGTCAGTTAAGAACAAATTCTTATTTTCAATGCCGGCCTAGGAAAATTGGGTTAACTGCCTGTTCAGGGGCAGAAGGCGACAGATATGTACCTTGTCAGCTCAGGGATTTGAACTTGCAACCTTTCGGTTACTAGTCCAACGCTCTAACCACTAGGCTACCCTGCCGTATATTG
Source organism: Oncorhynchus keta (assembly GCF_023373465.1). NCBI lineage: Eukaryota > Metazoa > Chordata > Actinopteri > Salmoniformes > Salmonidae > Oncorhynchus > Oncorhynchus keta. Next base: position 16,720,192 of record NC_068454.1, read on the forward strand.
GGGAGAACAAGTATTTGATACACTGCCGATTTTGCAGGTTTTCCTACTTACAAAGCATGTAGAGGTCTGTCATTTTTATCATAGGTACACACTTCAAAATCATACAATGAGATTTTCTGGATTTTTGTTTTAGATTCCGTCTCTCACAGTTGAAGTGTACCTATGATAAAAATGACAGACCTCTACATGCTTTATGAGAAGGAAAACCTGCAAAATCGTCAGTGTATCAAATACTTGTTCTCCCCACTGTATGCTCCAAACGCAAATCTGAAGTCTATACATCCACAGTGCGACTTCAACTGTTTTTTTGGTGGGTCAAATTAACTCATTATTGTATTTTGTTTAATTTATATAACAACATTCCAACCTTGTTTAGCATTACCTAGTCTAGTCCAATTGTGACATGATTCCACTATTTTCATTCGCTTGCATCAATTTCAAGTTGGACTTTTATTTTGAAGGCGACCGCCGATTCCATTATTGCTGCTCACGTTGTGGTTCACAACAAACACGTAGTGAAGTGAGTGGGCAAAAACGGTGAAGGAGGAGCGCCCTCACATTCGACAGTAATCAGCACAATTCCGGAGAAGAAAAAAAGTTAACCTACCAAAATATTTGCGATATTTGGTGAGACGAAACCCCACCCACTCTACTCAGAGTGAATGCAGGCAAAACACATACGTGCTGTTTTCACTTTTTTCATTCAACTTTATTTTCTTTCAGATATCAATTTATAAAAGTATAGTATTTTAATCTGCCATGACAACAAAAATACTTGCCATGAAGAATTCAGTGTTCTATGGACTAAAGACTTTCCAAAGCATCCATGCGAGGAATTTTAGGTAAGAGAAGTAACGTTAGTCAGAAACGTTGGCTAGCTAGCGCGCGGATTAATTGGCAAAGTGTCAAAAGTGAGCTCAGCTGTCAAGCAAAGTAGTTTACAGTACAATCTATTTCCATCGTTTAACATTCAGAGTGCCACAGTGTATTTGTTGTCGTGTTTTTGAGACTTGTAAATGCACATTTTTGAATGGGGAGTCTGTCTATTTTTCATCCTCTTGTCATTTGCAGCATTGGAGCACAAGCTCTGGGTCCGGTCAACCTCAAGGGTCGCAGTTTCCTGACTTTAAAAGACTTCAGCTCAGATGAGATCAAACATCTTCTATGGGTGTCAGGTGACCTAAAACACAGGATCAAACATGAAAAACAGGTACAGTGAGGATCCATGTCACTAACAGAAGTTTTAATTTCAAATGGAAGATTTATAATGCACTGCTGATTGAGTTAAAGTGAGATAACGGTCACTTCTATTTGCAGTACCTTCCTCTTCTTCAAGGGAAGTCAATTGCCATGATATTTGAGAAGAGGAGCACCAGAACTAGAATGTCCACAGAAACAGGTGTGAGTTACATTTGTGTCAGGGTATGGTCTATCTACGCTTTTGGAGTAGAGAAATACCAAAATAACTCCGCCACTCATGTTGGGTCATGCAATCACTTAGGGAGTGGTTCAATTAAAAGTAATTTCAAAAGCCTCTTACATCATTGTGGATATTTAAGATACAGCAAATACAAGTTCCCACATAGCTTTTGTGCTGTGATTTTAAATGTGTGGGTGCATTGGAAAGTTCAGTTGCACTCTTTCATGCCGTCACAACTCTGAATGGGTCAGGAATCAGGACTAATGCAGAACACAATGAAACTGCTGAAAAGACACTCTCCCTCCATTTGTGGCAAAAATCTAACTCAGTTAGACTCACTTATCCCTACTATTTCATCTTGCTATCCTCACATTTGTATCTATCTCAACCACATAGTTTTCCCCTGTTTTGTAAAGAGGGACATTGCATTGCAGATATAAATGCATGATGAATGGACACAACTGTCTTCCATGTGGAATGTGCAATTACTTTCCATAGTAACATTTTAGTGCATCATGTGTACTTCCTGCAGGTTTTTCTCTGCTGGGAGGACACCCCTGTTTCCTCACGTCTCAGGACATCCACCTCGGAGTGAACGAGAACAGCACAGACACAGCCAGGTCAGTCGGTCAGCCAAGGCCACAGCAATAGCCAACTTTTTGCTCCTTGACTACACCAGGTTATCATCACCATTGGAATCAAACTTTATAGTGTGTGTGTGCAGGGTTCTCTCTGGGCTGTCAGACATAGTCCTGGCACGGGTGAACAGCCACACTACTCTGGAGGAGCTGGTGAAGGATGCCTCCATCCCCATCATCAACGGCCTGTCTGACCTCTACCACCCCATCCAGATCCTCGCTGACTTCCTCACCCTGCAGGTACTGAAGTCTTAACAAACAGGGATGCAAACTACTCACCTTTCGGTGAAATTCACTGTTTTCAATCTAAAATAGGTGACATACGGGATTCGTGTAGATCCGAGGGGGGCTTTGGATGACTACTGGCTGGATGCAAGAGTGATCCGTGTTTGGAGCAATACTGGCTGGATCCAAGGCTCAGCCAATTGTTCACATAACAGCAGAATGCAGGACGCGGCTGAAGAGAGAAGAGACAACCAATTCACTAGTTACAGCATCAGTGCGCCTCTGGAGAGAGCAGAGAGAGGAAAGGCAGTTTGCCAGTACAGCAGCGCGTCCACTGAACGATAACGACGAGGTAAAGTAGGTGAGACGCCTGACCACAGAGACGGGATGAGAAGGTGGAGCGTACATCATGAGCTGTAACCGAAAAACAACTGACATCTGAACATTTTCAGGTGAGGGAGAAAGTGTGGTGGAACAAGTATTGTTATCATTGTTAAGTATCTTGCTAGTTGGATCAAATTCTCCGTTAGCTAGCCAGAGAAATGTTGAGCAACATTAGCTAACTTAACTGATCAAATAATTGAGTTTATGGTGTGAAAATTAGCTGGCTCATAAAGTCAGACAGCTAACGTTACAACATCAGATGAGCTAACGTTAGTAACCTAACCAATTCGCTATAGTATTAACAGGTATACGACTCCTTGCCGTTCCTCAAGTTATAACAAGTTAGTTGCTTACTGGACCCTGGAAATCTGTGTGACATGTTAACTAGCTAACAAACTAACTACAATCTGTGAACTAATGTTTTCTCTACAGTATGTGGTTAATTTTCAGAATGAGAAAATTAGGTTCAAATGAGGTGTTGCTTGTTAAACAAGTGGATTCAGGGATCAAGTGTAGCTGGAGCTGAGCCCGTCTTAAGCTGGATGCCTCTATAGAGGTGAAAGGAACACCACACGTTCCCTCTTTCTCACTTTTTCTATACAGTGCATAAAAAGGGGTATGCCAGGTGTTACTCTCTGCCTGAAAGAGATCAATTATGCCAACAAAGGGTATCATGCTCTGCTGGCACATTGTAGAACAGATGTCCACAGGCAGAAACTGTACAATGTAATAATGTGCAGTGTAGCCCAAAGATATTGTATTTGTTGTGTTGAACTTGACAGTAATGTGTGTGAGTGATGGGGGATTATTATTATTTATATTTTTTACCTATTTTTTTTCACCCCAATTTCGTGGTATCCAATTGGTAGTTACAGTCTTGTCTCATCGTTGCAACTCCCGTACGGACTTGGGAGAGGCGAAGGTCGAGAGCCATGCGTCCTCTGAAACACAACCCAACCAAGCCTCACTGCTTCTTGACACAATGCCCATCCAACCCGGAAGCAAGCCGCACCAATGTGTTGGAGGAAACACTGTACACCTGGCAACCAGGTCAGTGTGCACTGCGCCCGGCCCGCACGGGAGTCGCTAGTGCGCGATGAGACAAGGATATCCCTGCCAGCCAAACCCTCCCTTACCCGGACAACGCTGGGCCAATTGTGCTCCACCCCATGGGCCCTCCACCCGGGAGGCCCCTGATGAGGGTTTATTTAATGTTTTATTCTGTGAACATTATTTTTGCACACGTAGCCTTGTGCACTTGATCGATGTCTATTAATAGTGGCCACAATAATAGAGCAAACAGAATGGCTGTTTGTTTCATTCTACTTTAAGATGTTTTTTAACCAAGTGCAATATTTAGATGTGTGTGGTCACAAGCGTTCTATTATAAAGGCAGTTATAGCTAACGGCAATATTAGTGTACTGTTTTTTTCTCAAGACTTGTGTAATTTGCAGTAAAGTAGGCAACATAACATTGGATTGCTTTCTTTAAAATGTTTAGCTGTGAGTTAGTTTCACATGAACCACTTGTTATTTTGTTATTTTTCACACAGACTGATCATGTAGATCTTATTCTTTGTTGTTTAATTAGTTAACCTGCATTTCCCCCTAGCAGGGATTTTTTTGCATGTTTCAGTGCACAGAAAAAGTGTCACCTATATCTGAACAAGGTATCAGATATAGACGGGCGAAGCTATAAGGACACTCCTGACCTGTAAAACAACCAACATCTAAAACTAACCTTAACTATGCAAGTCAGTTAAGAACAAATTCTTATTTACAATGACGGCCTACCAAAAGGCCTCCTGCGGGGACCTGGGATTTTAAATAAATAATAAATACAATATAAATATAGAACAAAACACACATTACAACAAGAGAGACAACACTACTTGAAGAGAGACCTAAGACAACAACATAGCAAGGCAGCAACATGACAACGCAGCATGGTAGCAACACAACATGACAACAACATGGTAGCAACACAACATGGTAGCAGCACAAACCATTATTGGGCGGAGTCAACAGCACAATTGTCAACAAGGTAGAGACAATAATCACACACAGCAGCCAAAACTGTCAGTTAGAGTGTACATGATTGAGTCTTTGAATGAAGAGATTGAGATAACTGTCTAGTTTGAGTGTTTTATTGCAGCTCGTTCCAGTCGCTAGCTGCAGAGAACTGAAAAGAGGAGCGACCCAGGGATGTGTGTGCTTTGGGGACCTTTAACAGAATGTGACTGGCAGAACGGGTGTCGTATGTGGAGGATGAGGGCTGAAGTAGATATCTCAGATAGGCCTCACACCCCCCTGAGGGTAAATAAGCATCAACCAGTGGGTCTTGCAGCGGGTATACAGAGATGACCAGTTTACATAAGAGTATAGAGTGCAGTGATGTGTCCTATTATGAGCATTGGTGGCAAATCTGATGGCCGAATGGTAAAGAACATCTAGCCGCTCGAGAGCACCCTTACCTGCCAATCTATAAATTACGTCTCCGTAATCTAGCATGGGTTGGATTGTCATCTGAATCGGGGTTAGTTTGGCAGCTGGGGTTAGGACCAAATGAATGTATTTCAATTGACTGATTTCCTTATATGAATTGTAACTCAGTAAAATTGTTACATGTTGCGTTTTAGATTTCTTTTGTATATATTTCCACTCTGATTTTGGAATAATTTTGTGAAAATTATGATAATGTCCTTTTAGTGTAAGAGCTGTTTGAAAAGACCATCTGAAATGTCTGCCTGTTTTGTTGGGATGGAGTTTTGGTCTACCATGGTGACATCACCATGCTGTAAATTAGTTCATAGACAAATAAGAACCTCTGTCAATAACAGTACATTTTCAGTTTTCCCCTCCCCACTAAGACCACTTCCAGACAGTCCTAACAAAATTATTGCTTGAGAAATTGCCATTTGCTAAGCTATTGTAGTTTATTTTTTTACCATTTTAATTGATTTTAAAAAATCACAGTAAGGTACTTAATTATTACCCAGAAATGATTTGATATTGAGATAAAAACAACTGCATTGGCCCTTTAACCCCAACCAATTCTGTAAATACCGTTTTGCAGGTTAGGAGTGTCCGTATAGCCTTTTCCGACTGTGCCAGATTCAAAATGTTGCCGCTCTGTGTTTTACAGGAGCATTATGGTTCGTTGAGTGGGCTGACTATAAGCTGGATCGGAGATGGAAACAACGTGCTGCACTCCTTCATGATGACCGCAGCCAAACTGGGTGTCCATCTTAGAGTCGCCACGCCCAAGGTCCACATTCTCCCCTACCCATCGCTCCCTTTTCCTCCTTTATATAGCAGTTTATTTTTAGTGGCCAAGCCACTGTGTTTGGTGGCCCGTGACATGTACTGGGGCTCTCTGTAACTTCACTCTCAGGGTTATGACCTGTTTAGTACTGGTAGTTGAGCTCTAACTAACCTCATCACTCTGTATAGTACTGGTAGTTGAGCTCTAACTAACCTCATCACTCTGTATAGTACTGGTAGTTGAGCTCTAACTAACCTCACTCTGTATAGTACTGGTAGTTGAGCTCTAACTAACCCCATCACTCTGTATAGTACTGGTAGTTGAGCTCTAACCTCATCACTCTGTATAGTACTGGTAGTTGAGCTCTAACTAACCTCATCACTCTGTATAGTACTGGTAGTTGAGCTCTAACTAACCTCATCACTCTGTATAGTACTGGTAGTTGAGCTCTAACTAACCTCATCAGTTGAGCTCTGTATAGTACTGGTAGTTGAGCTCTAGTTCACTCTGTATAGTACTGGTAGTTGAGCTAACTAACCTCATCACTCTGTATAGTACTGGTAGTTGAGCTCTAACTAACCTCATCACTCTGTATAGTACTGGTAGTTGAGCTCTAACTAACCCCATCACTCTGTATAGTACTGGTAGTTGAGCTCTAACTAACCTCATCACTCTGTATAGTACTGGTAGTTGAGCTCTAACTAACCTCATCACTCTGTATAGTACTGGTAGTTGAGCTCTAACTAACCTCATCACTCTGTATAGTACTGGTAGTTGAGCTCTAACTAACCTCATCACTCTGTATAGTACTGGTAGTTGAGCTCTAACTAACCTCATCACTCTGTATAGTACTGGTAGTTGAGCTCTAACTAACCTCACTCTGTATAGTACTGGTAGTTGAGCTGTATAGTACTGGTAGTTGAGCTCTAACTAACCTCATCACTCTGTATAGTACTGGTAGTTGAGGTAGTTCTAACTAACCTCATCACTCTGTATAGTACTGGTAGTTGAGCTCTAACTAACCTCATCACTCTGTATAGTACTGGTAGTTGAGCTCTAACTAACCTCATCACTCTGTATAGTACTGGTAGTTGAGCTCTAACTAACCTCATCACTCTGTATAGTACTGGTAGTTGAGCTCTAACTAACCTCATCACTCTGTATAGTACTGGTAGTTGAGCTCTAACTAACCTCATCACTCTGTATAGTACTGGTAGTTGAGCTCTAACTAACCTCATCACTCTGTATAGTACTGGTAGTTGAGCTCTAACTAACCTCATCACTCTGTATAGTACTGGTAGTTGAGCTCTAATTAACCCCATCAATAGTACTGGTAGTTGAGCCTCAACCTCACTCTGTATAGTACTGGTAGTTGAGCTCTAACTAACCCCATCACTCTGTATAGTACTGGTAGTTGAGCTCTAACTAACCTCATCACTCTGTATAGTACTGGTAGTTGAGCTGTATAGTACTGGTTGAGCTCTAACTAACCCCATCACTCTGTATAGTACTGGTAGTTGAGCTCTAACTAACCTCATCACTCTGTATAGTACTGGTAGTTGAGCTCTAACTAACCTCATCACTCTGTATAGTACTGGTAGTTGAGCTCTAACCTCATCACTCTGTATAGTACTGGTAGTTGAGCTCTAACTAACCTCATCACTCTGTATAGTACTGGTAGTTGAGCTCTAACCTCATCACTCTGTATAGTACTGGTAGTTGAGCTCTAACTAACCTCATCACTCTGTATAGTACTGGTAGTTGAGCTCTAACTAACCTCATCACTCTGTATAGTACTGGTAGTTGAGCTCTAACTAACCTCATCACTCTGTATAGTAGTAGCTCTGTATACTGGTAGTTGAGTAACTAACCTCATCACTCTGTTGAGCTCTAACTAACCTCACTCTGTATAGTACTGGTAGTTGAGCTCTAACTACCCTCATCACTCTGTATAGTACTGGTAGTTGAGCTCTAACTAACCCCATCACTCTGTATAGTACTGGTAGTTGAGCTCTAACTAACCTCATCACTCTGTATAGTACTGGTAGTTGAGCTCTAACTAACCTCATCACTCTGTATAGTACTGGTAGTTGAGCTCTAACTAACCTCATCACTGTATAGTACTGGTGGTTGAGCTCTAACTAACCCCATCACTCTGCCCTGCCTCCCTCTCAGGGTTATGACCCAGACAGCAGCATCATTCAGGAGGCACAGAGACTCTCTAAACAGGTGAGAATTTCTAGACTTATGGCGTCAGACTCTGTATTAGGATTGTATTACCTGGTTATTATTATTCTGATCGATACTAATGGTGTCAATACCAATAGCACAATGTCCTTCATTTTGTCTGCTGTGTGTCAGCATGGGACCCAGTTTCTCCTGACCTCTGACCCAGTGGAGGCAGCTCGAGGCAGTAACGTCCTGGTGACAGACACCTGGGTCAGCATGGGCCAGGAGGAGGAGAAGAAACAGAGGATCAAGGACTTCCTTGGCTACCAGATCACCATGCAGGTACATACAACAGTAGACTCAAACAGTGAATCAATTGATGAGTATTCTCTTGCTGAATACTAACCCTACCCCAGGCAGCCCCCCTACCTCTAACCCCTTCATGTATGTGCCTGATGACTCAATCATCATGTCTCCTGGTTATGTCCACCCCAGACAGGAAGTGTGGCAAAGCCAGACTGGACCTTCCTTCACTGTCTCCCACGGAAACAAGAAGAGGTGGACGACCAGGTGTTCTACTCCCCTCGCTCACTTGTCTTCCCTGAGGCTGAGAACAGGAAGTGGACCATCATGGTAAACTAAGCTGTGTACAGTAACAATATATGGTTAAATGTGGACTACTAGTAGTATTTGAATGAAGTTAAAATTGCCTTTTTAGGAACTCAGTCGGGGTCTCAACTTACTGTTGATAGTTAGAATAGTAGAAAACACAAGGTGCATTTTCGAAATGTGGTTGTGCATCAGCAGTTCTCTTGTTATGTCAGTCACTGACAGTCACTCAATAAGACCATGTCAGCTAAACATTTTGTGATTGGTAAGTTAGTCTAGCCAGCTATCTAAACTTGTAAGTAATCATGGTTGAATTACTGACCGAGGGCCCACATTGATTTTGTTAGTCAGTCTCACTCATATATCCTATTAAAAACTGCAAACATTTTTCTCCACCCTAAGGAAAAATGTGTAGAATTGCAGGAAATTGGCTTTAAAACTGCACATTTTTCTATCCGCCCCATGGCAAAATGTGTTGAATTACAACTTGCTTTAAGACTGCAATATTTTCTCTACGTCCCATGTGTAGGAAATTACCTTAACAGTTTTTAAAATCTATGCTGTTAAGAGCGGGGCAGTCAAAATGTTTTGCTCACAAGATGAGAAAAACATTACTTAGACCCCCAAAAGGCTAGGGTCTGCTTTGACTGCATTTGTGGACATAGGGGCAGCAGGTATTCTAGTGGTTTGAGCGTTGGGCCAGTAACCGAAAGGTTGCTGAATCGAATCCCCGAGCTGACAAGGTAAAAGTCTGTCGTTCAAGGGCACTACTGTTCCCTGGTAGGCTGTCATTGTAAATAACAATTTGTTCTTAACTTACTTGCCTATTTAAATAAAGGTTAAATCATTTAAAAAATATATGTAATATGGATGTGGGTACACAGACCCACCAGCCACTGTGGCCTCATGAGTTCAGTTTTATGGCCCTCACCCCATTCAAATTTTACCTCTTTATTCTCAAGGAGAGATTCTTTCTTTCTCTTCATTTAATTTGTGCCTCATGCTCTCTTTCTTTAATTCTTTATTGCTCTCCATCTCTGCAGGGTCTGATGGTCTCTCTGCTGACTGACTACTCCCCCCAGATCCCCATGCCCAGATTCTAACTCTATCCCTACTTGCCAAAGGTATCCTAAGTTTACAGTTTTGTAATACTACAAAACAGCGCTCGGTCAAGTACTTGATTGACTTTGTAGTCTGCCAGGTACATTGGAGCCAGTTTTAAAGGAGCCAGTTTTAAAAGTGCAAACTTAAAATGTGCACTTAATGCATGAAAGTATTTTACAAATGTATTTGAACCAGGACTGAATCTGAGAGAATAAAAGCTTGTTTCTTTGTGTTGGACATGTGATTTGTATACACAATTCTAGTTTAAGATATTAGGAATTGATTTTGGGGTTACAAACAAATAAATAAAAGTACCTCAAAATGAACAGGCGTGTTTTCTATCCTAACACTACTTTCTTAGTTTACCAACAACTGCAAATTTGACCAAGTCTTTGGGAGAAATGCTGCGTTCCATGTGGTGCACCACAGAGATAGCTAGCATGTGCACCTAACGTTACCCTGCTCAGATTTGTCTGGGAAGATCACATTTATCCTTCCACATACAGGTTGCATCCAAATATACAGAATGACAATGTCATGCACAAATAAAGTTTGTAGAATGTAGGACATTTAGCACACCATTTGCAACAGTAGTCGTGTAGACAAGACTTCTGTTATCAGATTACGAAGCTCGATTTGAAAAGATGGGTCTAGACGCACAAAAGTTGCTTTGCGTTTAGATCTGTCTGACCACTTTAGGAAGTGCTAATATTTAGAAAACCTGTTTTTTAGTGGTAACTAAAACAATTTCATCCTAACTCGTTTGCAGTCCCTTTAGAATTGTGTGCTATGCTAGCTTGCTGGCTAGCTAGAGGTTAGCTGGTTACTTAGCAACAGAAGTTAGCTTCTGTCATCAACTACTGTTGGGTTGTGGTATTTTGCCTATTCCATCGTTTGTAGAATTTTAATTTTAATATAGTCCGGGAACAGATACAATGTAGACAAGGCGTGGTCGGAATTTCATGATCACAACTCACTTATCAGAGTACAAAAGCTGCATGAACTGTCAAGTCTAGACACGTTACCACATAACCTTCACTCCAAATCAAAACTCAACACCTACAACCTGGTTTGGGGCGGAATTACTGAATCACCTGGAAAGTTTACAACTACCAAAGATGATTATTCCAACACTTGCATTATTCCAATAACATTATTCCAGCAAATGCTCTGGAAAACAACAGAAACCTGAAAACACCATCCAACCTGGAACTGAGTGAGTAATGTTTAGTCTGAAACTATTTTATTTCCAAAAGCCAAGAAGAAAAATACATTACATTACTTTATAAGGACTGAATACTAAATTAAGGCTGCCAAGCTTGATACAACTTCAAGTAGCACTGACATGTCAAGTGAGAGGTGTCAGTCCAACAATGGCAGGAGAGTCACACAGTCTACTCAAACCAAATGGAGACGCCTTAGAAGCTGCCTCCCGCTGTTCAGAGGTAATTAAAATACAGTACCCTGTGTATATAAAGAATGAGAAGGCAAGAAAAGATCACAAAATGAAGCTCCTTATGGAAAATCAAGAGACACTTTTTGCTGACTTATAGAAATGGGAACATCAGCAACCTCATCTTCCACACAAACCTCACCCTGGCATGGCACAGTGCTATATTAGCACACTACCCCTCTGTTAAAAGGGGGGGTGTTAACGAGGGTTGAAAACTCAGGATACTAGACAACGAGGACTCTGAGTCAGCTAATATAAAGCTCTATAGGTCTGGAACAGTAATGGTACAGGGCAACAACAAATAGTTTCAGCTGGACTTTCACCTAATCAAATAATTAGTCCAGCAGGAGAAGCTCTCCTTTTGAGAAAGATACCCCCACCCCGAGCGGGTCAGACCAGACCTCTTCATTATATAACCCTACAGACGAGCAACCCCAAGCGGAAAGTCAACCTCCCAGCACAGAGTACTATTTCCCATGACAGTGCCTCAATACCAAATGTTTTCCTGGCCCACCACTCCACCCTGGACTTGAACAGCATCTATGACCAGGTCCACCTACACAAGGCAGCAGTGCCCACCTTCGCCCGGACTCTAAAGGACATCGCTCTCAAACGCAGCCCCAACACTTCACACAGGAGCAACAGATTAATAGACGCCCCGCCCAGACCAGCGAGACACTCTCCCAGACCTGCCCCCCCGGACCTACACAGAGGACCCATGCTGAGAAGACCTACATCCAGACCACAACGCCACCAACCACATACACACCCCCACCCCAACCAATCAACACCCCCCAAGTCAACCTTCCCCACAATACATTTAGGCCCCCTCAGATCCGACCTATGCCCCTCCTGCCCAACCCATGCACCCCACCCCCGCAGAGAGGGCCTCAACATGGAAGTCACACATACGCCCAGGCCGTGAGCGGACAAACAGGCCCAAACCCCACTCTTACACTAGCCCAGGCCAATGGCATGTACCAGATGCTCAGCAGGCTCTGCTCACACTTACTGGCCTGAGGCCAAACCACACGACCAACGACATTGGACACTTTATGGAACACAAAGCCTTCACTATCTCATCCTGGAATATCCCAGGCCTGAGGTCATCTGCCTTTGGCCTAAAAATCAGGAACCTGGACTTCATCAAAGAAATCTGAAATACAGGCATTGTCATCCCACAATAAACCTGGTGTAGAGGAAACAGGCACATTGGTTGACCTCTAGGTTACAGAGAGCTGGTAGTCCCATCCACCAAACTACCAGGTGTGAAACAGCTTTATTTAACCAGATAGGCTAGTTGAGAACAAGTTCTCATTTGCAACTGCGACCTGGCCAAGATAAAGCAAAACAGTTTGACACATACAACAACACAGAGTTACACATGGAATAAACAAACATACAATCAATAATACAGTAGAACAATCTATATACAGCATCTGCAAATGAGGTAGGATAAGAGAGGTAAGGCAATAAATAGGCCATGGTGGCGAAGTAATTACAATATAGCAATTAAACACTGGAATGGTAGGGTGTGCAGAAGATGAATGTGCAAGTTGAGATACTGGGGTGCAAAGGAGCAAAATAAATACAGTATGGGGAGGAGGTAGATTGGATGGGCTATGTACAGGTGCAGTGATCTGTGAGCTGCTCTGACAGCTGGTGCTTAAAGCTCGTGAGGGAGATAAGAATCTCCAGCTGCAGAGATTTTTGAAGTTCGTTCCAGTCATTGGTCACCCCCAGCGCGTGCTGGAGCGCGTGCTACGGGTGGGTGCTGCTATGGTGACCAGTGAGCTGACATAAGGCAGGGTTTTATCTTGCAGAGAATTGTAGATGACCTGGAGCCAGTGAGTTTAGTGACGAGTATGAAGCGAGGGCCAGCCAACGAGAGCATACAGGTCGCAGTGGTGGATAGTATATGGGACTTTGGTGACAAAGGTGACAAAGACTGCATCCAATTTGTTGAGTAGACTGTTGGAGGCGATTTTGTAAATGACATCGCCAAAGTCGAGGATCGGTAGGATGGTCAGTTTTACAAGGGTATGTTTGGCAGCTTGAGTGAAGGATGCTGTTGCGAAATAGGAAGCCGATTTATAGATTTAATTTTGGGTTGGAGATGTTTAATGTGAGTCTGGAAGGAGAGTTTAAAGTCTAACCAGACACCTAGGTATTTGTAGTTGAACCGAGTAGTGATGCTGGACGGGCAGGTAGGTGCGAACAGCGATCGGTTAAAGAGCATGCATGCATTTAGTTTTACTTGCATTTAAGAGCAGTTGGAGGCCACGGAAGGAGAGTTGAATGGCATTTAAGCTCATCTGGAGGTTAGTTAACACAGTGTCCAAAGAAGGGCCAGAGGTAAACATAATGGTGTCGTCTGCGTAGAGGTGGATCAAAGAATCACCAGCAGCGAGAGCGACATCATTGATGTATACAGAGAAGAGAGTCGGCCCCAGAATTTAACCCTGTGGCACCCCCATAGAGACTGCCAGAGGCCGAACAACATGCCCTCCGATTTGACATACTGAACTCTATCGGAGAAGTAGTTGGTGAAGAAAGCGAGGCAATCATTTGAGAAACCAAGGCTGTTGAGTCTGCCAATAAGAATGTTGTGATTGACAGAGTCGAAAGCCTTAGCCAGGTTGATGAATACGGCTGCACAGTAATGTCTCTTATCGATGGTGGTTATGATATCGTTTAGGACCTTGAGCGTGGCTGAGGTGCACCCATGACCAGCTCTGAAACCAGATTGCATAGCGGAGAAGGTACGGTGAGATTCGAAATGGTCGGTAATCTGTTTATTAACTTGGCTTTCAAAGACCTTAGAAAGGTAGGGTTTTCCTAAGCCAGGATTCAGACACGGCTAAGACATCCGGGTTGGCAGAATGTGCTAAAGCAGTGAATAAAGCAAACTTAGGGAGTAGGCTTCTAATGTTAACATGCATGTAACCAAGGCTTTTACAGTTACAGAAGTCAACAAATTAGAGCACCTGGGGAGTAGGAGTGGAGCTTGGCACTGCAGGTCCTGGATTAACCTCTACATCACCAGAGGAACAGAGGAGAAGTAGGATAAGGGTACGGTTAAAAGCTATAGGAACTGGTCGTCTAGCACGTTCGTAACAGAGAGTAAAGGGAGAAGGTTTCTGGGCACGATAGCATAGATTCAAGGCATAATTTACAGACAAAGGTAAGGTAGGATGTGAGTACATTGGAGGTAAACCTAGGCATTGAGTAATGATGAGAGAGAGATATTCTCTAGAGACGTTTAAACCAGGTGATGTCATCGCATATGTGGGAGGTGGAACAACATGGTTGGTAAAGGCATATTGAGCAGGGCTAGACGCTCTACAGTGAAATGAGACAGTAATCACTAACCAGGACAGTAATGGACAAGGCATATTGATATTAGGGAGAGGCATGCGTTGCCAAGTGATCGTATGGGTCCAGTGAGTGGTTGGGCTAGCTGGGGACACGGCGATTCAGACAGTTAGCAGGCCGGGGCTAGCATGCTCGCAGAAGGGCCTTAGAGGGACGTCGCGATGGGAGAAAGCCTGTTGTTGCCTCCTCGTGCAGTGACGTTGATAGACCAGTCGTGGAATTAGTAGGGTTCCAAGTAGCAGAGGGGTCCAAGTCCAATTGGCAAAATGGATATAGTGGTCCAAGAAACTGGCCGATAGATCAGCTAACAGTCCAATATGCTCTAGATAACTAGCAGGCCGCAGTTAGCAGAATGGGCCTTCAGGGGACGTCGTGCCTGAGGGGCCTGTTGGGATCCTCGGGCAGATTATGTCGGTATTCCAGTCGTGAAGGATCGCCGTTGTTCCGTTCCCCCTACCGGCAGTAGAAGGGGTCCGGATATTGTAGCCGAGGAGTGGGCTTTAGGAGTAGCCCAGGAGCCCTAGCCGGGAGATGGGACTAGCATGGGCTAGCTTCAGGCTAGTTGGTGCTTGCTCCGGGACGGACACATTAGCCAGGAGTAGTCAACCCGGGTTGCAGTTAGCTAGCTGCTATGCACACATGACTGTAAGTCGCTTTGGATAAAAGCGTCAGCTAAATGGCATATATTATATTATTATTATATTATGAAAAGGTTCAGAGTTTACTGTAGGAATCCGGGGATATGGAGAGAAAAATAGGTCCGGTATGCTCTGGTTTGAAATGCATTGTACGAACTGGCGAGAGCTTTCCGAGCTAAAGGTTAGCTAATGACTGCTAGCAGTGGTTAGCTGACCGATAGCTGGTAGCTAGTTAGCTAGCTAGCTTCAGTTGAGGTATTCCAGTTCGGAAGGTAAATAGAAATACTTTAGAATAAAACAGAACCTCACCACATTGAGTGAGGCGGTTTGCTGGAGAGTATTTTGAAGTTGTATTTGAGTACAATTATTAAAAGGAATGCGAAGAAAAATATAAATATGGGACGAGACAAGACAAAGAAGTCTGACTGCTATGCCATCTTGGAAAACCCTAATTTGGTATAGAGCAGACCTAACTCACTCCATTAAATTAATCAAAACAGGAACATTTTACAGTTGGATAGGAAAAGGAAATAATCTTAACAGAGAAAAATGTCCTCTTGTTTGCTACCTAAACTTAGCAAAAAAAAGAAATGTCCCTTTATCAGGACCCTGTCTTTTTATGAATTATGAATTATACCAAAATAATGGTGTTCCAAAAAAGGTCCAGTCGCCAGGACCACAAATACATATTCCATTTAGACACCATTGCCCTAGAGCACACTAAAAACGATACATATCTTGGCCTAAACATCAGTGGCACAGGTAACTTCCACAAAGCTGTGAACGACCTGAGACACAAGGCAAGAAGGGCATTCTATGCCATCGAAAGGACCATAAAATTCGACATACAAATTAGGATCTGGCTAAAAATACTTGAATCAGTTATAGAACCCATTGCTCTTTACGGTTGTGCGGTCTGGGGTCCGCTCAACAACCAAGAATTCATAAAATGGGACAAACCCCAAATTGAGATTCTGCATGCAGAATTCTGCAAAAATATCCCGTGTACAATGTAGAACACCAAATAATGCATGCAGAGCAGAATTAGGCCGATGCCTGCTAATGATCAAAATCCAGAAAAGAGACGTTAAATTCTACAACCACCTAAAAGGAAGCGATTCCCAAACCTTCCATAACAAAGCCATCAACTACAGAGAGATGAACCTGGAGAAGAGTCCCCTAAGCAAACTGTCTCTGTTCACAAACAGACCCCACAGAGGCCCAGGACAGCAACACAATTAGACCCAAATGAATCATGAGAAAACAAAAAGATAATTACTCGACACATCTGAAAGAATTAACAAACAAAAAGAGCAAACTAGAAGGCTATTTGGCCCTAAACAGAGAGTCCACAGTGGCAGAATACCTGACCACTGTGACTGACCCACACTTAAGGAAAGGTTTGACTTTGTACAGACTCAGTGTGCATAGCCTTCCTATTGAGAAATCAAATCAAATTTATTTATATAGCCCTTCGTACATCAGCTGATATCTCAAAGTGCTGTACAGAAACCCAGCCTAAAACCCCAAACAGCAAACAATGCAGGTGTAAAAGCACGGTGGCTAGGAAAAACTCCCTAGAAAGGCCAAAACCTAGGAAGAAACCTAGAGAGGAACCGGGCTATGTGGGGTGGCCAGTCCTCTTCTGGCTATGCCGGGTAGAGATTATAACAGAACATGACCAAGATGTTCAAATGTTCATAAATGACCAGCATGGTCGAATAATAATAAGGCAGAACAGTTGAAACTGGAGCAGCAGCACAGTCAGGTGGACTGGGGACAGCAAGGAGCCATCATGTCAGGTAGTCCTGGGGCACGGTCCTAGGGCTCAGATCCTCCGAGAGAGAGAAAGAAAGAGAGAATTAGAGAGAGCATATGTGGGGTGGCCAGTCCTCTTCTGGCTGTGCCGGGTGGAGATTATAACAGAACGTGGCCAAGATGTTCAAATGTTCATAAATGACCAGCATGGTTGAATAATAGTAAGGCAGAACAGTTGAAACTGGAGCAGCAGCATGGCCAGGTGGACTGGGGACAGCAAGGAGTCATCATGTCAGGTAGTCCTGGGGCATGGTCCTAGGGCTCAGGTCCTCCGAGAGAGAGAAAGAAAGAGAGAAGGAGAGAATTAGAGAACGCACACTTAGATTCACACAGGACACCGAATAGGACAGGAGAAGTACTCCAGATATAACAAACTGACCCTAGCCCCCAACACATAAACTACTGCAGCATAAATACTGGAGGCTGAGACAGGAGGGGTCAGGAGACACTGTGGCCCCATCCGAGGACACCCCGGACAGGGCCAAACAGGAAGGATATAACCCCACCCACTTTGCCAAAGCACAGCCCCCACACCACTAGAGGGATATCTTCAACCACCAACTTACCATCCTGAGACAAGGCCGAGTATAGCCCACAAAGATCTCTGCCACGGTACAACCCAAGGGGGGGCGCCAACCCAGACAGGCCGACCACAACAGTGAATCAACCCACCCAGGTGACGCACCCCCCCCAGGGACGGCACGAGAGAGCCCCAGCAAGCCAGTGACTCAGCCCCCGTAACAGGGTTAGAGGCAGAGAATCCCAGTGGAAAGAGGGGAACCGGCCAGGCAGAGACAGCAAGGGCGGTTCGTTGCTCCAGAGCCTTTCCGTTCACCTTCCCACTCCTGGGCCAGACTACACTCAATCATATGACCCACTGAAGAGATGAGTCTTCAGTAAAGACTTAAAGGTTGAGACCGAGTTTGCGTCTCTGACATGGGTAGGCAGACCGTTCCATAAAAATGGAGCTCTATAGGAGAAAGCCCTGCCTCCAGCTGTTTGCTTAGAAATTCTAGGGACAATTAGGAGGCCTGCGTCTTGTGACCGTAGCGTACGTGTAGGTATGTACGGCAGGACCAAATCAGAGAGGTAGGTAGGAGCAAGCCCATGTAATGCTTTGTAGGTTAGCAGTAAAACCTTGAAATCAGCCCTTGCTTTGACAGGAAGCCAGTGTAGAGAGGCAAGCACTGGAGTAATATGATCAAATTTTTTGGTTCTAGTCAGGATTCTAGCAGCCGTATTTAGCACTAACTGAAGTTTATTTAGTGCTTTATCCGGGTAGCCGGAAAATAGAGCATTGCAGTAGTCTAACCTAGAAGTGACAAAAGCATGGATTAATTTTTCTGCATCATTTTTAGACAGAAAGTTTCTGATTTTTGCAATGTTACGTAGATGGAAAAAAGCTGTCCTCGAAATGGTCTTGATATGTTCTTCAAAAGAGAGATCAGGGTCCAGAGTAACGCCGAGGTCCTTCACAGTTTTATTTGAGACGACTGTACAACCATTAAGATTAATTGTCAGATTCAACAGAAGATCTCTTTGTTTCTTGGGACCTAGAACAAGCATCTCTGTTTTGTCCGAGTTTAATAGTAGAAAGTTTGCAGCCATCCACTTCCTTATGTCTGAAACACATGCTTCTAGCGAGGGCAATTTTGGGGCTTCACCATGTTTCATTGAAATGTACAGCTGTGTGTCATCCACATAGCAGTGAAAATTTACATTATGTTTTCGAATAACATCCCCAAGAGGTAAAATATATAGTGAAAACAATAGTGGTCCTAAAACAGAACCTTGAGGAACACCGAAATTTACAGTTGATTTGTCCGAGGACAAACCATTCACAGAGACAAACTGATATCTTTCCGACAGATAAGACCTAAACCAGGCCAGAACATGTCCGTGTAGACCAATTTGGGTTTCCAATCTCTCCAAAAGAATGTGGTGATCGATGGTATCAAAAGCAGCACTAAGGTCTAGGAGCACGAGGACAGATGCAGAGCCTCGGTCCGATGCCATTAAAATGTCATTTACCACCTTCACAAGTGCCGTCTCAGTGCTATGATGGGGTCTAAAACCAGACTGAAGCATTTCGTATACATTGTTTGTCTTCAGGAAGGCAGTGAGTTGCTGCGCAACAGCCTTCTCTAAAATCTTTGAGAGGAATGGAAGATTCGATATAGGCCGATAGTTTTTATATTTTCTGGGTCAAGGTTTGGCTTTTTCAAGAGAGGCTTTATTACTGCCACTTTTAGTGAGTTTGGTACACATCCAGTGGATAGAGAGCCGTTTATTATGTTCAACATAGGAGGGCCAAGCACAGGAAGCAGCTCTTTCAGTAGTTTAGTTGGAATAGGGTCCAGTATACAGCTTGAAGGTTTAGAGGCCATGATTATTTTCATCATTGTGTCAAGAGATATAGTACTAAAACACTTGAGCGTCTCTCTTGATCCTAGGTCCTGGCAGAGTTGTGCAGACTCAGGACAAGTGAGGTTTGGAGGAATACGCAGGTTTAAAGAGGAGTCCGTAATTTGCTTTCTAATAATCATAATCTTTTCCTCAAAGAAGTTCATGAATTTATCACTGCTAAAGTGAAAGTCATCCTCTCTTGGGGAATGCTGCTTTTTAGTTAGCTTTGCCACAGTATCAAAAAGGAATTTCGGATTGTTCTTATTTTCCTCAATTAAGTTAGAAAAATAGGACGATCGAGCAGCAGTAAGGGCTCTTCGGTACTGCACGGTACCGTCCTTCCAAGCTAGTCGGAAGACTTCCAGTTTGGTGTGGCGCCATTTCCGTTCCAATTTTCTGGAAGCTTGCTTCAGAGCTCGGGTATTTTCTGTGTACCAGGGAGCTAGTTTCTTATGAGACATTTTTTTAGTTTTTAGGGGTGCAACTGCATCTAGGGTATTGCGCAAGGTTAAATTGAGATCCTCAGTTAGGTGGTTAACAGATTTTTGTCCTCTGGCGTCCTTGGGTAGGCAGAGGGAGTCTGGAAGGGCATCAAGGAATCTTTGTGTTGTCTGTGAATTTATAGCACGACTTTTGATGTTCCTTGGTTGGGGTCTGAGCAGATTATTTGTTGCAATTGCAAACGTAATAAAATGGTGGTCCGATAGTCCAGGATTATGAGGAAAAACATTAAGATCCACAACATTTATTCCATGGGACAAAACTAGGTCCAGCGTATGACTGTGACAGTGAGTGGGTCCAGAGACATGTTGGACAAAACCCACTGAGTCGATGATGGCTCCAAAAGCCTTTTGGAGTGGGTCTGTGGACTTTTCCATGTGAATATTAAAGTCACCAAAGATTAGAATATTATCTGCAATGACTACAAGGTCTGATAGGAATTCAGGGAACTCAGTGAGAAAGGCTGTATATGGCCCAGGAGGCCTGTAAACAGTAGCAATAAAAAGTGATTGAGTAGGCTGCATAGATTTCATGACTAGAAGCTCAAAAGACGAAAACGTCATTTTTTTTTTGTAAATTGAAATTTGCTATCATAAATGTTAGCAACACCTCCGCCTTTGCGGGATGCACGGGGGATATGGTCACTAGTGTAGCCAGGAGGTGAGGCCTCATTTAACACAGTAAATTCATCAGGCTTAAGCCATGTTTCAGTCAGGCCAATCACATCAAGATTATGATCAGTGATTAGTTCATTGACTATAATTGCCTTTGAAGTAAGGGATCTAACATTAAGTAGCCCTATTTTGAGATGTGCGGTATCACGATCTCTTTCAGTAATGACAGGAATGGAGGTGGTCTTTATCCTAGTGAGATTGCTAAGGCGAACACCGCCATGTTTAGTTTTGCCCAACCTAGGTCGAGGCACAGACACGGTCTCAATGGTGATAGCTGAGCTGACTACACTGACTATGCTAGTGGCAGACTCCACTATGCTGGCAGGCTGGCTAATAGCCTGCTGCCTGGCCTGCACCCTATTTCATTGTGGAGCTAGAGGAGTTAGAGCCCTGTCTATGTTGGCAGATAAGATGAGAGCACCCCTCCAGCTAGGATGGAGTCCGTCACTCCTCAGCAGGTCAGGCTTGGTCCTGTTTGTGGGTGAGTCCCAGAAAGAGGGCCAATTATCTACAAATTCTATCTTTTGGGAGGGGCAGAAAACAGTTTTCAACCAGCGATTGAGTTGTGAGACTCTGCTGTAGAGCTCATCACTCCCCCTAACTGGGAGGGGGCCAGAGACAATTACTCGATGCCGACACATCTTTCTAGCTGATATGCACGCAGAAGCTATGTTGCGCTTGGTGATCTCTGACTGTTTCATCCTAACATTGTTGGTGCCGACGTGGATAACAATATCTCTATACTCTCTACACTCGCCAGTTTTAGCTTTAGCCAGCACCATCTTCAGATTAGCCTTAACGTCGGTAGCCCTGCCCCCGGGTAAACAGTGTATGATCGCTGGATGATTCCCTTTAAGTCTAATACTGCGGGTAATGGAGTCGCCAATGACTAGAGTTTTCAATTTGTCAGAGCTAATGGTGGGAAGCTTCGGCGTCTCAGACCCCGTAACGGGAGGAGTAGAGACCAGAGAAGACTCGGCCTCTGACACCGACCCGCTGCTTAATGGGGAGAACCGGTTGAAAGTTTCTGTCGGCTGATTGAGCGACACCGGTTGAGCGTTCCTACAGCATTTCCTTCCAGAAACCGTGAGAAAGTTGTCCGGCTGCGGGGACTGTGCCAGGGGATTTATACTACTATCTGTACTTACTGGTGGCACAGACGCTGTTTCATCCTTTCCTACACTGAAATTACCCTTGCCTAACGATTGCGTCTGAAGCTGGGCTTGCAGCACAGCTATCCTCGCCGTAAGGCGAGCACAGCGGCTGCAATTAGAAGGCATCATGTTAATGTTACTACTTAGCTTCGGCTGTTGGAGGTCCTGACGAATCGTGTCCAGATAAAGCGTCCGGAGTGAAAAAGTTGAGGAAAAAATAAATAAATATATGAACGGTAATTAAAAAGTGAAACCTGTAAAGTTGTCAGGTAGCAAAATAGGTTGTCAACAAAACGCACAGCAATTCGAAAACAAGCCTGCAAGTTGTGACCGGAAATGACGTGAATTACCACTGTTCTTTCTAAGCAACAGAAAGGCCACCGTAGGCAGACCTGGCTCGCAAGAGAAGACAGGCTATGTGCACACTGCCCACAAAATGAGGTGGAAACTGAGCTGCACTTCCTAACCTGTAGCACAAACTCAAAAAAGTTCTGGGACACCTCCTCCCAGCTGCCCACTGCACTGAGGCTAGGAAACACTGTCACCACCGATAAATCCACGATAATTGAGAAATTCAATAAGCATATTTCTATGGCTGGCCATGCTTTCCACCTGGCTACCCCTACCCCGGTCCAACAGCCTTGCATCCCCCACTGCAACTCCCCCATTTCTCCTTCACCCAAATCCAGATAGCTGATTTTCTGAAAGAGCTGCAAAATCTGGACCCCTACAAATCAGCCAGGCTAGACAATCTGGACCCTCTCTTTCTAAAATTATCCGCCACAATTGTTGCAACACCTATTGCTAGCCTGTTCAACCTCTCTTTCGTATCATCTGAAATCCCCAAAGATTGGAAAGCTGCAGTGGTCATCCCCCTCTTCAAAGGGGGAGACACTCTAGACCCAAACCGTTACAGACCTGCAGTATATCTATCCTACCCTGCCTCTCTAAGGTCTTTGAAAGCCAAGTGAACAAACATATCACCGACCATTTTGAATCCCAACATACCTTCTCTGCTATGGTTTCCGAGCTGGTCATGGGTGCACCTCAGCCACGCTCAAGTTCCTAAAATAAATCATAACCGCCATCGATAAAAGACAATACTGTGCAGCCGTATTCATCGACCTGGCCAAGGCTTTCGACTCTGTCGATATTACATTCTTATCGGCAGACTAAACAGCCCTGGTTTCTCAAATGATTGCCTCGCTTGGTTCACCAACTACTTTTCAGACAGAGTTCAGTGAGTCAAATCAGAGGGCCTGGTGTCCGGACCTCTGGCAGTCTCTATGGGGGTGCCACAGGGTTCAATTCTCGGGCCGACTCTTTTCTCTGTATACATCAACAAGGTCGCTCTTGCTGCTCTGATCCACCTCTATGCAGACGACACCATTCTGTATTCTTCTGGCCCTTCTTTGGACACTGTGTTAACTAACCTCCAGATGAGTTTCAATGCCATACAACTCTCCTGCCATGGCCTCCAACTGCTCTTAAATGCAAGTAAAACTAAATGCATGCTCTTCAACCGATCGCACCTGCCCGCCCGTCCAGCATCACTACTCTGGACGGTTCTGACTTAGAATATGTGGACAACTACAAATACCTAGGTGTCTGGTTAGACTGTAAACTCTCCTTCCAGACTCGCATTAAGCAATCCAAAATTAAATCTATAATCAACTTCCAATTTCGCAACAAAGCATCCTTCACTCATGCTGTCAAACATACTCTCGTAAAACTGACTATCCTACTGATCCTCGACTTCGGCGATGTCATTTACAAAATAGCCTCCAACACTCTACTCAGCAAATTGGATGCAGTCTATCACAGTGCCATCCGTTTTATCACCAAAGCCCAATATACTACCCACCACTGCAACCTTTATGCTCTCGTTGGCTGGCTCGCTTCATATTTGTCGCCAAACCCACTGGCTCCAGGTCATCTACAAGTCTTTGCTAGGTCAAGCCCCGCCTTATCTCAGCTCACTGTTCACCATAGCAGCACCCACCCGTAGCCCGCACTCCAACAGGTATATCTCACTGGTCACCCCCAAAGACAATTTCTCCTTTGGTCGCCTTTCCTTACAGTTCTCTGTTGCCAATGACTGGAACAAACTGCAAAAATCACTGAAGCTGGAGACTCATATCTCCCTCACTAACTTTAAGCACCAGCTGTCAGCGCAGCTCACAGATCACTGCACCTGGACATAGCCTATCTGTAAATAGCCCATCAAACTACCTCATCCCCATATTGTTATATATATTTTTTGCTCCTTTGCACCCCAGTATCTCTACTTGCACATTCATCTTCTGCACATCGATCACTCCACTGTTTATTTGCTAAATCACCACTACGGCCTATTTATTACCATACCTCCCTAATCTTACCTCATTTGCATACACTCTATATAGATTTTTATATTGTTTTATTGACTGTATGTTTGTTTATTCCATGTGTAACTCTGTGTTGTTGTTTGTGTCGCAATGCTTTGCTTTATCTTGGCCAGGTCGCAGTTGTAAATGAAAACTTGTTTTCAACTGTCCTACCTGGTTAAATAAAGGTGAAATAAAATTAAAATAAAAAACCTCCTGCCCAATGTATGCCTATATTAGAGACACATATTTTCCCCAGATTACACAGATCCACAAAGAATTTGAAAACAAAGCCGATTTTGATAAACTCCCATATCTTTCTGGTTTGAAATACCACACACAGTGTGCCATCACAGCAGCAAGATTTGTGACCTGTTGCCACAAGAAAAGGTAAACCAGTGAAGAACAAACACCATTGTCAATACAACCCATATTTATGCTTATTTATTTTCCCTTTTGTACTTTAACCATTTGTACATCGTTACCACTAGGCAGGGTAGCCTAGTGGTTAGAGCGTTGGAGTTCCCCGAGCTGACAAGGTACAAATCGGTCGTTCTGCCACTGAACAGGCAAGTTAACCCACTGTTCCTAGTCCGTCATTGAAAATAAGAATTTGCTCTTAACTGACTTGCCTAGTTAAATAAAGGTAACATAAAAACTAAATGAAACAACACTGTATATATATATATATAATATGACATTTGTAATGTCTTAATTATTTTGGAACTTCTGTGAGTATAATGTTTACTGTTCATTTTTGTTTATTTCACTTTTGTATATTATCTACTTCACGTGCTTTGGCAATGTTAACATGTGTTTCCCATGCCGATAAAGGCCCTTGAATTGAATTGATACACTCAGGATATAAGTAGCATCACATAAGGTATTCATTCACTCACCGACAATAAAGTGTTATTTGACATACACATCCGGGGAGAGCGCGAACGCAGTCCCACACTACCAGAAATTATTCAATTGAGATTTCCACATTTGGGAAATTCGTAGTGGTTAGTCCAGCAGGAGTGCAATTGCTGATCTAGGTGTCGGTGAAGGTCTACTGATTTCAGTACAAATATTATCGGCTGACGGTTACCACTTTGGATCCTGATAATAACTCATCATATCGACCAAAGGGTTCGTGATATTTATGAATGCAGTTGCGGAAAGAGCGGTGCAAATGCGATTAATATCGCTTATTTTCCCATGATGCAACACCGTATACATTATTGATACATTTACCTTTTAATATCTAAACGGCTGTCTGATATATGTACCAAATTCTGAAATCACGTTTGTGCACATAGCCAAACGAATGACATCAAATATATATGTTTCGTAGCAATTCAGGCATTGTAAGCATAGTAGTTTCCTCGCGTTTGTGTTCTGCGCTCAGTAAAACATGTAGCATTTAGACCATCGACCACAGGGTGGCAATGTGCATACAACCCCTGATACGGTTTCCACTAGATTCCACAGCCACACAATCAAAATAGTCTATATCTTACAAATGTTGGTCTTCATTGAAGGTTAGGCATACGGTTAGCAATGTGGCTGTGGTTCAGATTTGAAATCAAATTTAAAGAAGGTAATTTTAGAAAAAGGTGGGGTTTAGCTATCATTTTAACTTTGTGAATGTGGAAGGTAGTAGCGACCCCCAGATATAAGATGACCTACACCCCAGTGGAGACACAGTAGCCTACAACTTCCTCCACAACAAGACAGAGTAGTAGGCTGGGCTAAATGACAGTAATAGTAAACGGGATGAACGTTTTTCTTAGCAGTAAGTGTTACATGTATCTATGCATAAACCATGCACATCACTCACTTTAAGTTTTTGCAGGTAGGCCGATATAGCCAGGCCACAAGTAGGGTACACCTAAATTGTCCACCACATCCACCAATGCATTAGACTACATACAACCATTTGGCTAATTGTTATCATGAAGATTAACGCTCTTTATGCAGACTAAATAGAATAACACTTTTAAGTTCTCAACTATCCCCCTTCATCAAGTGGGTGCACTCATTGGCCTAAGTAGAGTTGTTTTACTCACGCGAGATGTTATAATTACTAATTGTACAAAATAATAATAATAATAATTTAAATAACTAAACAACCCAAAAGGGGTTGCCTATTTTTGTAAACAAAAATATATAAACGGTTTAAAATGTGGCAGTACATCACACCCATGTCTAATACGTTTTTGTATCAGTTGAATTTTGTATTATTTCATTTCTATGAATGTATGTATGACAAAATCACTCTGCACTACTGTCCTTGCTTTTCATCATAAAGTCAATTCAGATGTGGTTGGAAAACAATGAATAGTAGGACAATTATTTAACAGAAGTTTGTTAAAAATGATCAGTGAAAGTAGGCCAATAAGCAACGTTGGGGACAGTTCCACATGAAAGCCCCTAACGTTACTTATAATTGTGTCAGTCACTCTTGCTATTGCTAGCTATAACTTTTGGAAATGCATCAGAGGCGTGAATTTAGTGGCGGGTCGTGCGTCCAAAAAGTCCATTCCTGAATTTGCAACTCGCCTCAAGAAGATTCATTTCTGAGTGCGTTGGTTGGAACGTCATCGCTGTCCATTTGTGTGTTCATTGTTAGCAGCAGCAAGCAGGCAGGTTGGCGTGTGCCTTCACGAAAAGGCACTCAAAGAAACATTACCACAATCACTACCTTTGGAAACAGACGACGGCATTAATTGTTATTTTCTCGCAAAAATAGTGTTTTACATTCGTTTGATAATGTCGGTGGGCATCGAGTCGGGATTCTCAAGTGAGGAGGTTCTGAACGTTCGCTTCCCACTCCACCGGGCGTGCAGGGATGGAGATATCGGTGCGTTGTGCTCGCTTCTTCAGTGTACCTCAAACCCGGCGGACCTAGCAGTGGAGGACTCTTTCTACGGCTGGACACCCATACATTGGGCTGCTCATTTCGGAAAGGTACTATATATATATATATATATATATATATATTATTTTTTACAATTAAATTATAGAGAAAAGAGGCAAGGCCTCCAGCCACTTTCACTAGACAGGCTGACACTGAATGATACATTCACATAGCTAGCTAACGTTAACGTACCATAATTTGATTAATTGTTGCCAGGAAATGGTTTGAAACATGTACTTTGTAGGCTGCTCTTTCTCTATAGGCAAGTGTAATTTGACATGGGGACGGTTGAAAATGAACAGTCTTGTGCCTCCAGCTAAGAGGAAAGTGACTAGACTCCATCAAGCAATCAACGAATATCTTTCAGCCGTCGACGGCAAATATTTGTTATATCTGTGGCGGGCTCGCTTGTTTATTGGTTACGGTGGGAACCAATAACCTGCAACGCGCCAAAAAGGCAGTTTATAAACACGCGGGGATCCTTCCCATGCGGAAGTGTTTACATAAAAATAGTAAACAAGTCAACTGAAGGACGAGGTGTGCATGGTTTTAAATCTGCCTCATCACTGACTAAATACTAATGCATTTTGAGAGAGTACAACAACAATAGCGACACTGTATCAATTTTAACATCTATGTCAAACAAACAGAACAGCACCCCCTGTCCATGTCCCTGCCTGGTTAGTGATGTGTACCTATCTCAGCCCCAGGCATAGGTTCCAAAATCCAATCAGCCATTGACTCTGTCTCCTCCTCTTTGCTGCTGAGTGAACATGATTCACCCTGAGTTATTGTATCCTGATGGGAAGGATGGGTGTTTAGATGAAACAGCAGGGTTTTAAAAATAATACAGGCATGGTCTGCCTCACTTAATGGCTGACCACTGGGCATTTTGTGTTTGTGAGAAGCAGTTGTCTGTCTTGCGTTGATCATAAAAGAGGAACTCACACCAACACTATATACACACTATATCGAGCATGGCCAACTTCCAGGTTACACCTCTGTGTTAAATGTCTTGCCATATCAGGCACTGCTGGAGGAAAACACGTTTGTTCAAGCCAATCTGAGGGTCATCCTTGAGATTGTATTTGCATGGGGCAGGGATGCGTAATCATCGGCCTGTGGGCCCCCTTTTGGATGCCCTCGGATCCAATTGTTTACTACACGATTCCATATGAATTATTTCATAGTTTTGATGTCTTCACTATTATTCTACAATGTAGAAAATAGTAAAAATAAATAAAGAAAAACCCTTGAATGAGTAGGTGTGTCCAAACTTTTGACTGGCACTGTATATGTGTATGTGTTAAACTCAGTGGGGTCTAAACTTACTGTTGATAGTTAGAATAGTAGAATAAACGAGGTGAAGTTTCAAAATGTGGTTGTGCATCAGCACTTTCTCTTATGTCAGTCACTGACAGTACCTCAATAAGCCCATGTCAGCTCAAATGATAGCTGGTAAGTTAACTAGCTAGATTAACTTACCAATCTAAACTTTGCCCTTGCTCAGTGGTTGATTTTTATCCGCTGTGTAGTGCCAGGGAAAAAACAAAACGTGCATCCGGGGGAGTCCCAGGGTTGAATTTGGGAAACTTCATCTCGTCGAGTTAGAATTGATGTGTTATTATATTAATCTGGTGGTGCATAACTGGGTGTGATTGTACCGGCTGTAAAAATAACCCTAGGGCGGGATTTGATTACAGGAAGTAGTTATACTTTAGGCCTTTGCGTTTTGATTTATTGTTACACTATAATGTTTTGCTCGAAGGACTGTGGATTACCTCAAGGCAGGACAGACACAGCAGAGTGTTTTCAATCACTGTATTGGTATTTAGTAATACAATTAATTTCTCTCTCTCACACACAGTTGGAGTGTGTGACGCGTTTGGTGCAGGTGGGCTGTGGGGTCAACTCGGTGACCACGAGGTTTGCTCAGACGCCCACTCACATCGCTGCATTTGGGGGCCACCCAGAGTGCCTGCTGTGGCTGCTGCAAGCTGGTGCTGACATCAACAGACAGGTACAGTGCACATGGATGGACACACACACTTACCAAAACACACGTCTATGTGCACACACACACAGCAGGGTTTCCGTTAACAGGTAATAGCCGGCTTTTGTCCAATCTTTATTTAATAAAAAAGCCGATAAATAAAATGTTTGCGGCCAATTGTCCGGGAGAAGAAATTTCATAGTAATTTTTTAAAAATTGTTTTTGCCTATTCATTGATTTTAGTTGATTTCAGTTGGTGGAAATGCCTTTGACTGGTCATGCTAATTGGTATATATGCCAATTAGCATACTTTAGTGGAATTAAATTGGCGTGTGTACACAGTATATTCATTATGCATCTTATTTATCACACATGTACAGCATACAGATACAGAGCCTTTGAGTGGATAATCTGTCAGACGGCTAATGGGAAAAAAAACTGCATATCGGTCCGTTAAATTAAAATGTTGCTGGTCAAATGTCCGGCACTACGTTTTCCTAACGGAAACCCTGACGCGTGTCCGTTCGTAGAGGAAAGGGGGGCAGCCCTAGTGAAAATGGTGTGTGTGTGTGTGTGTGTGTGTGTGTGTGTGTGTGTGTGTGTGTGTGTGTGTGTGTGTGTGTGTGTGTGTGTGTGTGTGTGGTTGAGCTCAGACTGATCCTATCAGAGGGATCATCCTGGCTTTGTGCCACTCGACCTGACCCTTGACCCCTCTGGACTGGTGCCTGTTACATAGAAATAGATTCAATGTGACAGTTGATAGGAAAAATACCAAGGCACTTGCAAGAGATTCTGTTTTGTGGCTATCGTCGTTATTGTATCCTTAATACCAGTTTAACGCTGTGGTTGAAGAGCCCCAGACAGCCTGCTTCTACCCTCATGTTGGATTAAAGACTGAAAAGCCTGTCTGAGCCCCAGGCCACTAGTTGGTGTGCACGTACGCTTATCTACATGTGAAAAGCCAATAGAGTTTGCATTTAGACTTGACGTCATCGTGTGAGTGTGTGTGTTTTTCTGTCATGCTCTTTCGTTTCTGCTCCTGTCTTGTGTACACACACTTCACTGACCATCTCTGACGCTTCACTGCACTGCTCAGAGAAATCAGATTAGTAGGTCACGATTACACAACTCTTAGCTGCATCTCCTCTTGGCTTGCTGCAACACCTCACTGTTACTTCTAATACAGCCTACATTTAAAATGTCCCTGATCCAGCCATCCAGTTTCCCCAGCATTAAACACATCACCCTCTTTTAAAGGCCTAATGCAGTCAAAAAGGTGATATTGCTGTGTTTTTTTATTTCCACATTCCTCCCCGGACAGTCCTAGCAAAATTTCTTGCTTGAAAATTGCTCTTTGCTAAGAAGCTATTTTTGTTTCTGTGACCATTATATAAAAACATATTTATTATTATTTGTTTTAAATAATTCACAGTAAGCTCCTTTTACATTTTCACCAGAAATTATTTGATATTGAGATAAAAACAGCTGCATTGGCCCTTTAACCCCTCCCTGTGGTTTTAATAGAGCCACCCTACATTCTCTGGGTGTGGACAAATATGATTATGGATGGAGGAGGGATTTTGTTTTGAAAAATTCTCTCTGCCTCCTCCTTCAGCACCTCTCTCACTTTCTCTCTCCTGAAGGAGGGATCTATTTTGAAAAATGCTCTTACTACCTTGCCACCGCCCTCCCTCTCTACCACCTTCATCCCTCCCCCTCCCTTTCTCTCAGCCTGTGGCCTGCTGTGTAGCTGGGGTGAAGAGTTCAGGCTCTGCCCCTGGACAACTCTACCCTGGTTTGGGAGCGGGGGAGTGATTCTAACCGGCTGCATATTATTGCCGCTCTAGAAACCAATGTGAGCAACTCATTCAGTTTGTGTAAATACGGTGTAACGTGCTTATTTCTGTCTGTCTGTGTATCTCCTGTCTCTCTCTCAGGACTATGTTGGTGAGACTCCTATCCATAAGGCTGCTCGTTCAGGCAGTCTGGACTGTGTCAACGCTCTCCTGATTCAGGGGGCGAAAGCTGAGTAAGTCGAGCTACTGCACCCCCTGTGTGCTCGGTCTTCCCCTCACTGTAACATCCAACAGCTCCCATATCTACAACATTTACACGAGGATTCCATCAAAACTCTGTTAACAACCTGTACTTTCTTGTACGGTTTACACTGTGCTCCATGTTCAAACTGTGCAAATGGGCCTATTTGTTTTGTATGGGTCTTGGGTTCTCTAGACAGATAAGGAAGTAGAATTACTACACGGGCACAACCAGTGGAATAACCCGTGTTACCCCCTAACAAGCATGCAGAGATATACCATGTTTGTAACTTATATTTTATGTTCAAAACTTTAACAATGGTAAGCGCTATAGCTGCCTGTACTTACACTTTGTTACAAGGTCATTTCATGAGGTATGTCCTTAGTCAGTAGTTACTCAGGAATTGCGGCTATGAAAAGTTGTTGCTGAGATGTCCACCTCAGTGTAAGTCCTGTTATTGTAGGAACCAGACAAGGACAACATAATCATTCATTTCATTTGAGGGATACACATTTCCAGATAAATGAAGAAACAATAAAAGATTCCTGTTAACTTTAACCTGAATCCCATCATGTTGCTCCACTCTCCTTGGCTGTGCCTCTGTTTGGGCCATCTGAAGTCACAACACTACCTACACCAAGGGATTCTAACTATTCCTGGAGAGTTACTGGTGGTGCAAGCTTTTGTTCCAGACCTATAGTCACATCTGACTCAACTAATCATGGTATTCTGTTTGGAGCATGATTATGTGCACTGAGTGTATACACTCAGGGCTGAACCAAAAGCATGCATACCCAGTTCCTTTCCAGGACCTACTCTTAAACTGGTCTGAGAGAACCTCGCTCTTCAGCACTAGTCACTATCTGAACATGGAGCTGTGTCTTTATAGGGAAAAAAAGTTTTGATGGAGTTCTCCTGCAAATGTGACCCGTGAGCTTTACCATATTGAAAATGTTAGTTGGATGTTATGTTTAAACTGTAGATTATGATTTGTATAATTGAGAGCATTTGTCTTCTTTGTTCACATGTTGATTTGGTAAGTGTATTTCTATAGTTGTAGCGGCTGACCAAATGCACATTTCCTCGTTGAATGAACGCAGAGAGGGGAAAGGGCTGATTCCTGGTAAATCTGAACAAAACATCCCTTTTACTTGCTTGGAGATGACACTGAAAACCCATAATTCCTTAATGAGCTTCTGCCCTCACTCCTAGTCTTATTTTCTTTGACCCAAACGATGTGAAAGGATTTGAGTGGTTAAAAATGAGTCAATGTGGCAGAAACACCACATAACGAACTTGTCACCTATCCGGTCCTTTCTCACCATTGGAAATAAATGAAGAACTAGTTGAGAGGAAGTTGTTAATATTATCTGGAGGTAGCCAGCCATAATCTCCCATCACTACAAAAGGGCTCGTCACGATGCATGCAGATAGAGAAGAGATGGACAGGGAGCAAAGAGAGACATACTGAATTAGTATGAATTGTCTTAAATGCCCTCCTCTGTTCTTGCCCTTTTCAAAATGTCAGTAGATAAGTTCACATTTTAAATAAATAGGATAAATTCCCAACCTTGTAATGGAGAAGAAAATGAGAAGCTGTGCAACGACTGCCATGATCTGAACCAAGGATGGAAGCTGTTACCATTTTATAAAAGCTTGTTTGGTGATATGGCAAACACCCAGGTGGTAGTGAAACTACACCAGCCAGTCAGCTCCGGTGCCCAAGGTTCCAGGTAGCTGATGATGTGAACTACACACATGTACACCTCACCCTAGACACCTGTATTTGTGGTTCAGCACTATTTTAGGTTCGTGTAACTCCAGAAGGAACCACAAAAGAAAGAGTTATTGTTGACGCCAACAGTTGTTAATCCCTCACGCCCTCAGTATGTTTTCCAGAGACTCTGACTTCTAAATGGAAACATACAACTAGCCAGTCCTGTTTGTTGTCTTTTGATTGAGTGCTATTTGATATACCTGAGGAATTGCAGTATGAAGTGACGCTTACATACTCACTCAACTTGAAAGACGATGAAGATCTGTTTGACGTGATTAGAATACAGGAGAGGCTCTGCTCGCCATACTGTGGATGTGCTCCTAAACATTCTCAGTGCCAGCTACTTTATCTCCTTACAAGTAAATGTGTTGATTTATTTAGTCTAAAACAAAAAGTGCCTCACCAAACGTCAACAGATTAATCTCATAGGGAGGGTAGACTATACCTGCGGTGTCCCACAGATGATGGATGTAAAATGGACAGTCTGAGGGAGATTATCTTTTTTTGTCCTTTTAAAACAGATGGATTTTTAATAATGGCCTGCATTTGTTCTGCTGTCAATTATTCTGTAGGTTAGACGCTGCCTGAGGCAAACTGCATTTATTGATATTATTTATACTAGTCACACACAGATAGTGAAAAGTTAGTACATGTATTTAGTAAAGGCCACTACCATGCCCTGCAAATATTTTTCTTCCAACAGTTTTAGGATGTTCCTCATTGTATGATCAAGTGCCATCGTGTTTAGGTAGACGGAGATACTAGAATCCTACTACCAGAGTAGTTTTAAAACCTTGTCCATGCAAACAGATGTGTTCTTGTCAAGACGCATTGTTGACAGCAGCAAGCAGAGATGGTCTGTTTGACAGGGATCTAATTATTTCACAGCAGATTTTTTTTGAATTCGTTGCTAAATGATTTAAAAATATATATATTTTTATTGATTTATGTTTTTCTGTCTCGAGGACAAATTGCACAAAAACATTCATAGTTTAATTCTGTCAAGGGAATTTGAGGCAGAAATAGTTGTTTTTAAATACTCTTTGTTGCATCTGTGGGACAACCGGTATACATATTCGGCTGTCCGTCATTCAGAACCCAAACACACACCAGAAACTACCAGTGAGTTTATATGCCATGTGTTTATTTTAACACTGCCTGGGTTTACTATGTAACTGTTACCAGAACCTTTCTGATTAGGAAGAAACTAAACTACATGTATTGCCAGGGAGAAACAGAAACCAGCCGGACACTGCAGCGCTTGAGGGTTTGAGTTCGAGGCTTACATCCCTGAACTAGTGAAATGTAACCTCTTACATCCCTGAACTAGTGAAATGTAACCTCTTACATCCCTGAACTAGTGAAATGTAACCTCTTACGTCCCTGAACTAGTGAAATGTAACCTCTTACATCCCTGAACTAGTGAAATGTAACCTCTTACATCCCTGAACTAGTGAAATGTAACCTCTTACATCCCTGAACTAGTGAAATGTAACCTCTTACATCCCTGAACTAGTGAAATGTAACCTCTTACATCCCTGAACTAGTGAAATGTAACCTCTTACATCCCTGAACTAGTGAAATGTAACCTCTTACATCCCTGAACTAGTGAAATGTAACCTCTTACATCCCTGAACTAGTGAAATGTAACATCTCTTATTAAGCTACTCTACTCCTTATTTAAGCTGACATACAGTCAGTTATGCCATTCTGCATTGAGGTGAAGTGTATTTTAGTTTCTGGCAGGAATTATGACCATTCTTATAATTCTTTCAAGCTGACATTGCAGTCAAACGTTAATACATTTGCATTACATTTACATTTAAGTTTTTAGCAGGAATTATGACCATTCAAATTATACATTTATGACAACCAGTGGAACAGCCACTTGCATCTAAATCTTGTTGGGGGGAAACGATTACCTGTAATACGTAAATTAGCCTATAGTTTTGCTTGTCTTTGTGAACGACACACAAAACCGAATGCCAACAAATGTAGCCAATATTGTTATAGTAATAGTTAACCCAGGTAGAAAACTAAAATAAAACTTGGTATGTCAATTTAATTTAAAATCACTGGTGTTGGGGGGGGGGGTGTGTAACATCTACATGATGTTCATTCTTCTGATGAAATGTGCATTTGGTCGCCAGCCACTGAACTATTTTGAAAGTTGTTTATGACTGTTTCTCCCTAAAGGTCCTAGAAATGCTACTGTACAGATGTTTTGAGTTACTGTTTGATGTTACCATGTTTTCTTTGACAGCTGTAGCTCATGTTCTGTTTCTGAAGGCCCAGCATTCTATAGTAACAGAGAAAGCAAACTAGACAGGAGGCTCATGACATTAGATTCTTTTTTGTTTACAATACATTCTTAAATTCAAAAATATTGCCCCGTCTAGAAAGTGACCTAAGAAATTATAGGTGAAAATAAAATTAATCACAACCTTAAATATATATTAATGTTAATCTCATTAGTACCAAGCAGTAGTTTTGTCCCCTGCATGCTTCCATTGACATATGGTGCTTCAAAGGGCCCGAGGGTTTATCCAATAGCAAACTGGTTGTAAAATGTAGGCTAATCCACATGAAACCAGCTTTTATTTTGGCTTCTGAAAGACAAACTATAAAGGTTGTAAAAAGAATCTCCGCAGGTTTTGGATGAAGCCATTTTCTCTTGTGCTCCGTGGTTACTTCCACAACTGCTCAGTTCCCAGAGATGGAGCTGATAAAACTGAAATGGAAACCCATTTGACCATTGATTTATATGTATGGCTCAGGCTATAGCCTTAGTTTTCCTCCTGTGTTAAAGGTAGCTATAGTTTGAGTAAATCTAGCGTATCGATGCTATTAAGAGCAAAAATATATACTTTTGGCCGTGTATGTGGATACCCCTTCAAATGAGTGGTTTTGGCTATTTCAGCCACACCTGTTGCTGACAGCTGTATAAAATCGAGTACACAGCCATGCAATCTCCATAGACAGACATTGGCAGTAGAATGGCTCGTATGGAAGGAGCTCAGTGACTTTCAACATGGCACCATCATAGGATGCCACCTTTTCAGCAAGTCAGTTTGTCAAATTTCTGCCCTGCTAGAGCTGCCCTGGTCAACTGTAAGTGCTGTTATTGTGAAGTGGAAACGTCTAGGAGCAACAGCGGCAGGCCACACAAGCTTACAGAACAGGACTGCCGAGTGCTGAAGCGCATGTAAAAATCGCCTGTGCTCGGTTGCAGCAACACTATGAGTTCCAAACTGCCTCTGTAAGCAATGTCAACACAATAATAATAACGGTTTCCACGGCCGCACACAAGCCTAAGATCACCATGCGCAATGCCAAGCGTCTGCTGGAGTGGTGTAAAGCTCGCCACCATTACTCTGGAGCAGTGGAAACGTGTTCTCTGGAGTGATGAATCACGCTTCACCATCTGACAGTCCGACGGATGAATCTGGGTTTTGGCGGATGCCAGGAGAATGCTACCTGATTGAATGCATTGTGCCAACTGTAAAGTTTGGAGGAGGAATAATGATCTGGGGCTGTTTTTCATGGTTAGGGGCTGGGGCTGTTTTTCATGGTTTCATGGCCCCTTAGTTGTGTTGAAGGGAAATCTTTTTCCTTTTTTAAAAATGTTTGTTGTACTTTTACCCCCGTTTTCTTCTCAATTTTGTGATTGCCAATTGGTAGTTAGTCTTGTCCCATTGCTGCAACTCCATACGGACTTTGGAGAGGCGAAGGTCAAGGGCCATGCGTCCTCCGAAAAACGACCCAGCCAAGCCGCGCTGCTTCTTGACACACTGCTAGTTTAACCGAGAAGCCAGCCACACCAATGTGCCGGAGGAAACACCGTCCAGCTGGCAACCGAGTCAGCTTACAGGTGCCCGGCCCGCCACAGGGAGTCACTAGACCGTGATGGGACAAAGAAATCTCAGCTGGCCAAACCCTCCCCTAACCCGGATGATGCTGGGCCAATCGTGCGCGCACTCGTGTCTCCCAGTCACATCCGGCTGTGACAAAGCCTGGGATCAAACCCGTGGCTGTCGTGATGCGTCAAGCATTGCAATGCAGTGCCTTAGACTGCTGCGCCACTCGGGAGGCCTGTGAAGGGAAATCTTAACGCTACAGCATACAATGACATTGTAGACGATTCTGTGCTTCCAACTTTGTGGCAACAGTTTTGGAAAGGCCATTTCTTGTTTTAGCATGACAATGCCTCCGTGCACGAAGCGAGGTCCATACAGAAATGCTTTGTCGATCGGTGTGGAAGAACTTGACTGGCCTGCACAGAACCCTGACCTCAACCCCATCGAAAACCTTTGGAATGAATTGGAACACCGATTGCAAGCCAGGCCTAATCGCCCAACATCTGTGCCCAACCTCACTAATGCTCTTGTGGCTGAATGGAAGCAAGACCTGCAGCAATGTTCCAACATCTAGTGGAAAGCCTTCCCAGAGGAGTGGAGGCTGTTATAGCAGCAAAGGGGGACCAACTCTATATTCGACGAGCACTTGTCCACATACTTTTGGCCATGTAGAGTATGCAAGCTCTCGCTGACCCTTTTTCGTGCTATTTACCCATTGAAGCATGCAGGCTAAATAAAATGTGCGTATTAGTTTGAAATGGAACATCACTAAAGCCCTTTAAAAAAAAATACATTTACTATACATGGCAATGCTACATAAATACATTCAGCTTTAAATAACTACGAACAACGTTAGGCTGTTATTGGGCCTACCGTTCACGTGCCAGCTCTAATTCTACTGTAAACGTAGCTCCGTTGCACGCAGACATTCCCACAGACTGGTGCCAGGTTTACACAACTGCTTCCTTTGAATTCTGGAAATCATGTCTACACCAGCCAGATTAATGTTTGTTTGAGGGGAGCTTTTTTATTTAAATTAACTGCTGACAAAGGAAATAGTTTATTTTTGTAAGATTAAGCCGCATGTAAACAGACTTATTTTGACTGGCGGCAAATACAATTGAACATCCTACAGTATGAATCATATGCATAAATATAGCATTTTCTTACTGTTGCCAACTATACATTTATCATGATATTGAATAGTACATTACATTTTGAACTTTCAAATGCACCCAACCATTTTAAACTTGTTACTCTCAAAATACTTGGTCTAAGCTGTTATCTGGTGTACCTATCAGATGATTGCACACTCTCTTGTTTTGATGCTCTATTGATGGAGGGCTTCCATGCCAAGCACCACCATTAGCAACACACTCTGTTGTCATTAATGTGTTGCATGGCACAGTTCCACCAGGAGGATTCAATTCTGATCATTTTTACAAATGTTCCTGTCTACCTAAACGGTCCATCCCTTTTCCCTTCACTGTGACGCATTCAGTCGTTGAGCCAAAAACATCTTTAAAATTATTTCAAAAGAATTAGAACTAATATGGGTGAACTAATACTATAACTTCTTTTTTGTTCTTAATCTATTAGGGATTTGATCTGATATTCCTTGGTCAAACTTGTCCCACATTTGGTGATATAGCTACATTGTTGCTGCTGCTACACATTGTTAAAAGATATTTATTGTACCATACTTCTCTCTGCGTCTCATGAACAGAGCTCTCTCTCTCTCACTTCGGAAGAGGACATTTGAACCTTGACCAATCACAGAAGTTGCTGTGCTTTTTCTGCTTTGCCACTTTACTCCAGTACCCTTTCCCCTTCCTGCTTCTCGCCCCTCAAGAGGAACCCCTCCTGATCTTTGCTGTGACTTTCAGCTGACCTTCTCCTTGGACATTTTGAGCGAAGATGGTGAATAAGCGAAGATGGTGAATAAATGAAGATGTCCAACATGAAGAGCAGCTAGAATTACTTATCTTTAAGATAGACCCAAATATGCAGACCATGGACATTTTCTGAAGCCATGGAACGTGTCCTTGTTTGGGTTTGTCCCTGAACCACCTCAACTAGCCTGAAACATGATTATCATAAAGAAGAGTTGTAGCTCAACCATCTAGCATAGTGTTTTCTGCATCTCAAGTTCAACAAAGCAAGACTGACCTATTTTTTTAGGGGGGGGGGGTCCGATGGTGGCAGTGCATTAAAACGTTGTTCTGGACACGTGCTTTTCTTGTGCCCTGATCATCTGGCGCAAACATCTCAGCCTGCAGACTTGGTTGTGTTCTATCATTTTTTTATTCAGGACTTTTATTTCCCCGTTAACACACTACTGCCCTTTTTCCAGATGATATTGGACAATTCACCTAATCTCTTGGTATCATCGATCTGAGATCTTCGTCAATACATGCAGAAAAGCAGCACGTGGCAGCAGCATTCTGTTCAGGGAATTTCAGGTTAAACATTCTAGTTTATTAAATATATAAATATATTCTTAAAATATAAATTATATTAGGTTTCACTCATAGTCATCCATTTAAATTGACTCACAGTCAACCTTGAATACCTAAAGACATGCATAGATCGTTTTGATGCTTAACACGTCAATATTTAATTTTATTTCACTTTTGCATTCTCCTTTTGGATTTATTGTCATGAGCCTCAAGCACGTTCAGGATTTTACAATGAGCTCCTCTAGGGGGAAAGCTCAGCATAGGTAGTAATAAATCACTCCGGGTAGGGTAGTGGATAGACTATAGTCCAGAGTAGCACAGTCTCTAGGGTCAAACAGTGCCTGAACTATTTAACTGTATAATGCTAACAATTCTGTCATAATGGTTCTTAACTGTCATATTATACATTTTATAGGGCCTATACTATTTCTGCTGCGTAGAAGACAAACTGTTCTGTTTTTGAATGTCACCTTCAGTATTAACCCTATGATACCATAAGATCTGTTTTGATTATCTGATCTTCTGTCACCTTTCCCCTTATGAAAGTGGCATTAAGAAAGAAATACTCCAGAAAATCTTATGGTCTCTTCTTCTTTTGTACTGTTAACAAATAAGACTCAGAAACCTCCACGTCTCAATGTTTTGCAGCCATTGAATTCGAAATGACTTGATTTTTTCAAGTAATCCTAGAAAAGGGGGAGAATAGACACTGCAGAGTCTGCCCCGTTCCCTGGGATAGCCGTACTGTTGTGGCATTGAGTGTTCTCACTATCGCTTCCTATCTACACACTGGCAAACTGTTGAGGTATTTCTTGCGGTGATTGGTTTTAATGCTAGGACATTTATGAATATTTTAAAAAAGTAAATTTCTTTAGACATGTTTAGACCTGCATGCTTTGCTTAATATTACCTGTTCCTGTATTTGTTTGTTTCTGTTTGTAAACTAACCGTAGGACCCATTTATGAGTAGTGAGCTTTAATCAGTCACAGGTCAGCATGATTTTAGAATCTCTCTTGAAGGTGATAGGTTAGCAACAGAAGACAGTGTCTGTGTGCTCAGAACTCAAAAGCAAAGCATACCAGGCATTTAAAAAGAGAAATGAACGCTTCCCTACTCACTGTTCAGATTCGGACATGGTCATGATCATTTCAAATCCAGCAGGCTGATTCTTCAAGGTACTGTATCATTCTTCAGCATTTCACACACATGACGGGTCTCACTGACAGGACATTATGATTGTTTATTGTAGATATCATTATGGGGTGTGTTGAGGTTAAAATAAGGATGGCCTTAATCCCCCCCTGCTCTCCCTGACCTGAACCATAGATTCATCAAACTTTTCAGCAAAGCACAACATCGAAGTGGATTGATTACTTTGTCACTAGAGCACTGGTTTCCAACCTGCCGCCTGCAGAGGTATACAGCAGATTTTCTGCAATAAAATAAACATCTTCCATATTTCTAACAGTTGGGGGTATTAGTGGTATTATAAGCCATTTTACATTTCACAATGCAAATTAATAATAGGCTTTTAATTTGTTATTTAGCAATCATTGTATGTTGAATTCTTTTTAGACTCTGCGAATGTTGGTCCTCAAGCTTTTGATGGTGATTTGGTTGTCCCCGTAACGGAAAAGGTTGGGAACCGCTGCACTAGAGGAACCAAATGGGAGCAGAGGTGCTAGGATGTGGTGAGAGTTTTGGAAAATAGAAATCAGGGAGAGGAAGAGGGGAAATGCAAGGCCTCTCTTATCTAAAGGGAGACAGCAATTAGCCTGTCGTTGTCCATGCCAACTCTGACATGTCATTCAAAAGGCTCCCCTGCTGAGGTATGTGGTGTGTTACACCAGGGACAGAAAAATAATCATCGCTGAAAACAACAAAGAAAACTGCAGGATTAAAAACCCACTTAACTAAGTGTTTTTATTGGACATTCTGTCTTAATGCTATGCACCGTTACCATATTCAGGGACGTGAGATCTGATTCAAATGCACAAAATACATTGCCCTCTTGACTTACTAGCCATAGTTTATTCATGGATTACTGTAGATGTTTGAGTCAAAATGTAAATCTAAAAAATCTTGCCATGTAGTATTTAATCAGTACATGAAAAGGAACATAGTCTAACTGCATACAAATCCAAACTTTCCTTTTATTGGGCAGGAACAATGTTTTTGGGACCTGTCTCCAAATATAATTCACAGGAGACTGGGGTATTTCCTATTGCTTATTGACCTATTTAAAGACGAGACGTGCAGAAAGAGTAACTAAAATAGAGCCTCTATAGTGGGGCTCGGATCCTGTGAAGGGAAACACAACATTATTATCCAGCTTTAACAGCACTCTGAGCACAGTGTTGCCAAAATAGAGGGGTTACTATGGAGACACTTGGAGATTTTGATAGAGTTGGAGAGGGACAAGAAGAAGAGAAACTACTCCATCTCCATAATTAAGAAGTGAAATGACAGAACTCCAGCTGAGGATCCGAAGTTGAGGGTTTTGATGAGATGTCAACACTTCGTCTGGATAGATAAACCCAGTAATGGACAGTTGGGAGTCAAAGGCCATTATTGACATGCCAATTGATGATGCATCTAATAATGCTGAGATTCTAATGTCGTCTACCAACTCATTCAAGTGCGATTAATTAATTGAAACATTAAAGTCAAATTGTCAGTGAAATATATTTTCCCTCTGTCTCAGCAGTGGTATTTCAGTAGCTGGAGGTCATGTATGCAGCTGATATTCAGTTTGAGGGTTCATTTATGAAGTTGTAGTGACCATTTACTTAAAGGAGTGGTCCCAATGCCTCCATTGGCTTTGGTGAATGGACATTTATCACCAACACTTCAATTAAAGTCTCACTGAGGGTTTTTCAGACTGGATGCCAGTCTGTTTCTGCTATAACCAACTCCTTTGTTGTCATGGCATCATAATGATAATAAATCAAATGTATTTATAAAGCCATTTTTACTCCAACCAATGTTACAACGTGCTATACAGGAACTCTGCCTAAAACCCCAAGCCGCAAGCAATGCAGATGTAAAACTCCCTAGAACGGCAGGAATCTAGGAATTAACCGAGAGGAACCAGGCTCTGAGGGGTGGCCAGTCCTCTTCTGGCTGTGCTGGGTGGAGATAAGAGTACATGACCAAGATGTTCAAACGTTCATAGATGACCAGAAGGGTCAAATAATAATAATCACTGTGGTTGTAGAGGCTGCAACAGGTCAGCACCTCAGGAGTAAATGTCAGTTGGCTGAGTAGTTAAAGGATAAACAGTGACATCCTTTCAATGGGGACCACTTTGTGTACAAAGGAGCAGCATAGAATGTTTAGCAGAAATGTTGGTAGTTGGCTTCTTTTTCTGACTACTTTCATGTGTTTCAGTTACACATTTATTATGCAGAATGTAATGTAATCAAATGAGGGAAAAAAACTGCCAACGTGTGGTTTATCTGAAAATGTTTTAATATACTTCATATACAGGTTAAAAATAAAGGAAACGGCAACATAAAGTGTCGTAATAGGACATTAGGCACCACGAGCCAGAACAGCTTCAATGCACCTTGGAATAGATTCTATAAGTGTTGTAATTGGACATTAGGCACCACGAGCCAGAACAGCTTCAATGCACCTTGGAATAGATTCTATAAGTGCCGTAATAGGACATTAGGCACCACGAGCCAGAACAGCTTCAATGCACCTTGGAATAGATTCTATAAGTGTCGTAATAGGACATTAGGCACCACGAGCCAGAACAGCTTCAATGCACCTTGGAATAGATTCTATAAGTGTTGTAATTGGACATTAGGCACCACGAGCCAGAACAGCTTCAATGCACCTTGGAATAGATTCTATCAGTGTCGTAATAGGACATTAGGCACCACGAGCCAGAACAGCTTCAATGCACCTTGGAATAGATTCTATAAGTGCCGTAATAGGACATTAGGCACCACGAGCCAGAACAGCTTCAATGCACCTTGGAATAGATTCTATAAGTGTCGTAATAGGACATTAGGCACCACGAGCCAGAACAGCTTCAATGCACCTTGGAATAGATTCTATCAGTGTCGTAATAGGACATTAGGCACCACGAGCCAGAACAGCTTCAATGCACCTTGGAATAGATTCTATCAGTGTCGTAATAGGACATTAGGCACCACGAGCCAGAACAGCTTCAATGCACCTTGGAATAGATTCTATAAGTGTCGTAATAGGACATTAGGCACCACGAGCCAGAACAGCTTCAATGCACCTTGGAATAGATTCTATAAGTGTCGTAATAGGACATTAGGCCACCACGAGCCAGAACAGCTTCAATGCACCTTGGAATAGATTCTATAAGTGTCGTAATAGGACATTAGGCACCACGAGCAAGAACAGCTTCAATGCACCTTGGAATAGATTCTATCAGTGTCGTAATAGGACATTAGGCACCACGAGCCAGAACAGCTTCAATGCACCTTGGAATAGATTCTATCAGTGTCGTAATAGGACATTAGGCACCACGAGCCAGAACAGCTTCAATGCACCTTGGAATAGATTCTATAAGTGCCGTAATAGGACATTAGGCCACCACGAGCCAGAACAGCTTCAATGCACCTTGGAATAGATTCTATAAGTGTCGTAATAGGACATTAGGCCACCACGAGCAAGAACAGCTTCAATGCACCTTGGAATAGATTCTATAAGTGTCGTAATAGGACATTAGGCACCACGAGCCAGAACAGCTTCAATGCACCTTGGAATAGATTCTATAAGTGCCGTAATAGGACATTAGGCACCACGAGCCAGAACAGCTTCAATGCACCTTGGAATAGATTCTATAAGTGTTGTAATTGGACATTAGGCACCAC
The DNA here is from genome assembly GCF_023373465.1 of Oncorhynchus keta. NCBI lineage: Eukaryota > Metazoa > Chordata > Actinopteri > Salmoniformes > Salmonidae > Oncorhynchus > Oncorhynchus keta. The sequence continues at coordinate 16,764,279 of NC_068454.1, forward strand.
GAGCCAGAACAGCTTCAATGCACCTTGGAATAGATTCTATAAGTGTCGTAATAGGACATTAGGCACCACGAGCCAGAACAGCTTCAATGCACCTTGGAATAGATTCTATAAGTGTCGTAATAGGACATTAGGCACCACGAGCCAGAACAGCTTCAATGCACCTTGGAATAGATTCTATAAGTGTCGTAATAGGACATTAGGCACCACGAGCCAGAACAGCTTCAATGCACCTTGGAATAGATTCTATCAGTGTCGTAATAGGACATTAGGCACCACGAGCCAGAACAGCTTCAATGCACCTTGGAATAGATTCTATCAGTGTCGTAATAGGACATTAGGCACCACGAGCCAGAACAGCTTCAATGCACCTTGGAATAGATTCTATAGGAGTGTGCACCTTGTAATAGGACATTAGGCACCACGAGCCAGAACAGCTTCAATGCACCTTGGAATAGATTCTATAAGTGTTGTAATAGGACATTAGGCACCACGAGCAAGAACAGCTTCAATGCACCTTGGAATAGATTCTATCAGTGTCGTAATAGGACATTAGGCACCACGAGCCAGAACAGCTTCAATGCACCTTGGAATAGATTCTATCAGTGTCGTAATAGGACATTAGGCACCACGAGCCAGAACAGCTTCAATGCACCTTGGAATAGATTCTATAAGTGTCGTAATAGGACATTGGGCACCACGAGCCAGAACAGCTTCAATGCACCTTGGAATAGATTCTATAAGTGTCGTAATAGGACATTAGGCACCACGAGCCAGAACAGCTTCAATGCACCTTGGAATAGATTCTATAAGTGTCGTAATAGGACATTAGGCACCACGAGCCAGAACAGCTTCAATGCACCTTGGAATAGATTCTATCAGTGTCGTAATAGGACATTAGGCACCACGAGCAAGAACAGCTTCAATGCACCTTGGAATAGATTCTATAAGTGTCGTAATAGGACATTAGGCACCACGAGCCAGAACAGCTTCAATGCACCTTGGAATAGATTCTATAAGTGTCAATGTAATAGGACATTAGGCCACCACGAGCCAGAACAGCTTCAATGCACCTTGGAATAGATTCTATAAGTGTCATTAGTAATAGGACATTAGGCACCACGAGCCAGAACAGCTTCAATGCACCTTGGAATAGATTCTATAAGTGTCGTAATAGGACATTAGGCACCACGAGCCAGAACAGCTTCAATGCACCTTGGAATAGATTCTATAAGTGTCGTAATAGGACATTAGGCACCACGAGCCAGAACAGCTTCAATGCACCTTGGAATAGATTCTATCAGTGTCGTAATAGGACATTAGGCACCACGAGCCAGAACAGCTTCAATGCACCTTGGAATAGATTCTATAAGTGTCGTAATAGGACATTAGGCACCACGAGCCAGAACAGCTTCAATGCACCTTGGAATAGATTCTATCAGTGTCGTAATAGGACATTAGGCACCACGAGCCAGAACAGCTTCAATGCACCTTGGAATAGATTCTATCAGTGTCGTAATAGGGCGTTGGGCACCACGAGCCAGAACCGCTTCAATGCACCTTGGAATAGATTCTATAAGTGTCGTAATAGGACATTAGGCACCACGAGCCAGAACAGCTTCAATGCACCTTGGAATAGATTCTATAAGTGTCGTAATAGGACATTAGGCCACCACGAGCCAGAACAGCTTCAATGCACCTTGGAATAGATTCTATAAGTGTCGTAATAGGACATTAGGCACCACGAGCCAGAACAGCTTCAATGCACCTTGGAATAGATTCTATAAGTGTCGTAATAGGACATTAGGCCACCACGAGCCAGAACAGCTTCAATGCACCTTGGAATAGATTCTATAAGTGTCGTAATAGGACATTAGGCCACCACGAGCCAGAACAGCTTCAATGCACCTTGGAATAGATTCTATCAGTGTCGTAATAGGACATCTGGCACCACGAGCCAGAACAGCTTCAATGCACCTTGGAATAGATTCTATCAGTGTCGTAATAGGACATTAGGCACCACGAGCAAGAACAGCTTCAATGCACCTTGGAATAGATTCTATCAGTGTCGTAATAGGACATTAGGCACCACGAGCCAGAACAGCTTCAATGCACCTTGGAATAGATTCTATCAGTGTCGTAATAGGACATTAGGCACCACGAGCCAGAACAGCTTCAATGCACCTTGGAATAGATTCTATAAGTGTCGTAATAGGACATTAGGCACAGCTTCACACCTTGCTATAAGAACAGCTTCAATGCACCTTGGAATAGATTCTATCAGTGTCGTAATAGGACGTTCAATGCACCTTGCACCACGAGCCAGAACAGCTTCAATGCACCTTGGAATAGATTCTATCAGTGTCGTAATAGGACATTAGGCACCACGAGCAGAACAGCTTCAATGCACCTTGGAATAGATTCTATCAGTGTCGTAATAGGACATTAGGCACCACGAGCAAGAACAGCTTCAATGCACCTTGGAATAGATTCTATCAGTGTCGTAATAGGACATTAGGCACCACGAGCCAGAACAGCTTCAATGCACCTTGGAATAGATTCTATCAGTGTCGTAATAGGACATTAGGCACCACGAGCAAGAACAGCTTCAATGCACCTTGGAATAGATTCTATAAGTGTCGTAATAGGACATTAGGCACCACGAGCCAGAACAGCTTCAATGCACCTTGGAATAGATTCTATCAGTGTCGTAATAGGACATTTCAATGGCACCACGAGAACTCAATATTGGAATAGATTCTATCAGTGTCGTAATAGGACATTAGGCCACCACGAGCCAGAACAGCTTCAATGCACCTTGGAATAGATTCTATAAGTGTCGTAATAGGACATTAGGCACCACGAGCAAGAACAGATTAGCACCTTGGAAGACCTTTATTTTCAGCACCTTGGAATAGATTCTATCAGTGTATATTCACCACGAGCCAGAACAGCTTCAATGCACCTTGGAATAGTTCTATCAGTGTCGTAATAGGACATTAGGCATGTTGCAAGTGCTCCATTAATAGATTTCTTCACTAATAGGACATTAGGCACTGACAAAGGAACAGCTTCATGTTGGAATAGATTATATCAGTGTCGTAATAGGACATTAGGCCCACGAGCAAGAACAGCTTCAATGGGAATAGATTCTATAAGTGTCGTAATAGGACATTAGGCACCACAAGCAAGAACAGCTTCAATGCACCTAATAGATTCTATCAGTGGTAATAGTGCGTTGGGCACCACGAGCCAGAACAGCTTCAATGCACCTTGGAATAGATTATATCAGTGTCGTAATAGGACATTAGGCACCACGAGCAAGAACAGCTTCAATGCACCTTGGAATAGATTCTATCAGTGTTAATAGGCATTGTGGCATCACGAGCCAGAACAGCTTCAATGCACCTTGGAATAGATTCTATTGTGTCTTTTGACATTAGGCACCACGATCAAGAAAAGGATCAATGCACCTTGAATAGATTCTATCAGTGTCGTCCTAGACATTAGTCAAAACAGCTTCAATGCACCTTGGTGGGAAAATATCAGTGTCGTAATGGGCTTGGGCCCACCAGAACTAACTGCTTCATGCACCTTGGAATTATTCTTTATGTCTGGAACTCTATTGGAGGGATGTACTCCAGGATCCACACATACCAAGTATACAATATACATTGTACCCTAATTTACTTTAGTGTTTCCTTTATTTTCAGACCTTTCCTTGTTATATTCAATGAAGATTGGTGGGGCTAAGACTGTTCCATCATGTTGTTGATTATTTTGGGCTTCACTGTCTGACAAAGGATCATGTGTGGGGTGTTGAAATTGCTTCCGGGTTACTACAGGTAAAATTATGGGTAAATGTCCCACTCATCTAATGCATCAGGTAGTCTGAGGAGCAACCTGTCACTTTGGATACCACATTTGTCCGGGTTTGGTCTTTTGATCAGCAGATTGAAAATAAGAATTTGTTCTTAACTGACTTGCCTATCGTTAAATAAAGGTTACAAATTACTGTATTGAAATGTTATTTCTGTGATTTCTTCTTACAGCCCATGTGCTCTCTAAAAAAAATACTATTGTTGTAAACAAGAACACTTTTGCAGTTTGACTCTTCTTTATTTTTCTTTTATAAAACAAATTTAAAAGGATCTTTAGTCGGTGTAATTTATCCATAATACATAAGTCAAATTCAAGGAGGTGGAGTTTCTACCTTTTAAAATTTGAATCCCTATATTTTAATGACACATCTGGTCTTTGTTAGTTATAGCAAGGGGTGGGTCCAGGCCTGGGATTGGATCAGAAGGGTAAGGGTTAGGCTGTAGACTGTTCCTCCTTAACAACGTGGGAGATTATTGGTGGGATTAACTCTGACCTTTCAGTGACTATTTCCTTCCTAATAAGAGACAATTCTTTCATCAGCCTCGTTATTTGGGTCATAGTTCAGATATAAATAGACTGAAAGATGGGTCTCTAACTGTATGTGTACTCATTGCATATAACCTACATAGTATCATTTAGTTTGGTTGATCATAAACTATATCCTGTTTCTCCCTTCAAAATATTCACTTGCAGAGTTGGGTTGAAGTGTTACCTGATTACCTATACAATAATGGCTTCTTTCTCAGACAAGCCAGAACAGAATACTTGGCATCTTGTTCTTTGTGCACATCGTGTTCCCCACACTGGTTGTCTCAGATTCTCTGGCACCCTGAATGATTGTTACTCCTCTTAGTGAGACCCGTCAGTCTACATGCTCACAACAACATTCTATATAAACAAAGCTGTTGCTTGAAGGTAGAATCTCTTGGAAGCGTTCATTTTTGTTTTTTCAAACTTGGTCAGAGGGGGGGGATATGTATGCAAGTTAATCATGTGATTTTTATTTTTATTCTTATTCAACAGAGAAATGTGATCTCAAGCACGTTATTTACAGTGCGTTGTTTGTATTTTTGTTTGACTGCACATTAAGATAGTAATAGGGAGTGTAAGAGAAACAAAGCAGTGAGTTTATGAATGAGTGAACCGTATCTAAACTGAAGTGTGTGTATATAACTTCCTGGATGTCACTGGGTTGCTGCACCTTTTAGTTTATGTATATTTACAATTGATATTTCTACAGTACATCCATATGATGATCCTACGACCACATACAGCAACACAAAACACTGGGGTAGTTTCTCAGATTTCATTTGTTCTTAGTGCATCATTGGAATCTATGAGAGGCACACACTGCCCACAGAAGGTCAAGTGTTGCCGTTTTCTCATTTCCAAATGGAAGTTAATTCCTTGACACACAGGCCTGCCTCAACCTTCTTCCCCTCACAAAGACCTGGTTGTTCGCCTTGCACAATCATTTTCCCGCAGAATCCAATGGTGTTTAGCCTCAGAAATAACAAGTGTGGAACTGTTCTCCCGCCAGCCAGCAGACATTTTGGGCAATTGGCATCCAGACAGTCAAGCTTATGGCCTCCGTTTGCTTAGAGTATTTTTCTAGACACTTCCAGGAAATGAATTGAACTGGTTCCATGGCAGCGCAGACCTCTATCCTTACAAGGGAATGTTTTTGGTTTGCTACAACGCATGCCAGGACAGGAACAGTGACCTGGCAATTCTTTACTTGTCTAGGACCTACTTAGAAGCGGGTCTTTTTGGTCTGGCCCTATTTGATAGCTTTATATTTGACTTAGTACCCAGGTTAGAGTAGTACTATATTTTAGACTAATGTGCTTTGACACTCACTTATCCCTTTCACATTTTTTACCCAATGATTTAAAAATCCAGACCGAGAGCTGCCCAAACACTGATGCAAGAGTGACTCTAATACGCTGAAGTGTTACCCACCCAGTGACATCCTTGTCTTATAGCATATCTAGAAGCATTATGGAAATCATGCTCACTGCATTGCTGTTTGCTCATTCATAAAGTCCTACTGTATGTTTATTACAGGTTTATAGCGGCAACAGAAAATGACTAAACAGACTGTTATGCACACGCCTGAATCTGAGACCAAATCACCCATTGGTATTGTTGTTGTCTGTTGCGATGCCAACGTGGATGGTATGGTGTTTTCTTAAACTTATTGGGTCCTTCTGATTGGATGCCAGCTGCTTTGACACCATGACATGTCTGTTTTCATTTTTTTTAAATTATCTTCTTAAACAGTGAGTGGCACTGAGCTCCAACTCATCGAGTCTCTTTTTCACTTTCCTATCCTGGAAGAACGAAGACATCTTTGGTCATTCTTGTTCCTTGAAAACACTGCAGTTCTGTTCGTTTCTTCTTTCCCTGTCTTTTCCCTCTTTCTTTTCTGTGTCTCATCAAAACATGGACATCATGGATGTACTGAAAAAGGCTGCTTCCCGTGATATGTGCCTAACCGATGAGGAGTTCAATGCCTGAATGCCTGTCCTGTGGCCTGCAGTTTGACCACATTTAGAAAGAGAACTTTGATCCTGTGTTGCCAGTCTCTTCTACTCACTTTGTCAAGATTGTCATTATTCAGCTTTTTTAGTTCTAAAGTTTCAACGGCACTTTTCTTAAATTCTCTCATACATACATACATGCATACATGCATGCACATTTTCCACAAGGTAGACTTGACCATGATTTTGAACCTGCTCAACATCTCTGTACCTGAACGTCAAGAATTGACACCACCTTGCATAACTTTTAATGTGAAGGAAATGTCTTCCTTTGGAAATTTGTGCCAATTTGGGACGTCACCAATCCAAAACCGAACAATTCCTCTTTGTGATGGCTTTTAACTGAACGAGTCCATGATCTCCAAGGACGTACATTTCTTCTGCTCAATCTTTCAGACATTTGATACCAGAAATCAACCTCAGGAATATTTTGACATTTTGAACAAAACTATTTCTGGGATGTGGAAGTGATTTTGGTTTTAAGATTCACGCATTATTCATATGTATGTATAACAGTTGTTTATCATGTTCTTTTGCAGTGGACGTATTTATGTGTCATTTAAAAATACATTTTTATTTCCAAAACCTTAAATTATAATTAACAAAGGTGAATAAATGATCTAATAGGATCAGTTGTCATCTCTCACTCAGAGATGATGATGTTAGGCTAGCAGAGGCAGTCAGGGACCTGTGTGTGTGTGTGTTTGTGTGTGTGTGATCCCTGGCTATGGCAGGGTGTGGGTTTCTCTAACACTCTCTTCTCTTATTGCACAGTATGAGGAACGCTAGTGGGCTGTCCGCTGCTGACCTGGCCCATGCCCAGGGGTTTCACGAGTGTGCTGAGACACTATCCAATGCCCAGAACCTGCAGCGGTACCAGAACCTGACCCAGCTAAATGGCTTTGGTCTGAACGGTGCCATCCAGAACGGAGGCCACTCCCACCCTCTCATTCAGGGGCGGAGCCTCCTTAACGGGGCACCAAATAGAAAGAGGTCGTTTGATAACATGGAAGACAATCAAATCAAGAAGGCCAGAACTGAAGGTTAGGTTTTTGCATTTGTTAGGTTATTTTTTATAAAGTATAAAAAATGCTAATCAAACCTGGGAGGAGATTATAAATGTTTTTCATGACTTTCCATAATTATACGTGATAAAGCATCAAGTGTCAAAACCTCATAAAATCCTGTTGTAAAACCAGGATTAACCTTTGAGTGCTGGCCTATTGAGAATCTGGTTGAATACATTATTGTTCCCTTAGTTGTGCAGCGTTACAATGAGCAGTATGAAGAAGGGGATGGGAGGGGACTTGCCTGTGGCTGCTTGCCAGGCCTCTGATGTTGGCATGTGTAAATGTATGGCTTGTTTTATTGGACTTCTGCAAACTCTGGAGTAGAATTGTGAGTGGTTGCCAGGAAGTTGATTGACGCTGCAGGGTATCAGGTAATGGGGCAGTGGATGATTATTGCTGAATGAAGCTTACAATTGGGCTTTGGACTCATTGAGTAAGTTTGATTATTCTAGCATGCTAAATTGCAGTCTCCCCTTATGCCCAGGCAGCTGTGCATGATGGAATGACCTCTTTGGGCCTGTAGGGTTTTCTGCCCTGTATGTTGTGTTCTCATCTAGTTATGTTCTTGATGGTAGTTCAACACGCTCATCCACTGCTCTCACCAGGTCTGTGCCTGCCGCTGGGGATGCTGAACGGGAATGGGTTGGTCTGCGGTGTCGGAGAGGTACTGATGGAGAGCATGCACCAGGAGAGTATGGAGTCAGCAGCGCCGCCGGCAGTGAGCTCAGGTGGGCCAGGACCCTTTGCGTTTGGGATGAATGGGTCTGCGCCGGTGCCAGGCCTGGTGGGCCAGGGGGGAGTGGAGGTGTCTACTCCAGCCGCTAAGGAGCAAGAGATCTTCACTGTGGCCTCCATGCAGATCCCCTGTCGCTGCACTAACTCCTACGCCTACCTGTAGAGGCCTTAGTGTGTTGAGTAAGAGTGTTGACCCTCCTAGTGGTTGTATCTTGGTAGAATGTCCACCAGGCCCTCTGGCCATGTTTTCCAACAGATGGCATTACTTTCTTTGGCATGGTATTGTTGGGTTTTTGGCATGGTATTGTTGGGTTTTTGGCATGGTAATGTTATACTCTTGCGGTTCTAAAAATATGGGTGTAAATAACTTGTATTGTACACATTGTACATACATGTTATGAAAAACACTGCCTTGCTACCATAATCGCTAGAGAAACATGAATTTTTTGTGTTTTGTTTTACTGGTAGCTTTGAATGATTCACAATATTCTTGTTAAAAAATCTCTTGTGTTTTTGGCATAGCCCCTTTTAGGATGACTGAATTCTGTTTTGCACAATTATCCTTTCACCGCCCCTACATTGCACAATGTTAACTGTAATAACGTTGTCAAATGATAATTCCAGTTCTTTAATGTAGAAACGCCCACACCTTGGGTACAATGTACTGAAACAAGCCTCAGTTTATGGAGAAGGTTAGACTTCAAGTCATTGAGGCTGCACTGACGTTTCCCTCTGCATCATGAATATGCAATGACAGCATTCTGCCCTTTTATGATGAGTTAGACAGTGATGTGTTTACTGAGTACTGTATTTAGTGGTGCCATTGTGACGCTGCTCCGCCCAATAAGGGGCAAAAGACAGAATTTGTCCATCTCATGTCAGAAAGAAGAGGCCACGAGAGAATGTTCCTACCCTCAGTGTAATAAGATGAAGCATATTTTGTTTTATTAGTTACATTTTCCCCTCTGAGAAACATTTGTATTAACTCTTGTCTTGTAGCTATTTAGTTTTTTTTATACAAGAACTCTTATGCCAAAGCATATCTTTACATAAATATATAGAGTACATAAGCCTTGGCTATGCAACTTTTCTATATTATGTGAGCTTTTAGGTATTTCCAAGGTGCTATTTGAACTGACACTGTCCTGTTCGCTAGCAGACTGTATACTTTGGTTCTTTTAGACACTTCTAGTGCCCCTTCTCTTTCTGCTTTTCTAGCAGAGGACTCTGTACGCTTTTCTGTATAGCAGAGTACCTATTGTGTGTGTGGTGTTGAAAATGGTGTAAGTTTATATTGACTGTTTTTCAAGTGTTGGCTTGTTTTGTTGTATTATAATGTACTATTACTTTGCTAACTTCACTAATGACAAAAGTTAAATGTTGATAAATGAGTGTGATTAGTAGTGCTACCATTTTCACGAAACAAGGGGAAGCTACTCTCTCCTAAGGCTGGAAATCGTTTGAGGAAAAAAAAAGGAACCTTCGAAAATATATTGTTCACAAACTTAAAATCCCTCCTCCCATCCATCTGCTTCATACATGAAGGACAATTGTTCTGTCAAGGAATCTGCCCTGCACTACTATTTGGTTTGTACAGAATCACAAATGTTAATGAGTAGATTGCATATATTAGAGCTTCTGATGCTCAGTGCTGAGTAGTTTTGTATACTTTTAAACTCATTAAATGTTCATTCCTTTGAATAACATGATGGTGGCTTTGTTTTTTGTGTACATGAGAAAGAATCTCAACATTGGTCTGAACACACTGAGGAGTAATCTATTTCATCTTTCAATTGAAGTGCCCTGAATGACTGGGAGGTTTGGTGCCCTCTAGTGATATTGAGAAAGCTGGGCAGGCCCTCAGTTGTGCTGCCTTGTTTCTAACAGGCTGACTACGTGGCGCGAGCGTTGCAAAATAATTTCAGAAATCTATATTATTCAATTATTGCACCTACAATGCTCCCTCGCGCCAACGAGCATCTGCGTTGCCAAGGGCTAAAATAGAAGTCGGTTCTATTTCTGATGCAGATTGCGCTGCAAGTCCTGCCTCCCATCTCCTCATTGGTTTATAGAAGCAGGTACCCACGTGCCATCTCCTCGGTTATACCCACGTAGGTGACTGAAAGACGAACAAGGTCAGTGGCGGAGGTCAAACCGGTAACCCAACTGCGCGAGTGCATACATTTGTTTTGTCCCCCCCTACACCAAACGCGATCACGACATGCAGGTTAAAATATCAAAACAAACTCTGAACCATTTACATTAATTTTGGGACAGTTCAAAAAGCATTAAACATTTATGGCAATTTAGGGAGCTAGCTTGCACTTGCTAGCTAATGTGTCCTACTTAGCTAGCTTGCTGTAGCTAGCTAATTTGTCCTGGGATATAAACATTGAGTTATTTTACCTGAAATGCACAAGGTCCTCTACTCCAACAAATCCACACAAAACGGTCAACCAACTTGTTTCTAGTCATCTCTCCTCCTAGGCTTTTTATTCTCTTGACTTTTTATATTGCGATTGGCAACGTTCATAAATTAGGTGCATTACCGCCACCGACCTCGTTCGTCTTTCAGTCACCCACGTGGGTATAACCGAGGAGATGGCACGTGGGTACCTGCTTCTGTAAACCAATGAGAAGATGGGGGTGGCAGGACTTGCAGCACAATCTGCATCACAAATAGAACTGACTTCTATTTTAGCCCTTGGCAACGCAGATGCTTGTTGGCGCAAGGGAGCATTGTAGGTGCAATAATTGAATAATATAGATTTCTACATTTATTTTGCAATGCTGTCGCCCGCGACGCAAGAGGTGTAGTCAGCCTGTTAGGATATGCCCCATTACAGCAAGTGGTGGAAGCATGTTAACTTCTTGTTTCTAGGACTATATGATTGTCTCAATGAGACAATCTTAAGCATGGTGTTTTATGACGTTGTCGTCTGTGTTGACATCTATAAGGGACTTTGATCGTCTCATCTTGCCTGAACCAATGGGAGTGGGGAAGGGGGAGAAACTAGGGAAGTGTGCCAAGGAGGAGCAGTGATTGGTGTGTCAATATAACCAGGAAGAGTACAGTGAATCAGGATGTGACCCAGTGCAATCAAGTAGAAGGGTGAAGGATAACGAGGTTATGTAAAATTTTCTGTAACCCATTTGGCAACCTATTGATTTGAATTCCTGCATAGATTGAGTCACAGGTTTACAGTTTCTGAAATGTTATTCTCTAAGGGGAATAGTTGTGCAAAACAAAATCAAATCGTATATATTTGCTTATCTCTTTAAGTATGAAGTTGTGGCCCTGTACTGGCAAACACAGTATTTGAAATAATTTTGACCAGGTGTCTCATTTCCAATGGCAGGTGACCATCTAGAAGCAGGTTTAGGGTGTGAGGGGATCCCCTTAAACAGGCACTGCCCCCCAACACACCTGAATGGGTGTGACTCTACCATCGCCCCTGCCGACATCGTCCCCCACCACGTCTACAGGGATGCAGCAGAGCACATGGTTGCCACTGGTAATGCGGGCAGCCAGGTGGAACACCAGACATCGGTGAAGGCAGAGCAGCAGTACAACCATCAACAGTATAACCATGCCCTGTTCAGCACCATGCTCCTCTACCACGGCTCCTAGGGTGGAAGGATCCCGTTGTCAGGCCATCCCTCGGTTTGCCTGTCATTTATGCTTGATGTAAGCATTCATACGCCTTAAAACCATGAAGTGTGTTGAGTGGCTGCTTCTTTATATGGTCATTGTGTTGTTTATTTATGTTAAGGGAAGGGCCATCTCTCCTGAAGGGGAGTGTTTACTTTCCAGTTTATGGATATGAAATGTTCTGTAAAACAGTCAATTGTTTCGTGATACCTTTTTGTCATGTGAAAAGTCTTTTGAGTGGCTAAAGAAAAAGCTACAGTTAAGGCATATAATGCATTCTCTTTATTTTCAACTTAATGTTTATACATCTGTTTGTTCAGTTATCCTCGGGTCAAAACTAGCCTGAATGTAAAGGAAAGTGTTATGTCAGATGTCTCAAATGAGATGGGTTTTTCTGAGTAATGAAATGATGCCTCAACCTTTGAAACCCTTGTTTGTTTGAAGAATGTCTGTTAACTATGAGGCAGGTTTTGTTTTGGCATCCTCGTTCATCTGTATCCTGATAAATTAAATGACCTAAAAGCACATTGAGATGTGATTATTCTACTAATTGTCAGGAGAGGTAACTGTATGCAATAATGGATGGGGAACAATACAGTATGCTATGACATTGAAATACAGATAGGATATTCAACAACAAAAATGAATGAACTACTATCCTGTATTCTTTATGCCTCGTATAAAGATTGAATATTTGAAGATCTATTTCCTCCCATAGTTTATTCAATAAGTAAACTGAAATTGAACTTCCAAATTGTACACATGGGATTGGAATTTCAATGTACTTTTTGTACTGAGTGAAGTGACCCTGGGTGCTCTGGATCCTCTGTTGGATTGCATATGACATGACCCATTTGTTAAATAATGGGTTTGAGTTGTACTCAATGCACCTGTACTTACTGCAACAAGTCCCCGTGTTTGCATAGTGAGTGTTATTCAACACCATTGACCACCCAGGTGCCTGGCAACTGCATGGGAACACTGCAGGCAATGGATTTATGCTCTGTCCCCGTGCATGTGTGTCCTGACTGACATGCGCAGTGTGGTCTAGGCCTCCATAATGGGACAAATCGACATCTCTTTTATATGTACACTGAACCAAAATATAAACAGTGTTGTAAAGTGTTGGTCCCATGTTTCATGAGATGAAATAAAAGATCCCAGAAATGTTGCATATGGACAAAAAACATTGCTCTCAGATTTTGTGCAAATATGTGTTTACATCCCTCCTAGTGAGCATTTCTCCTTTGCCAAGATAATCCATCCACCTGACAGGTGTGGTATATCAAGAAGCTGATTAAACAGCATTTTTATTAATTTATTAAACATTTCATATTTCACCTTTATTTAACCAGGTAGGCCAGTTGAGAATAAATTCTCATTTACAACTCCGACCTGGCCAAGATAATGCAAAGCAGTGCGACAAAAACAACAGAGCTACACATGGGATAAACAATCGTACAGTCAATAATACAATAGTCAAATCTGTAAACAGTGTGTGTAAATTAAGTAAGGAGGCAAGGCAATAAATAGGCCAATAGTGGCGAAGTAATTACAATTTAGCAATTTACACTGGAGTGATATGTGCAGAATAGGATATGCAGGTAGAAATACTGGTGTGCAAAAGAGCAGAAAAACAAAACAAATATGGGGATGAGGTAGGTAGTTGGTTGGATGGGCTATTTACAGATGGGCTGTGTTCAGCTGCAGCTCTGTAAGCTGCTCTGACAGCTGATGCTTAAAGTTAGTGAGGGAGATATAAGTCTCCAACTTCAGAGATTTTTGTTCCAGTCATTGGCAGCAGAGAACTGGAAGGGAAGGAGGTCAAAGTAGATGTTGGCTTTGGGGACGACCAGTGAAATATACCTGCTGGAGCTCGTGCTACAGGTGGGTGTTGCTATGGTGACCAGTGAGCTGAGATAAGGCGGAGCTTTACCTAGCAAGGATTCTAGATGACCTGGAGCCAGTGGGTTTGGCGACGAATATGTAGCGAGGACCAGCCAACGAGAGCATACAGGTCACAGTGGTGGGTAGTATATGGGGCTTTGATGACAAACGGATGGCACTGTGATAGACTACATACAATTTGCTGAGTAGAATGTTGGAGGCTATTTTGTAAATGACAACGCCGAAGTCGAGGATCGGTAGGATAGTCAGTTTTACGAGGGTATGTTTGGCAGCATGAGTGAAGGAGGCTTTATTGCGAAATAGTAAGCTGATTCTAGATTTAACTTTGAATTGGAGATGCTTAATGTGAGTCTGGAAGGAGAGTTTACAGTCTAACCAGACACCTAGGTATTTGTAGTTGTCCACATATTCTAAGTCAGAACCGTCCAGAGTTGTGATGCTGGACGGGTGGGCAGGTGTGGGCAGTAATCGGTTGAAGAGCATACATTTCGTTTTACTAGCATTTAAGAGCAGTTGGAGGCCACGGAAGGAGTGTTGTATGGCGTTGAAGCTTGTTTGGAGGTTTGTTAACCCAGTGCCCAAAGAAGGGCCAGATGTATACAGAATGGTGTCACCTGCGTAGAGATGGATCAAAGAATCACCCGCTGCAAGAGCGACATCATTGATATATACGGAAAAAGAGTCCCTGTGGCACCCCCATAGAGACTGCCAGAGGTCCGGACATCAGGCCCTCCAATTTGACACTGAACTCGGTCAGAGAAGTAGTTGGTGAATCAGGTGAGGCAGTCATTAGAGAAACCAAGGCTGTTGAGTCTGCCGATAAGAATGCAGTGATTGACAGAGTCAAAACCCTTGGCCAGGTCGATGGAGATGGCTGCACATTACAGTCTTTTATCGATGGCGGTTATGATATCGTTTAGGACCTTAAGCGTGGCTGAGGTACACCCGTGACCAGCTCGGAAACCAGATTGCATAGTGTGAAGGTACGGTGAGATTCGAAATGGTCGGTGATCTGTTTGTTCACTTGGCTTTCAAAGACCTTAGAAAGGCAGGGTAGGATAGATATAGGTCTGTAACAGTTTGGGTCTAGAGTGTCTCCCCCTTTGAAGGGGGGGGATGGATGACCGCGGCCGCGTTCCAATCTTTAGGAAGTGATCATTACACAGCTGCACCTTGTGCTGGGGACAATAAAAGGCCACTAAAATGTGCAGTTTTGTCACAACACAATGACACAGATGTCTCAAGTTTTGAGGGCGCGTACAAATGGCATGCTGACTGCAGGAATGTCCACCAGAGCTGTTGCCAGAGAATTGAATTTTCATTTCTCTAACATAAGCCACCAACTTTGTTGTAGAGAATTTGGCAGTACGTCCAACCGGAACACAACTGCAGACCATGTGTATGGCATTGTGCGGGCGAGCGGTTTTCTGATGTCAATGTTGTGAACAGAGTGCCCCATGGTGGCGTGGGGTTATGGTATGGGCAGGCATAAGCTACAGACAATAAACACAATTGCATTTTATCGATGACATTTTGAATGCACAGAGATACTGTGACGAGACCCTGAGTCCTATTGTCGTGCCATTCATCCACCGCCATCATCTCATGTTTTAGCATGACAATGCACGCCCATGTCGCAAGGATCTGTAAACAATTCCTGGAAGCTGAAAATGTCCCAGTTCTTCCATGGCCTGCATGTACGACAACTTCGCACAGCCATTGAAGATGAGTGGGACAACATTCCACAGGCCACAATCAACAGCCTGACCAACTCGATGCAAAGGAGATGTTTCACGCTACATGAGGCAAATGGTGGTCACATCGGAGGGACTCTTGTCCGGTCCTCTGACAGTCTCTATGGTGTGCCACAGGGTTCAATTCTCGGGTCAACTCTCTTTTCTGTATACATCAATGATGTTGCTCTTGCTGCTGGTGATTCTCTGATCCACCTCTACGCAGACGACACCATTCTGTATACTTCTGGCCCCTCCTTGGACACTGTGTTAACTAATCTCCAGACGAGCTTCAATGCCATACAACTCTCCTTCCGTGGCCTCCAACTGCTCTTAAACGCAAATAAAACTAAATGCATGCTATTCAATCGATCACTGCCCGCACCTGCCCGCCCGTCCAGCATCACTACTCTGGACGGCTCTGGACAACTACAAATACCTGGGTGTCTGGTTAGACTGTAAACTCTCCTTCCAGACTCACATTAAGCATCTCCAATCCAAAATTTAATTTAGAATCAGCTTCCTATATCGCAACAAAGCATCCTTCACTCATGCGGCCAAACATACCCTCGTAAAACTGACCATCCTACTGATCCTTGACTTCATCTATAAAATAGCCTCCAACACTCTACTCAACAAACTGGATGCAGTCTATCATAGTGCCATCCGTTTTGTCACCAAAGCCCCATACACTACCCACCATTGTGACCTGTACGCTCTCGTTGGTTGGCCCTCGCTTCATACTCGTCGCCAGATCCACTGGCTACAGGTCATCTACAAGTCTCTGCTAGGTAAAGCCCCGCCTTATCTCAGCTCACTGGTCACCATAGCAGCACCCACTCGTAGCACGCGCTCCAGCAGATATATCTCACTGGTCACCCCCAAAGCCAATTCCTCCTTTGGTCGTCTTTCCTTCCAGTTCTCTGCTGCCCATGACTGGAACGAATTGCAAAAATCTCTGAAGCTGGAGACTCACATCTCCCTCACCAGCTGTCAGAGCAGCTTACAGATCACTGCACCTGTACATAGCCCATCTATCTACCTACCTCATCCCCATACTGGTATTTATTTATTTTGCTCCCCAGTATCTCTACCTGCACATTCATCTTCTGCCAATCTACCATTCCAGTGTTTAATTGCTATATTGTAATTACTACGCCACCATGGCCTATTTATTTCCTTAACTTACCTCATTTGCACTCACTGTATATAGACTTTTTGTTTTCTTTTGTTCTACTGTATTATTGACTGTATGTTTTGTTTATTCCATGTGTAACTCTGTGTTGTTGTATGTGTCGAATTGCTACGCTTTATCAGGTCGCAGTTGCAAATGAGAACTTGTTCTCAACTAGCCTACTTGGTTAAATAAAGGTTAAATCAAATAAATAAAACATCAGATACTGACTGGTTTTCTGATCCACACCCCCTTTTTTGTGTGACAAAAGATGGATATTGTTGCATGTTGAGGTTTTTTTTGTTCAGTATAATTCCCTTGGTACTAATATGATTCTCCTGACATGTTCAGAACTTATGATCACACACCACAGGATAGAAAGAATACAGGTAAGATTGCATAACAGAATGCAACAATATGCAGGCAGCTATAATATGTTGTATTGAACAGCTACCGAATAGTTGGATGCATGAAGCGATTTACTCATTTGCCAAGCAGTAACTTGCCTTTAAATGTAACTAGGCAAGTCAAGAACAAATTCGTATTTACAATGATGGCCTACACCGGCCAAACCCGGACGATGCTGGGCCAATTGTGCGCCGCCCTATGGGACTCCCCAGCACGGCCGGTTGTGATACAGCCTGGAACAAAACAGTACATTTATTTGTAATACCTTTACATAGTTAGTTTACGATGTCTACTCCGGAAAGAAGACGACTGATCTTTCCATATACTGTACACGTGTGCCAACACCCGTTTGTCAGCTGTCACCCAGGCCTGGCCGACCTTGATCGCTGGACATTTATTGACCTCACTGTACAAACACCACGTCATTGTAACCACGCCCCCCGTCAAACACGATCTCAGAGCCAAAGGACAAAAATAGGGTGAGACTATGTAATTGGACACGTATTAAACATTGTTTTTTTATACATCATACGCCATTCAATTCACACACTTAAGGAAGAAGTAACACATTCAAGGGAAAATACATTAAAAGCTAAATTATCGAATGTATCGTTTTACTTAAGAAGAATACACAAAATACGTCGCCTATTTGCTGAAGTGGTATCGCCTAATAAACCACGCACTAGCGGCTAGGGTAGGAGGATAGGATTTCAGAGGCGACAGCGAAAAAGGAACTGAATGTTGTTGTAAACACAACATTAACCAGTTAGCTATATTAAAGATACATTTAGTGTAAACAAAACAGTACATTTATTTGTATTACCTTTATATATATTTAGTTTACGATGTCTACTCCTGCAAGAAGACGACTGATGAGAGATTTTAAGCGGTGAGTTGAACATTTTTCACTGGTGGTGTTAATGATATGCCTGAAGCTAGCTTGTCAGCTAAGGGTACTTGGCTAGCTTGCTAACGCGACCAAGTCATCCATCCGTCTATTTGATATTTGGTGTTTTATTTAGTTTAACAAATGTGCTATGTTGCCTTTGAAAATAGCGGATGCTTTACACAACAGTCTGCCGCTAAAGTCGACCCTAAAAACATTAGCGACTTATTTCGTCAGCAAGCTAGTTTGCTTACAAGACTTGACTAGCCAGCTAATGTTACTCGGCTAGCTAAGAAAACAACTCGCTCTCTCCAAGGCGAGTCACCGTAGTTAACTCGCAAACGAAACTGGGTTAAATTAACTAGACGTCATACAATTACTCAGGTTGTGTTTAATATTTCGAGGGATATTTTTTTGCGACATTCTTGAACTTCATATCAAACCATGAATAACGTTTATGAATACGACTGACTTTTAGCTAAACCCTAATCTAGGGTTTCTGCATTGGTTGATAATATTGCAAGTAAATTAAGAGTACACTAATTCAGTAATGTTGTAATATACTACAGCTATCAGTTTGAAAATAGGGCTAACAGTTGCTTAAGTTAGGTAGCAAGTAATTTGAAACGTGGAAGTTGTTTCTTTTCCTCGGACCCCCATAGGCTACAAGAAGACCCTCCGGCTGGTGTCAGTGGTGCCCCTTCCGAAAACAACATCATGGTGTGGAATGCAGTCATATTCGGGTAAGACAATAAAGCGCAACCGGTCCAATGTGCACATTCAGACTGTGTTCTCTGTCACAGATGTTCAGTACAAATATTACATTAACACCTAGCAAAATATCTACTCATAAGGAGCTTATAGCGTTACCTTCAATCCTTAAGATCCAAGGACCTGTGTTCATTTCAGAGGTAACAGTAGACTGGCCGAGAAAACAGCCAAATACTCAATTTTTAAACGTGAATCGAGTCAACTGAATCGAGTTCAATAAATATGAAGCCCTTTACGTTCATATCACAAGTATTATTAACACAAAAGCAAAAAAAAAACAAAAAAAAATACTGTTTTAACCGGTTTTATCACAGTTGCAGCCGACAGTATTTTTCAGTGACAACACGTTTCTGGCTGCCTTTCGTTATACACAGGTGTTCCGCGCATGCTAAAGAGCTAAGTACCACAAGTTGTCGCTCTGTCTTAAGTAAACACAGGCTCTAACATGGAGCTATGGCGGTGTGGGAACTCTAACCCTATAAAGGTGTGTCTTTGTGTTTTTCTCGCCGATATGAAAGATAGTCCTTATGCTCCCAAAATGATACCACAAGTGATGCATGTTAATGTTCAGACCTAGCGCCAGGGCTCTTAACAAAACTCCCCTGTACAGGTGAAGCTTTCTTCCAATGACTCTTATGTGTAATATCATGGAACTGGGTGAGAGTCATGGTAAAGGACTATGTAACACCATGCTCCATCAGCAAATATTGCAGAGTTTGGGTTCTGAAACAGCCTTTGCTAGTTATTGGTCATTTTGTGAGAGCCAGCTCATGTCAAGACCTTTTTTAGGCCAATGATGCCAATAATTAAGTGAATTATCTGCTCATTGTAATGTTCCTTCATCTGTATAACTTATTTATGGGGAACTGACACATTAATATTTCATGCACACACAAACTTAATGTATTTATTTCCCTTTACAGCCCAGAAGGGACACCTTTTGAGGATGGTGAGTACAGCACTGTACACCCCATTCTTTCTATTTGCATACTCTGTGCAGTTAAGGTTTGTGTGACATAATTGTTGATTTGATAAATTCCACATGAAGTAGGCTAGAGCAGTCAATCATCAACTCCCTGTTTTATCTAACAGAGGTATTGCAGATAATGCAACAGCTGTAATTGCAAAAACATGTTTTCTAACATTCTTGGTTGCGTGATATTAGCCGTGGTTCTAATTCATATTTCCCTCCATCTTTTATATGTTCCAGGCACATTTAAGCTCACTGTTGAGTTCACAGAAGAATACCCCAACAAACCCCCCACAGTGCGATTTGTGTCAAAGATGTTTCATCCAAATGGTATGTTGTCACAACGAAAGTAGCAAAACATTCCGATAATGATTAGTACTGCCTACAAAGATTAACACTATTTTTACCCTTCCATTTTATTTACAGTGTATGCAGATGGGAGTATATGTCTGGACATTCTACAGAATCGATGGAGTCCAACCTATGACGTATCATCCATTCTTACCTCAATCCAGGTAGACACATTTATCATGTTTTCCATGCATCCGCCTGTCAACATTTAGTCCTACTTTGACGGAGCAGAGATAAGCCACAACAGACCTTAGACTTCCCATACTGAAGTGCCATGGTGCATATTCCTAATGCCAAACTCTGTGTGCTGTAGAATGCCTGTCTCATTTACTCTGTTGGCCTATCACCCCTCTCTCCCTTCCCTCCTTCCAGTCCCTGCTAGACGAACCAAACCCCAACAGTCCGGCCAACAGTCAGGCGGCCCAGCTTTACCAGGAAAACAAGAGGGAGTACGAGAAGCGTGTGTCGGCCATTGTAGAACAAAGCTGGAGGGACAGTTGACCAGACCCTCTCCCTTCGGTCCTCCTCTGTCCCCAGCACTGCGCTGTGTGTGACTCGAGTTCTAGTGGAGTACATCTTCATTTAGTTTTTCTTTTTAAGCTTTTATGCACTTTACCTCTCCCTTCCCTTGTAGAACCTCTTTTTTTCTGACACGCTTGGAGTGATTGTTATTTTATTTTTTGGTATTTTCCCCTCATATTTTGGCCTATCGGGACGTATGTGCTGAATCTTGCCTTTGCCACTACGCTCTTCAATTGAGGACCATTTTTGGATATCAATTACCTTGCCTCATCCCTTCACTGAAACAAATGAGTTGGACTAATTTGTTTAAAGTTTGGAAGAAATATCAATTATGATAACCTAGCTTGTAGGTTCCTTCTTTGGTGTGCTCCCCCTACTTTATCAAGCTAATTTTACAAAGCAGCATCTGAGCTATCAAGCTCTACCTTTCTTTGGACAATTGCTGCCCGTGTTCATCCTAAACACCCTGATTGAGAATCAGACCCACAAGCTTAACCCATGTCTTTGCTGTGTTGTGAGCTCTGTTACATGCATGACAGTGAGTGCATTCATGTCGTTCAGTACCCTCAATGTATATAGGAAAACATACATCTGGATTTATGTACAGATTTTGCACTGGTTGTTCATGTCATTTTTTCCAGCACTTGTAAATAAAGGCAAAACTACCTTTACTTTGACTGTAGTACTGTTTCTCTTGGATACTGACAGTAAACCATGTGCTCCCTACAGTATTCATCAATCCATTCTATATTTAGCTCTGTGGCAAATGTGATATCAGTGATCTGTGAAACTAGCTTCAAAGTTCATGGAACACTATTGAAGCAAACCTTAATGAGAACTCCACATCTAAAACCAATCACAATTGCAGAACCGCATGGAGTGATTGTGTACACAACACCAAATGACACGAGTTCTTGCTTTGCTATTTGACTGGCAGTATGCAAAGAGCAGAGGGGGATATGTCATTTGCAGAACCTCTTGGTAAGGATTTTAGGCTAGGTTTCTATATGATGTAAAATTGGCTTTCATAAATACTTTTTGATTTAATACTATATAGTTGGACTAGATACATTTAATTCACCTTACTGGTGTCAAGTGAAAGTCCTCACGAACACAGGCCCATTGCCAAGGGGATTTGATGTCACACACTCCATAAAACATTTCCAACTTAACCAAGAGATGATTAAGTGTCTTCAATGCCTTTTGCTAGGGCAGTTCTATCAGTAATGGCACTTCAAGCAAAGGGCAATCACATCTCAGATACAAAGACAATTCAACAGGAAGTTCATAGATGTATTGCACAATCTTCGATTCATTTTTTATTTGTTCAGAAGAGCATTAAGGTTGCATGCATGATACAGCAACGTCAATCATTGGTGTGGCTATTCGATAAAATAATCTCTGTCGTGAACCAGGATGTCCATCTTCCAGTACAGCATTTACTAAAATAAGTCCCTCTTTCCAATTCATTTTCAAACAGCATTGGGAGTAGAAAAAAACTAGTCTAACATGACAATGTCCGCTGGGCTAGGTAGAGAAGCTACCTGTTGTAGGCCCTTTCCTTCTTCGCCCTCTCTAGGGCCTTGTCCATTGTCTTCTCATTCTCGCCCCTGCATTTGGGGCAGAACCACTTCCCCTTGGGCTTGTGATGTAGCGCCACACAGGAGAAGTGGAACCACTCGATGAGACACTCGTCGTTATCACAGCCAATCATCTCACCGTAGGATACCTGTTCACACAGGCAGTAAGTGGGCTCGTCTGGGTCGATGGGCAGGTCTAGGGGTGACACCTCCCTCTCTGACTTGCCCTTTGACCTCTTCTTCTTCTTGGACGACAACGTATTGGCCCTCTTCTCTCTGGGCACCCCCATGGCCACCTCATCCACATGACCCATGCTTCCATAGCTCTCCCAATTCTCTCCGCTTTTCTGCCGCCGTGACCGTTTCCCGCCAGACTTGTCCCCCCCGCCGACTGAGCACAGTGTCACCTCGTCACGCCTCTTGTCATGGTGACCAGCTTTGCCCGGAGTTGTTGATGTTTCTGCCAACGGCGCTATGGAGGCTGCAGTCGTTGTCATGGCAGTTGATGTGGGTACATGGGTATCAGGGTTCTCCTTGGAGGCGTGGAGAAGCTCAGAATGCCAGTCCACCTGTCTGCTACAGTTCTCCACCAACTCCACCTGGAACAGTACATAGTGAGTATGTGTGTAATATATATATATATATAACACACTGTGGGTTTTGATCAGTGAGGTGACATGCAGTACCAGTCAAAAGTTTGGATAACCCACTCATTCCAGTTTTTTATTTTTTTACATTGTAGAATAAGACAAATTATGAAATAACACATGGAATCAAGTAGTAACCATTTTTTTACATCAAAATATATTTGAGATTCTTCAAAGTAGCCACCCTTTGCTTTGGACAATATTGGCAACCTCTCAACAAGGTTAATGAGGTAGTTAACTGGAATGAATTTCAATTAACAGGTGTGCCTTGTTAGTTAATTTGATCCAATCAGTTGTTGCGACAAGATAGGGTTGTTACACAGAACATTTCCAAAAATGGCTTAAGACCAAGTCCATATTATCGCAAGAACAGCTCAAATAAGCAAAGAGAAACGACAGTCCATCATTACTTTAAGACATGAAGGTTAGTCGATGCGGAAAATGTCAAGAACTTTTCAAGTTTCTTCAAGTACAGTCGCAAAAACCATCAAGCGCTATGATGAAACTGGCTCTCATGAGGACCGCCAAAGGAAGACCCAGAGTTACCTCTGCTGCAGAGGATAAGTTCACTTGAATTACCAGCCTCAGAAATTACAGCCCAAATAAATCCTTTCGAGTTCAAGAGACACATCCCAACATCAACTATTCAGAGGAGACTGTCAATTGCTGCAAAGAAACTACTAAAATGATGCCAATAAGAGACTTGCTTGGGCCAATTTGAGATTTCTTGTTTCCAACCCGTGTGTGTTTGAGATGCAGAGTAGGTGAACGGATGATCTCCTCATGTGTGGTTCCCACAGTGAAGCATGGAGGAAAGTGGTGCGATGGTGCTTTGCTGGTGACACTGTCTTATGTATTTAGAATTCAAGACACACTTAACCAGCATGGCTTCCATAGCATTCTGCAGCAATAAGCCATCCCATCTGGTTTGCACATATACCGGTATTGATGCAGTGACCAGTTTGGGTTTTTACTTCACCAGTATTTGAATGTTTGGTTTGTTAAATGTGATACGCCATGTGTGTAGTATGAGCTAAAAATAAGGACGCGCGACAACGAGATTCTAGCTCCAGCCTGTTTATTAACCTAACCCTCGCATGTCATATATAGGTACGGATATCCCCAAGGGACATCCTACAACAATGTGTAATGTTAGTTTACTTCGCTACTTAAATCATCTCTCTCCGCCCTGTTCTCCGTTCCACACACAGCCACGCCCCCTGTCACTGAAGGAGCGCATTTGACTTTCCTCAACCACGAGACACTTGCGTTCAGTCAAGAATGCGGTTTTCACTTTGCTTATAAATAATCAACTAGCGTTCTATAATGACACTATACGTTTGTGTTTCTTACATCAGTAAACAGCTAGTTTGTCAATTTCTTAGCAGGTTGCCCTAAAACTTGTGGGACGCTAATTATTAGCCGCTAATGCTAATAGCTTCTGAGTAAGAGCAAACGTAGCTAGCTAATAAAGGTGATTGTGTAGACCTAAATCAGCATGTTGTTTGTGCAACAGCATCTTCTAAATCAATGAGGAATATGCAAAGCAAGAATGCTAGCTTCATGAAAACATGCAACGTAGCCAAAGCTCATAGGGTCCCCTATGAAACACTTATCAAAACTTTAGTTCCTACCCTGTCACAATAACGCCTTCCTGGCATTTTAATTAGTTGCCATCTTAAACAATGTATTCAAAATGCCCACTATTATATTCTAACTATAGAATTAGAATAGTCATTATATTTCCAAGATTCCAACAGTTTTGCTCTAATTCGCAAGTGAAATCACAATTGCAACATTTGGTTTTTTAAAAAGTCCTCGATTATTTGCCCATATCATGCAGCCCTATGTGGCAGTGTGGGAATTCTCAATTGAGCAGTGGTTGTAAAGTACTTAAGTAGTACTTGAAAGTGTTTTTTACTTAAGTCTTTTTTTGGGGTATATGTACATTATTTTTACTCCATACATTTTCTCTGACACCTAAAAGTACTCATTACATTTTGAATGCTTAGCAGGACAGGAAAATGGTCCAATTCACACAATTGTCAAGAGAATATCCCAGGTCATCTAATGCCTCTGATCTGGCAGACTCAAACACAAATGCTTTGTTTGTAAATTATATCTGAGTGTTTGAGTGGTGCCCCTGGCTATCTGTAAATAAAAACAAGAAAATGGTGCCACCTGGTTAAGGAATTTTAAACTATTTATACTTTTACTTTGATAGCTAAGTACATTTTATCAATTACATTTACTTTTGGTACTTAAGTATATCTAAAACCAAATACTTTTAGACATTTACTCAAGTTGTATTTTACAGGGTGAATACCGTTTACTTGAGTAATTTTATATTAATGTATCTTTACTTTTACTCAAGTATGATAATTGGGTACTTTTTCCACCACTGCAACTGGGTGCAGGGAATGCAGAAGTGATAAGTGCTGAAATGTGTTTTGGTTGAAGTTGAATTGAACAGTATAAAACAATCAGAATGGAGAAAGACTCATTGAAATCACATAGAATGTACGTGTTGCCACCCTAGGATCACTCACTACTCACAAAGCAAACATAGAACTTTGATTATTCAAAACTAAAAATACCATATTCTAATATTTTTGCCATATCACTTAGCCCTAAGTGGGACTGTTTTTCAACAGGACAATGACCAAAACACACCTCCAGGCTGTGTAAGGGTTATTTGACCAAGGAGAGTGATGGACTGCTGCATCAGATGACCTGGCCTCTACAATCACCTGACCTCAACCCAATACCTCAACCCAATTGAGATGGTTTGGGGTGAATTGGACCGCAGAGTTAAGGACAGCAGCAAACAAGTGCACAGCTTGTGGGGGAATTCCTTCAAGACTGTTGGAAAAGCATTTTGGTTGAGAGCATGCCAAGCATGTGCAAAGCTGTCATCAAGGCAAAGGGTGGCTACTTTGAAGAATCTCAAATATATTTAGATTTGTTTAATACTTTGTTGGTTACTACATGATTCCAGATGTGTTATTTCATAGTTTAGATGTCTTCACTATTATTCTACAATGTAGAAAATATTAGAAATAAAGAAAACCCCTTGAATGTGTAGGTGTCCAAACCTTTGACTGGTATTGCAAGTTGGTCAAGGAGAGTGACCAATATGGGCTTTGTTGCAGCCTCATCCATCAATATTATTGCTTTTCAGGTTGGAAAATCACTAATCCTGAAGAAGTTTGTCCTGTCCGCAGGACAGTTGAGCTAACGTAGGCTGATGTGATTAGCATGAGGTTGTAAGAAACAAAACAAAAAAGATTCCCAGGACTTAGACATATCTGATATGGGCAGAAAGTTTAAATTCTTGTTAATCTAACTGCACTGTCCAATCTACAGTAGCTATTAGAGTGAAATAATACCATGTTATTGTTTGAGAAGAGTGCACAATTATGAACTTGAAAATGTATGAATAAACCAATAAGGCACATTTGGGCAGTCTTGATACAACATTTTGAATAGATATGCAAGATTTCACTGCATCACTCAGACTTTGCACATAAAGTGCTGCTATATATGTGGTCCTTCTGTAGCACAGTTGGTAGAGCATGGCGCTTGTAACGCCAGGGTAGTGGGTTCGATTCCCGGGACCACCCATACGTAGAATGTATGCACACATGACTGTAAGTCGCTTTGGATAAAAGCATCTGCTAAATGGCATATATTATTATTATTATATTATATAGTGGCCAAAGTCTGAAATGCACCTGGGCAAGAATAATTCATTATGCCCTTTCGATTGCATTTAAAAAATGGTACAGAAAAAAATAAAAACTTTTCTTCCTTTTGCATTTTCTTTTACCAGATCTAATGTGTTATATTCTCTTACATTCCTTTCACATTTTCACAAACTTCAAAGTGTTTCCTTTCAAATGGTATCAATAATACACATATCCATGCTTCAGGGCCTGAGCTACAGGCAGGTAGATTTAGGCATGTCATTTTAGGCGAAAATTGAAAAAGTGGTTTAAGCAAAGTTCATATAAAAGGGGAGACACTTTTGACCATAAACAATAATAGAGGCAGCCAGCCACGTTCACGCACCATCTGCCCAGCAATCTGGATCTTCTCATCTCCCAGCTCCTGGCTGCGGATAAGAGCTCTCTGGATGGCCAGCTGAAGTCTATGCCGCTGGAGAGGGTCGGACTCCCGACTGTAGCGATCATAAACGTCATCCAGCTCTTGCAGGCCATCTGAGGCAGGCAGGCGGGCCATAGGATGCAAGAGATAGAACAAACATGGCCCATAGATAGCGTAAAGTGGATGGAGTGGCAGTTTTATTATGGAGCTAAACAAACGTGTATTACTCTAGTAAGCTAAATACAGTTACATAACTTGAAACGAATATTGTTTTAATTTGACATAGAATAGTAGACACCTTTTATTCAAATTGTAACTTAATCGAATGATACAAGCTAGCTAGCCTGTGCATCTGGACGCCAGTACCCAGCTACTGCTAGAAACTAGCAGCGTAACTTCAGCTTGCTAGGTTAACAGACTAGTAGCAGTTATGTAAACTGGCTATATTGATTACCGTTACCTAGCAGGTAGCTAGCAAAGTTGGTCAGTGGATGAAACGTGAACGATTTACCTTGATACGTCGCATCAATTTCCTTCATAAGCGACACACTCCTCTGTAGGTCGAAAGGCAGTGATTCGACCATATCCAAATATTCTTCCACATAATTTGAAACGACGTGGACCGGGTCGCCGTTAGCCGGATTTAACATTCTCGTCAGTCAATGTCCACACAAAGCTGTCCACAAAAAAAATCAAATGTTACACAGAACATCCTTCTACAACATTATGGCACACAGAACATCCGAAACTCAATTCTACAGTACACGTTGGGCGAATAAATAACACATATTTGCAATCTCTTTTACGTTTAAGCTGACCTTTTACCTCACTGTATCCATGAAACCTAGTTCCACTATCTAACGTTTAACAGGAGGAAGCTTCAGGCTCTTATAGAGCCTACTGTGTTAGCGAACTAGCTACCATTAGCTAGTAGCAGTAACGTTGTTACAGCCTTCATACTGATTACGGTCTGAACACGCTAATGAAGCAATGCAAACGACCCATTTTTACTCACCAGAAACGTTATATTTTTCCGCTTACTGAAGCTCATACAATGTATTCAATCCAACTGGAGAATATTCTAACGGTGCATTGATTAGAGCGTGAAGAACAGTAAACTTGAGTTGAACAAATAAAGCGGTGTTTTGCGCATGCGCATCCTGTGAAACAAACTCGGCATGTGTCGATTTGTTTTTTTGTGAAGATACTTTTTCGGCAACGACGTTTGAATCGGTTTTTAAGTCTATTGTTTTAATGCATTTAGTTTACAATTATGCAGATCTTGCGAAAATGGTTGATGCCTGACATGTTGATGTTACATCTTAGCTTGATACAGTTCCATAGTTTTGCTCTGATGTTATGAAGGCGATAACCCGCCATATCGTAAATACAATGTATGCGCCCTCAGGTGGCAGTATGACAGAATGGCAATTATTTAAAATGTAAACAAAGTTTCTCTCCATCGCAGGCATTTCGCACTGTTTGAGCTGACAGTTATCATTGATACATTGGATAATCTAACTCTGTGCAACACTGTGAGGGAGGTAGAAGACAGAACAAAGCAGTTAACTTTCAAACAACATTTTAATATTTACAATGTAAAAGATGTTTATGACAAAAACAGGAGACCACACCGGTGCCATACTGTCACTAAGATTCTATTCCGGATGACAGTAAAGATAGAGAATGGATTCTCAGGATTCCCATGGAAGAGTGTGTCGTTATGTCTATGTACAGTATGTATGCATGTATGTAAGTGTATGTACAGTACGTATGTGAGTATCTTGGACCCCTGTAGACCGTTCTCAGCTCTCAAATAGTTTTTTGAAGGCGTAGCTGATCTCCTGGATCATGTCTGTGGTGGTGGTGGCTCGCCAATGTTTGTGAAAGGCCTGTCTGTTACACTGTCTGGTCAGAGAACAGGCCCCGAACACTGCCACCACTGACGGGTTCACACTGAGGCAGAGATTGGAGAACATATTACAGTTACGGCAATGACAAATAAACTGTCCAATTAGGCCAACTAAGTAACAATGGCAGCCCCTTCTAATGTTCTCATATAACTATATTCATTTTGGCCATGTCAGTGTTTAAGCACATAATGGTAATGAATATGGTACCTTTTGGTCATGTCTGCTGAGGAGGTGTATGCCCAGTGTGCCAGCACTCCCAGAGAGCCAGATAGAAGGTCACCTTGTCCCCCACACCTACACCCGCTGCCCTCCTGTCTGCACAAGATCACTGGACGTCACAGAGACACAGGACAGTCAGAGCTTTACAGGAAATTGTGTGAATGTCGCATTTAGTCTAAGTGTAGCTGTGCGTGACAGACACTAACCCTTGTTGCCGTCAGTGATAAGGTCGTCCTCCCCCTTGAGCACCACAGTCAGGTTGCCCATGGCAACACTGAGCTCCATGGCACTCCTCTGATGGTCACTGCTATCCAGAGGCTCATGGTGCTGAAAAAGACAGACAGACAGTAGGATAATGATAAACACACAACACACACAGAGCTGAACTGGCAGACTCACCATAGCCTCATACAAATGGGTGAATTCCATGTAGTTGGGAGTGAGGATGCCCTTCTTGTACTCTTGGATGACTGATGGTTGCTGAGCAACCAGCCACAGCCCGTCCTATTGGTGGAACATACAATCACTGCACATATTTGTGAAGAAATCTAAATCTATTAACAAAGTGAAAATCTGTTTTGTGTACAGTACTTACTGCATCAATAACTATAGGGATATCTCTTGTTTTGGACTTCTCAATTACTTCCTGAAGAGAAAAAAAGAGTCATGAAAACATTGGTAATATGTCAACTGTCAACTAAAATTGACTGTTTGTGTGTGTGTGTGTTTTCAGTGTCCCATGTGCCTTGGCGGTTTTCAGCAGCATTTTGTCTCTGCCCAGCCCCGGGCCCACCACCAGGCAGTGAAGTCTGGGGAGCCATTTCTCTATCTCCTCCACTGCATTGGGGCTGTCCCTATAGATAATATTAACACAGTTATCATCAACAAAGACATCCATTATATGCACACCACTTACAAATAGGCTTCCATTCCGAGACAGAACTTACAGCACAGGATGAACTATGAGCTCCGGACTGTAGGATTTGATCACCGTCGCTGCAGCTTTAGCGCAGAATACGTGTGACACGTCGGCCCCCTGGGAAGTGATACAGCAGAGGTTTTGTCGTCATATCAATGTCTCCACCAGAGTAAAAAATGACACAGGACCAAGAAAGCTACTTTGTGCTTACCACTTTCAATGCAGAGATAGCAGCAAAGTACAGAGCTCCTGTATACCTTACCATGACAAGAAAAACAATCAGAAAGAAGGATGGAACGAAAGAAGGATACAAAGAAGAACATTTTAGAATATCTTTACCTCGCACAATATGGGTATACTCCAGAAAACCTTAATTTAGAAATCCAAGTTGAAGGTGGGGCTGGGTCACTTGGATAATTTACTCCTGACATCCCCCAATAATCGCAATCCGCCCAGCTTGGCCTTTGTGCTTTTTAGA
Source organism: Oncorhynchus keta (assembly GCF_023373465.1). NCBI lineage: Eukaryota > Metazoa > Chordata > Actinopteri > Salmoniformes > Salmonidae > Oncorhynchus > Oncorhynchus keta. The sequence goes on from NC_068454.1 coordinate 16,794,744, forward strand.
CGTAAACTGAGGGACTATATTCTTCACCAGTGGAAGGATATCATCCATTCCTCAGCGTGCTGCTGTCCCAAGGGAGAAGGAGCGCTCGAGGACTGAAAAAGGAGAGAGAAGTATTCAGAGTTTACTTAAAACTTGTCGCTTCCCTGCGCTAACTGCTTGTGTGTCCATTTAGTTCAGCCTAGATGTGTTTGTTGGTCTGTTTCAGCCTTATTCAGTTACGTTTGACCTGCTTGTTGACAAGCAGTCTCACCAGAGCTGGCCATTGGTTAAACACAGGCCAACTGAGTAAGAGAAGCAAATACCTAAACCTGCGTTGGACTGTGGTTCACTGTGGTAGCTGGGCCACTCAACCTGGGATTGGGGCGAGCGGACTCGGCGGTGACTCGACCGACCACGCCTCATTTGGCCAGAGGCGGACATGGGCACACCTCGCTGCATGGTGGACTCCATGGTATTCAGAGCAGGCGGCATTGCTGTGTTTGGGGTAGCTGTGGCGATAGGGTTCCTGGTGGCGATGCTGGAAAACATCTGTCCCAACACCTGGAGCATGTGGAGCTCGCGGGCATGTTTGGCTTCTCGCCGGTGGTCCTCGGCCTGCAGACGCTGCTCCTCCATCTGGTAGAAGCTCTGCTCAGCCTCGGCACTTTGCTCCAGGAGGCGCTTCGTCACACTGTCCAGGGCCAGGTTGGCGTGCCGCTTCTTGGGTCGCTTGGAGGATGGCCCACCAGCTGACTGGCTGCTGATTTGTCTGACTGTAGTGCCTGTTGAGGAGTGGATGGAGGTTTGAGAGCTGCCACTGTGGTAGTATTGGTATACTAGCTATGGTTGATTTCGCAAATACGGGCACTTTTTGGATGTTTTTGAAAATGAAACCTCTTGAAACTGTTTTTTAAATCTATGTGAATATTTTCTTCACTCTATTTGGAAACAAGATCAAATAGTAGCTGAGACCATACTATTTAAGAGTAGAAAGATTTTTTATAGGTTTCCCCAAATACCTGAGGGGAAATGTCAATACCACCACGTGATAAAATTGTCCATATATGCCTTGATGATACTCAGAAACATGCAGTTACCACATCAACATCTTAATATTTGACATTTTAGGAATTATCTTAAGAACAAGCATATAAAAAGGTTCACATATGGGAATCATAATATCAATTGTAATTTTAATCCACATTTACCGTGATGGTAATGACAGTGTGGTGGAAATTACATTTCATATAAAACCTATTCAAAATACCATTAAATATTTTGAACGTCACAGTTGTACATGTTTCATTTTATTGAAGATATAGAACACAATTCAAAACCTCAAAAAACAAAAGGTTACATGCCTCAAGAACTTAAAGTGTATTTTAGAACAATTGTTAGATTCAATGCATTAGGCAGAAATACATCTACAAGGTTGTAAACACTAGTTGACATTAAACAAATTGTTGTTCACTGGCTGCAGTATATTGATTCAGGCTCATGAGACAGGTATGTGCTCACTCAAGAATCTATTGCTTAACGAGAGAGCAAATTTCCTCCCAGACTGCGCCATCAGGCATCATATGCCCTTTTGTCACTGGATGAGGCTCAGGGACAAGCCCAAGCACATTCTCTGGTTGGTACCATACAATTTCCTCTCTCGTTGGCCAAAATAATCTGTTTGCTCTCACACGACTCATCGTCTTGACTAGAGCACTGCTCTCTGCATCAACATCTTGTATAATACCAGGGTAAGGGTATTCATATTTCACAACACACCACTTTCCAATCAGTCTCTCATGTATGTCTGCAATGGGAGGTTTTGCACTACAAAATAGTTGTGGTGCTGTACAGGTTGAAGTGAAGATTGTGCTTTGTCTGCCTCTGAATTATCACGGTCTGTGGCCCAAAACAATCACAGATGTGGAGTTGAGCACCAACAACTGAGAGCTCTCCATGTGATTTGTCCTGTAATGGCAGTGATGATCTGTAAACAACATAGAACATTTCTTAAATTGATGAATATACAGGAAATCTCTAACACGTTCTGTTAACACCTTCAGTAAACACTTACATGACTTAGAATGAAAAGATAGTGATTTGAAAATCTACAATTTGATCTACATTTTGTAATTACAAATCTATAGTTTTACATGAAACATATTACCTGGTGTATTGTCATTGTTCCACGGATCGTCTCAATACGATCTGGAAGCAGAGGATCAATATTCTCAATCTCTTGCTCTGTGACGTAAAAGAGCTTCACATTTGACTGCTCTTTGGAAAGTTCCTCGTAGAACCCTTCCATTCTGAAGGTCATTTCCTCTTGCCACCATGGAATCAACTTCTCTTCACAGCTGCACCAATTTTATACGCAGGACCTTTCCCATGTCCAGACTCCAAAGAATCCCATGTGACCTTCTGAAAGCCCAGTTGAAATGGAATTGTGCTCAGGTAGAATAAATTATTCTTGAATCTGTACTGTGTGGTTGGTGCATCTATTACAACATGGAAGACAGTGGCAGATGGATTCCACTCATGAAGGTGGCAGAGAACTTTGGAGAGATGACTGATACATTTTGCCATTACCACCACATTGCCATTACCACCACATTGTCCTTACCATCACAGTTCATTATGTGGTGGTAATTACATGTGGTGGGAAATACATTTTTACAGTATTTGGTCATAAAGAGCAGGGATTCTTGCATGAAGTCGAACATCAAGCATACAATGTATCCTAAATCATTATTGGAAATTATAGCCTATTTGATAATGACGTACAATATCTCAAAACATATTTACCTTTATTTTCTCTCATTTCCTGGCATCAAACTCTGAATCTCCCTCAATGAGCTCCACTGTCTCTATTCATATCCATAATAACCAAGTACAAACTTAAAAAAAAATATATATTATGTAATTTGCTTGTCCTCGCAGTGGCAGACCACGTGTAACAACACCTGCACAGGATCGGTACATCCGAACATCACACCTGTGGGCTTGTAGGCCTGTTGTAAGGCAGGTCCTCACCAGACATCAACAGCAACAACGTTGCCTATGGACACAAACCCACCATCGCTGGACCAGACAAGACTGGCAAAAAAGTGCTCTTCACTGATGAGTCACGGTTTTGTCTCACCAGGGGTGATGGTCAGATTCACGTTTATCGTCCAAACAACGAGCGTTACACCGAGGCCTGTACTCTGGAGCGGGATCGGTTTGGAGGTGGAGAGTCCGTCATGGTCTGGGGCTGTGTCACAACATCATCGGCCTGAGCTTGTTGTCATTGCAGGCAATCTCAACGCTGTGCGTTACAGGGAAGACATCCTCCTCCCTCATTTGGTACCCTTCCTGCAGGCTCATCCTGACATGACCCTCCAGCATGTCAATGCCACCAGCCATACTGCTCGTTCTGTGCGTGATTTCCTGCAAGACAGGAATGTCAGTGTTCTGCCATGGCCAGCGAAGAGCCCGGATCTCAATCCCATTGAGCACATCTGGGATCTGTTGGATCGGTGGGTGAAGGCCAGGGTCATTCCTCCCAGAAATGTCCAGGAACTTGCAGGTGCCTTGGTGGAAGAGTGGGGTAACATCTCACAGCAAGAACTGGGAAATCTGGTGCAGTCCATGAGGAGGAGATGCACTGCAGTACTTAATGCAGCTGGTGGCCACACCAGATACTGACTGTTACTTTTGATTTATTTTGACCCTGCCTTTGTTCAGGGCCACATTATTGCATATCTGTTAGTCACGTCTGTGGAACTTGTTCAGTTTGTCTCAGTTGTTGAATCTTGTTATGTTCAAACAAATATTTACACATGTTAACTTTGCTGAAAATAAACACAGTTGACAGTGAGAGGACATTTATTTTTTTGCTGAGTTTATATAGTTTCCATTTGACTCTTTTTTTAAATCAGGTGCATTAAATATTTTCTAATTATCAAGACTTCTGTAAGGGTAATACATAGCAGAATGTCAAAAGTCAGTGTGAGACTGGGCAAAAAAACATGCAAAAACTGTGGAATCCAGACATTAAATGCTTTAGGAAATAAAATGAAACACTGAAAGCTGAAAAATAAGTTACAGTAATTTTACTCTACTTAATGGGTGTGAAATAATAAATTGTATCTTAAAAATCAAACCCTGCCACACAAAAAGGCCTGTATTTGCAAAATAATCCATATAATAACAATGTAACGTCATGCCATACTAATGGTACTTACTATTTCCCACTGTCACAGGGATGGGAGGGTATTCGAGCTTCACTTGGGTTTCTGGGTAGGAGCTTTCCCCTGTGCTCTCCAAGTATGGGTCCTGTGGAGGGAGAGTCTGTGTCCACTTCCTCCTCGGTCTCATCCCCCACGGCCCCACTGTCTAACAACTCCTGGGGGTCAATCTGGGTACGGCAGCTTAGTATCGTCTCCATGGCATCGTAGAACTTGCAGATTTTGTGGTATTGTCCGTTGTTCCTCAGGTTGCCCTCCTTGGCCAGGATAAACTGCCTTTTCAGGCTTTTGATTCGCACCCTACACTGCTCTGGGGTTCTTTCGAACCCCATTAATTCCCAACCTTCTGGCGACGTCGCGGTAGACATGACTGTTTCGGAAGTTTCCGCCCAACTCCGTCTGGATATCCCGCTCCCCCCAGATATTCAGCAAGGTTCTGGTTTCGACATCCGACCAGAGAAAGCCCCGTGTTGAATTGGCGAGCATAATTATCAGGTGCGAGAACAACTGATGCGTCATTTCTTTTAAAGCATGCAGTACGGTCAGAACAGCAAGAAATGTTACCAAGTCAGCTGGTGAACAAGACTAGCTAGCTAGCAGCAGGAACCCTTATCAAACCTCGACATTCAGAGCCTGATTAAGAAAGGCTAGGTAACAGGTAACATTTTACCTGGACATGGATGGTGCACATTCAGCAGCCATATGTTGTTTTTCATACAATGGAGATTAGTGTCTGCAAAACTGATTATGGGCCCCCACCATACACTCAAGTACCGCAACATAAACGGTCATTGATATCCGGAATCCTTGGGACGTCACTACGCCCTTTGAAGTTGAAATGCAAAATAGTTAAGGTAGGGTTAGGGTTTAAGGTAGGGACGTCCCAAGGATTCCGAATAGCACTGACCTAAAACAACCGCCAGGGACAGCATGTGTACTACATCACAGGGCTCACAGAGCTCCACTGGGCCCTAAAGGAAATTAGGACGCTTCAGGGAATGTGGTGTATAAAAAGTGACAGCGACATCATTTAAAAAAGCAGTACAGTAATTTTTGTTTCCACTTTAACTTCATCGTTCATATAGGTTACAGCAATCAACAGTAGAGGCAAAAGACAACCAAATATCCAAGTTCCATGTTTGCATGATTCGGTCATGCTCTTGCGAGCCTATTAGAGACCGTAGGTAAACCGTGTAATGAGAGGCGGCGCGCACACACGGACAGTTCTTTCTTAGACACGAATTGTGTGTTACTGCTGAAAATAGGATATATAGACGCTTCACTGGGATGAGATGCGCTAAAAGATCCAAACAAAAACAGGAAGTGTGTTGATAGGAGCATAAAGCTAGATAAAGGACTTCGAGTAAGTAGACAATGGACCTGATCGGACAGCTCAGAGCCTCTGCTCTTTTCTGCCCATAAGAAACATTTGGATTGGTGGAAGAGGCAGGGCAGGAGCAAGGAAGGAGGGTGGTCAGTTTCGCCTTTTTTATTTCCCCGGCATTAGTTTGTGGTGTTTCGCTTTGAAAATAGAAGTAAAAAATAAATAAAAAATATAAAAGTTAAAAATATATGTGCCAATATAGGTCTGACAGCGATCTCCATTTTGAAGTAGTTCATTTTCTTCTTCACGATTGGCTGATCCCTCCTGATGTCCTGGTTGGACATGACTCCAACAGGGTTATCAGGAGGGATCAGCCAATAAAGTCGGACATTCCACCCAGTTGACTACATTAAAATGGTGGAAGCCCTCAATGGCTCTTTTCATGCTAAAATGGCCTGAAGGCCACTAGAGGCCTCCAGAGCTATATAATATACAGTATAATATCAAATCGTATTAGTCACATGCACCGAATACAACAAGTGTAGTAGACCTTACAGTGAAATGCTTACTTATGAGCCCCTAACCGACAGTGCAGTTTAAAAAAATACAGATAGGAATAAGAGATAAAATGTAACAAGTAATTAAAGAGGAGTAGTAAAAAACAAATTATATATATATACAGGGGGGTGCCGGTAGAGAGTCAATGTGCGGGAGCACCGGTTAGTTGAGGTAGTATGTACATGTAGGTAGAGATAATTGAAGTGACTATGCATAGATGACAACAGAGTGGCAGTGGTGTGGAGAATGGAGGGGGGGGGGAATGTGAATAGTCTGGGTAGCCATTTGACTAGATGTTCAGGAGTCTTATGGCTTTGGGAGTAGAAGCTGTTTTGAAGCCTCTTGGACCTAGACTTGGCGCTCCGGTACCGCTTGCCTTGCGGTAGCAGAGAGAACATTCTATGACTAGGGTGGCTGGAGTCTTTTTAGGGCCTTCCTCTGACACCGACTGGTATAGAGGTCCTGGATGGCAGGAAGCTTGGCCCCAGTGATGTACTGGGCCGTACAGTCTACCCTCAGTCTACCCTCAGTAGTGCCTTGCAGTTGCCATACCAGGCAGTGATGCAACCAGTCAGGATGCTCTCGATGGTGCAGCTGTAGAACCTTTTGAGGATCTGGGGACCCATGCCAAATCTTTTCAGTCTCCTTAGGGGTAATATACAGTACCAGTCAAAAGTTTGGACACACCTACTGTTTCCAGGGTTTTTCTTTATTTGTACTATTTTCAACATTGCAGAATAATAGTGAAGACATCAAAACTATGAAATAACACATATGGAATCATGTAATACCCCACCCAAAAAAAGTTTTAAACAAATCAAAATATATATTAGATTTGAGATTCTTCAAAGTAGCCACCCTTTGCCGCCTTGATGACAGCTTTGCGCACTCTTGGCATTCTCTCAACCAGCTTCATGAGGTAGTCACCTGGAATGCATTTCAATTAACAGGTGTGCCTTGTTAAAAGTTAATTTGTGTAATTTATTTCCTTCTTAATGAGTTTGAGGCAATAAGTTGTGTTGTGACAATATATTTTTGGTATGTATTATGGATCCCTATTAGCTGATGCCAAGGCAGTAGCTACTCTTCCTGGGGTCCGGCAAAATGAAGGCAGTTAAACAATTTTGAAAACTTTACAATACATTCATTACATAATTCACAACACACTAAATGTGTGCCCTCAGGCCCATAGTCCACTACCAGATATCTACAATGCAAAGTCCATGTATATGTGTGTGTGTATAGTGAGTATGTTATCGTGTGTGTGTGTATGCATGTGTCTGTTTGTGTTACTTCACACAGTCCCTCTGTTCCATAAGGTGTATTTTTACCTGCTTTTTAAATCTGATTCTAATGCTTGCATCAGTTACCTGATGTGGAATAGAGTTTCACATAGTCATGGATCTACGTAGTACTGTGCGCCTCCCAAAGTCTGTTCTGGACTTGGGGACTGTGAAGAGACCTCTGGTGGCATATCTTGTGGGGTATGCATGTGTGTCCGAGCTGTGTGCTAGTATTTTAAAACAGACAGCGCTGTACCTTCAGCACCTCTTACAAAAATAAGAAATTAGGTAGTCAATCTCTCTTCCACTTTGAGCCATGGGAGATTGATGCATGTCATTAATGTTGTTGTTACTGTTAAGGCAGAGCAGAACTTTATTATGGACAGACTTCTCCCCATCTTAGCTACTGTTGTATGTTTTGACCATGACAGTTTACATTCCAGGGTTACTCCAGGCAGTTTAGTCACCTCAACTTGCTCATTTTACACATTATTCATTATGAGATGTAGTTTAGGTTTAGGGTTTAGTGAATGATTTTTCCCAAATACAATGCTTTTAGTTTTGGAAATATTTAGGACTAACTTATTCCTAAAACTAACTGCAACTCTTTAAGTGTTACAGTCCTTTCAGTCACTGTAGTAGCTGACGTGTATAGTGTTGAGCCATCCTCATACATAGGAACACTTGCCTTACTCAAAGCCAGTGACATGTCGTTAGTAAAGATTGAAAAAAGCAAGGGGCCTAACAGCTACCCTGGGGAATTCCTGCCTCTACCTGGATTATGTTGGAGACGCTTCCATTAAAGAACACCCTCTGTGTTCTGTTAGACAATTAACTCTTTATCCACATTATGGCTTTACACCCACTTCTATGACACATACGTTTTTCCAGCAGCAGACTATGATCGATAATGTCAAAAGCTGCACTGAAGTCTAACAAGACGACAGCCCCCCCTCCCCAATAATTTTATCATCAATTTCTCTCAGCCAATCAGCCTGAGAGGCTGGAAGTTCAATATGTAGCTAGATGTAGTAGGCTAATGTTAACCAGGTAGCCTAAGACAACAAAAACTAAAAGTGTGTACTGTATGACAGAGTCATGGACCATTTAGGCTGTATCACAACCGGCCGTGATTGGGAGTCCCATAGGGCAGCGCACAATTCACCCAGCGTCGTCCGGGTTTGGCCGGTTTAGGCCGTCATTGTAAATAAGAATTTGTTCCTAACTGGACTTGCTTAGTTAAATAAAAGGTTATAAAAAAAGGAGAAAAAAAATACATTTAGGCAACATGAAAGAGGAGGATGGCAAATGGCACAGTCGGGTTAGTCAACATGTTTTTTCTACTTATGCACACATACACAGAAGTCAGAAACATGGACAGCCACATGATATCTCGCTTACGTTGATTGGATTAAATTCTTTTTGGAATCTTTTAGTTGTCGCTGTATTAGACAAAGCATAGGTGATTTGATGATGTAGAAATGTTGAAGTTGAAATGGTGCTGGAATTAGTGGAGGCAGCTCCCGTTTCCCTTGCAATAACTATAACATTAACTTGACTGATCGTGCTGTAGGTCACGTTACTGTTTGTTACATGCAATATGCTTTGTGGACTTCACCAGACAGATGTTGCTCTCTGGCTTGTGATGAAACAAAGGAGTGGTTTAATGTATTCTGCCACGGTGTCTTCTTATTGCCTCGGCCTATATATATATACACACACACACACACACACACACACACACACACACACACACACACACACACACACACACACACACACACACACACACACACACACACACACGTATGTGAACACACCTTCAAAATGAGTGAATTCGGCTATTTCAGCCATACCCATTGCTGACGGGTGTATAAAATCGAACACAAAGCCATGCAATCTCCAAAGACAAACATTGGCAGTGGAATGGCCTTACTGATAAGCTCTGTGACTTTCCAATAAGTCAGTTCATCAATTTGCTGCCCTGCTAGAGCTGCCCCGGTTATTGTGAAGTAGAAATGTTTAGGAGCAACAATGGCTCAGCTGCAAAGTGGTAGGCCACACAAGGTCACAGAACAGGACTGACGAGTGCTGAAGCGAGTAGTGCATAAAAATAGTTTGTCCTCGGTTGCAACACTCACTACAGAGTTCCAAACTGCCTCTGAAAGCAACATCAGCACGTGAACTGTTCATATGGAGCTTCATGAAATGGTTTTCCATGGCCGAGCAGGCGCACACAAGCCTAAGATCCCCATGCGCAATGCTAAGCGTTGGCTGGAGTGGTCTAAAGCTTGCTGCCATTGGACTCTGGAGCAGTGGAAACACGCTTCACCATCTGGCAGTCCGACAGACTGCCCCAATGCTACCTGCCCCAATGCTGTAAAGTTTGGTGGAAGAGGAATAATGGTCTGAGGCTGTTTTTCATGGTTCGGGCTAGGCCCTTTAGTTCCAGTGTAGGCAAATATTAACACTACAGCATACAATGACATTTTAAGGCCATTCTGTGCTTCCAACTTTGTGGCAACAGTTTGGGGAAGCCCCTTTCCTATTTCAGCATGACAATTTCCCCATGCACAAAGCGAGGTCCATACAGAAATGGTTTGATGAGATCGGTGTGGAACAACTTGACTGGCCTGCACAGAGCCCTGACCTCAACCCCATCTAACACCTTTGGGATGAATTGGAACGCCGACTGCAAGCCAGGCTTAAATCGCCCAACCTCTCTAACACTCTTGCGGCTGAATGGAAGCATGTCCCCGTAGCAATGTTCCAACATCTAGTGGGAAGCCTTCCCAGAAGAGTGGAAGCTGTTATAGCAGCAAAGGGGTGACCAACTCCATATTAATGCCCATGATTTTGGAATGAGATGTTCGACGAGCAGATCCACATACTTTTGCTCATGTAGTGCATATTAAGGTGGCAAGGCATATGAACTAACAGGTTATGGAGCAAACAACTCAATTATCACAACACACTTTTTTCCCCTGGCTTGGCTTCCCCAGTGAGTTTACCCACACACAGCTACTGCAAGGGACACATAGGTCAACAAATATATTTGGTAGCTATTCATCTGATTGCTAAAGTTGATTTTTTTTTAAATCCATTAACCAGCCATCTATATTGAAACTTCTGGTGGAAGCTAGCTAACGGTAGCTTACTCCTACCAACAGAGTTTACCTTAGCTAGCAAGCAAACAAGCAAGGTGGACTCCAGCTAGATTTCAAGAAAATTAGCTAGCTACATAATTGGTAGCTATATTCTAAAGACTAGTCATTTACTGACAATGACTATTTTTGTCAAACTACTTTGTTCCCCTGCCTGTTTATTTATGCATGTATGTGTGACATAAAGTTGTCAAGAAAAATGCACCTCCTAATTTTACTGCAAATAGTCTGTTGTTTTCATATAATTTGGCTGATTAGGGGGCTTGTGCACATTTACATGTGTTACTGACTAAGATCATTCTTATTCATGTTTTTGTTGTATTTCAGGTGGTGGCATTGCTGATAGGCCAGTATGCTGACAGGCCAGTATGCTGATAGGCCAGGGGCCATATTCACAATGAATCTCAGTGAAGGAGTACTAATTTTAGGATCAGTTTTGCCTTCACACTGAGTACAATTACATTGTCAATGAGGAGGTTATCCTAGATAACCATCCCCACTCAGACGCTTTGTGAATATGGGCCTTTGGAAGAAAGCTGTTGCCAAATACCTTGCACAGCAGTCATTTCACCACAGGACCCTAGAGCAGGGGTAGGCAACCCTGTTCTTGGAGTGCCACAGGTACTGCAGGATTTTAGTTTGCTTCGTTGCGGAAAGGTTTGTACTGAATGCCACGTTTTCCCAAAAACGTTCTTGAACAGACTTTGAGATACGTTTGCTCCGTTGGGTGGGTGTGGCTTGAAGCAATGAGTGAGGTATTTTAAAGGGCAGCGGTGCTTTTTGAACCCACAACCCAACCCCTCCCTGTTTTTCAACTTGTCGTTCAGTACAGCTACATTTCCATTCAACAGAATGTTCTATTAAGTTTTTATGTGCTGAACGCAGCCCTGACCAACTCAGCTATTTGATCAGTGACTGGCTAAATTCAACACACCTGGTCTTCCAGGTCAGTTAAATCAATCATTGACTAATCATTGAGCGGCCCTAGAGGCAGTAGTCAATGCTTATGAACTGAATATTGAATGTGAATTTCAACCTATCAAATTACATTTTATTGGTCACATAAGCATATTTAGCAGATGTTATTGCAGGTGTAGCGAAATGCTTGTTTTCCTAGCTTCAACAATGCAGTAATATCTAACAATTCAGAACAATACACACAAATCTAAAAGTAAAATAATGGAATTAGGAAATATATAAATATTAGGATAAGCAATGTCTAAGTGGCATTGACTAAAATACAGTACAGTATATACATATGAAATGAGTAAAACAGTATGTAAACATTATTCATGTGACCAGTGATTCTATGTCTATGTACATAGGGCAGCAGGTGGTAACCAGGTGGTAACCGGCTAGTGATGGCTATTTAACAGTCTTTTGGCCTTGCGATAGACTGACAAACAGCTTCTCTCTGTCCCAGATTTGATGCACCTGTACTGACCTCGCCTTCTGAATGATAGCGGGGTGAACAAGCTGGTAATCCGGCCTACTACTGTTGTATCATCTGCAAACTTGATGATTGAGTTGGTGCATGGCCACGCAGACATGGGTGAACAGGGAGTCTAGGAGGGGGCTGAGTATGCACCCTTGTGGGGCTCCTGTGTTGAGGATCAGCATAGTGGAGGTGTTGTTTGCTACCTTCACTGCCTGGGGGCAGCCCGTCAGGAAGTACAGGACCCAGTTGCACAGGGTGGGGTTTAGACCCAGGGCCCCGAGCTTAATGAAGAGCTTGGAGAGTATAATGGCATTGAATGCTGAGCTATAGTCAATGAATAGCATTCTTACATAGGTATTCCTCTTGTCCAGTTTGGATAAGGCAGTGTGCAGTGCAATGGCGATTGCATCATCTGTGGATCTATTGGGGCGGTATGCGAATTGAAGAGGGTCTAGGGTGTCATGTAAGGTGGAGGTGAAATGATCCTTAACTAGCCTCTCAAAGCACTTTATGATGATGACAAAAATGAGTGCTACGGAGCGATAATCATTTACTTCAGTTACCTTTGCTGTCTTGGGTAAAGGAACAATGGTGGACATCTTGAAGCAAGTGGGGACAGCAGACTGGGATAAGGAGAGATTTAATATGTCTATAAACACTCCAGCCAGCTGGTCTGCGCATGCTCTGAGGACGCAGCTAGGGATGCCGTCTGGGCCGGCAGACCTGTGAGGGTTAACACGCATAAATGTCTTACTCACGTTGGCCACGGAGAAGGAGAGCCCACAGTCCTTGGTAGCTGGCCGTGTCAGTGGCACTGTGTTATCCTCAAAGCAGGCAAATGTGTTTAAGCTTGTCCCGGAGCAAGACGCCACGTCGCGGACACTGACTGGTTTTCCCTTTGTAGTCTGTGATTGTCTGTAGACCCTGCCACATCTCGTGTCTGAGCCGTTGAAGTCCTCTTTGTCTCTGTACTGACATTTTGCCTGTTTGATTGCCTTATGGAGGGAATAATTGCACTGTTTGTATTCAACCATATTCCCAGTCACCTTGTCGTGGTTAAATGCAGTGATTCGCGCTTTCAGTTTGGTATGGGTAGGTTTTAATAGTCACAGTAGGAACGACATCCCCTACACACTTCCTGAAGAACACTAACAAAATGGTTGAATTGTTCAGCAACATGGGCAGGAAATTCTAATATTTATTTTATTTATTTATTTCACCTATATTTAACCAAGTAGGCTAGTTGAGAACAAGTTCTCATTTGCAACTACGACCTGGCCAAGATAAAGCAAAGCAGTTCGACACATACAACAACACAGAGTTACACATGGAATAAACAAACATACAATCAAGAATACAGTAGAATAATATATATACAGCATGTGCAAATGAGGTAGGATAAGAGAGGTAAGGCAATAAATAGGCCATGGTGGCGAAGTAATTACAATATAGCTATTAAACACTGGAGTGATAGGGTGTGCAGAAGATGAATGTGCAAGTAGAGATACTGGGGTGCAAAGGAGCAAGATAAATAAATAAATTAATACAGTATGGGGATGAGGTATATTGGATCGGCTATTAACAGATGAGCTGTGTACAGGTGCCGTGATCTGTGAGCTGCTCTGACAGCTGGTGCTTAAAGCTAGTGAGGGAGGTAAGAGTCTCCAGCTTCAGAGATTTTTGCAGTTCGTTCCAGTCATTGGCAGCAGAGAACTGGAAGGAGAGGCGGCCAAAGGAAGAATTGGCTTTGGGGGTGACCAGTGAGATATACCTACTGGAGCACGTGCTACCGGTGGGTGCTGCTATGGTGACCAGTGAGCTGAGATAAGGCGGGGCTTTACCTAGCAGAGACTTGTAGATGACCTGGAGCCAGTGGGTTTGGCAACGAGTATGACGCGAGGGCCAGCCAACTAGAGCATACAGGTCGCAGTGGTGGGTAGTATATGGGGCTTTTGGTGACAAAATGGATGGCACTGTGATAGACTGCATCCAATTTGTTGAGTGTTTGAGGCTATTTTGTAAATGACATCGCCGAAGTCGAGGATTGGTAGGATGATCAGTTTTACGAGGGTATGTTTGGCAGCATGAGTGAAGGATGCTTTGTTGCGATTAGGAAGCCGATTCTAGATTTAATTTTGGATTGCTTAATGCGAGTCTGGAAGGAGAGTTTACAGTCTAACCTGACACCTAGGTATTTGTAGTTGTCCACATATTCTAAGTCAGAACCATCCAGAGTTGTGATGCTAGGCAGGCGGGCAGGTGCGGGCATCGATCGGTTGAAGAGCATGCATTTAGTTTTACTTGCATTGAAGAGCAGTTGGAGGCCACGGAAGGAGAGTTGTATGGCATTGAAGCTCATCTGGAGATTAGTTAATACAGTGTCCAAAGAAGTGCGAGAGGTATACAGAATGGTGTTGTCTGCGTAGAGTTGGATCAGTAGGGATGACCAGGGACGTTCTCTTGATACGTGTGTGAATTTGACCTTTTTCCTGTACTGTTAAGCATTGAAATTGTAACTAGTACTTTTGGGTGTCAGGCAAAATGTATGGTGTTGAAAAGTACATAATATTCTTTAGGAATGTATTGAAGTAAAAGTTAAAGTTGTCAAAAATATAAATAGTAAATTCAAGTACAGATACCCCCAAAAATGACTAAAGTAGTACTTTAAAGTATTTTTACTTAAGTACTTTACACCACTGCCACCCACATATGTTTGCTTGACACCCCTTCATTATCATATCGGAGGAATGAATACAGAAATAAATGAAGAATAAAATGAAAGAAAGTGTGATTCATTATTTAAATAATATTTTATCTATTTATGTGTGCAATTATTCACTCATCCATTTATTTATTTATTTATATATTTATGTGTGCATTTATTTATCTATTTATATATGCATTTATGTATTTATTTATTAAGTTTGGACACACCTACTCATTCAAGGGTTTTCCTTATTTTTACTATTTTCTACATTGTAGAATAATATTGAAGACATCAAAACTATGAAATAACACATATGGAATCATGTAGTAACCAAAAAAGTGTTAAACAAATCAAAATTCTTCAAAGTCGCCACCTTTTGCCTTGATGACAGCTTTGCACACTCTTGGCATTCTCTCAACCAGCTTCATGAGGTCGTCACCTGGAATGCATTTCAATTAACAGGTGTGACTTGTTAAAGTTAATTTGTGTAATTTCTTTCCTTCTTAATTGCATTTGAGCCAATCAGTTGTGTTGTGACAAGGTAGGGGTGATATACAGAAGATAGCCCTATTTGGTAAAAGACCAAGTACATATAGCAATTACAGCTCAAATAAGCAAAGAGAAACGACAGTCCATGATTACTTTAAGACATGAAGGTCTGTCAATGTGTTTCTTCAAGTGCAGTCGCCAAAACTGGCTCTATGATGAAACTGTCTCTCATGAGCACCACCACAGGAAAGGAAGACCCAGAGTTACTTCTGCTGCAGAGGATAAGTCCATTATAGTTAATTGCACCTCGGATTGCAGCCCAAATAAATGCTTCACAGAGTTCAAGTAACAGACACATATCAACATCAACTGTTCAGAGGAGACTGCATAAATCAGGCCTTCATAGTCAAATTGCTGCAAAGAAACCACTACTAAAGGACAACAATAACAAGAAGAGACTTGCTTGGGCCAAGAAACACAAGCATTAGACATTAGACTGATGGAAATCTGTCCTTTGGTTTGATGAGTCCAAATTTGAGATTTTTTATCTCTGCATGTGTGGTTCCCACTGTGAAGCATGGAGAAGGAGGTGTCATGGTGTGGGGATGCTTTGCTGGTGACACTGTCTGTGAATTGTTTAGAATTTAAGGCACACTTAACCAGCATGGCTACCACAGCGATATGCATTCCCATCTGGTTTGTGTTTAGTGGGACTTTAATTTGTTTTTCAACAGGAAAATGACCCAACACATCTCCCGGCTGTGTAAAGGCTATTGCCGACCAAGAAGGAGAGTGATTGAGTGCTGCATCAGAAGACATGGCCTCCACAATCACCCAACCTCAACCCAATTGGGATGGTTTGGGACGAGTTGGACCGCAGAGTGAAGGAAAAGCAGCCAACAAGTGCGCAGCATATGTGGGAACTCCTTCAAGACTGTTGGAAAAACATCTCTCATGAAGCTGGTTGAGAGAATTCCAAGAGTGCGCAAAGCTGTCATCAAGGCAAAGGGAGGCTACTTTGAAGAATTTGTTTAATACTTCTTTTTGGTAAATACATGATTCCATAAGTGTTATTTCATAGTTTTGAGGTCTTCACCATTATTCTACAATGTAGAAAATAGTTAAATAAAGAAAAAACATTGAATGAGTAGGTGTGTCCAAACTTTTGACTGGTACTGTCTTTATGTATTTGTGTGCATTTATTTATCCATTTAATTATAGTCAAGGCAGCTTTGATCCTCCATACTTAAAAGAAACTCCACTGAAAAAGCATCATATGATGATTTCTGTATTTTGAAAGTTACATATCAATGGACAAATGAAACAAATACCAAAATATAGTTTTTCGGTGGAGTTTTCCTAACCTGCTATGAAAAGTAAAATCTGATGTTAATTTGAATAAATCTGGATCCCTTCTATCCATGACCCTCCAAGCTTTTCCTAACCGTAACCTGATTCTCTTAACCTGGTACGTTAATTCTCATCACCTGCTGCGTAAATTCTCCTAATATTCTATGTAAAGATAAATCTGACATCAATTTGACAAAAGCTGGATCCCTTCTAGCCATGACCCTTCAAGCTTTTAAATCAACGTCCGGTTTCATCACTATTTTTGAAGTTCACTTTCAACAAGTGGACGAGAGAGAGAGGAAGAGCTGTGGTCGTCTAACTTGAAGTGTTTGTTATATCGAGATGTTGATTGTATAATCGCTTGAATTATATCGAACACCCAGGGCGATTTCGGTGGGTTTTAATCGGTTGATGTCAATATGACAATTGCACTTTATCTGTAAAACTAGTGCTTTTAAATGAAAGTGAAGTACAGCATCGAGTGTGTCTCTGCTAGACCGCTGAGGAGGTTTGCCAAGCGGCGTGGGTCAAGAACCATGCCCGAACTTTCCAAGATGAGGAAGCCTGACGTCAAAGTTGTCATTCTGGGCGACATGAACGTTGGGAAGACCTCGCTGCTTCACAGGTACACGGAGAAGAAATTTAAAGACACCATCAGCACCGTCGGAGGGGCGTTTTTCCTCAAACAGTGGGGACCCTACAATATCTCAATTTGGGACACTGCTGGTAAGGTGTTCAATATTGACTGTTATGAGTAAGGGCTCATTTAGTAGGCTACACTGATTTTTAAATGTTTGGAAGTTCGGTGACTATAGTTCGGTGGAGATCAGTTTCCTCAATGTTTGATCTCCACCGCCTGTTTAGAGAACCTCTACACATTTAAAAATCGGTGTAGCCTGATATGATTTAATTACGCAAGTCGGTTTAGAACAAATTCTTATTTACAATGACTGCTACCCCAGCCAAACAGGTATGACACTGGGACAATTGTGTGCCTATTTACTCAAAATCACGGTCGGTTTTCATACAGCCTGGAATCGAACCAGGGTCTGTAGTGACTCCTCTACCACTGAGATGCAGTGGTCTTAGCGTGCTGCGCCACTTGGGAGCCCCATAGGCTCTTTACAATGGTCAGCTCTGTTGTTGATTTCCAGTGTTGACTTGTGGAGAGCATGTGACTACACCACCTAAGGGTTGCTTGTCCTGCCCTTTCATGACTGAGTGTTAGATTAGTGATCTGGTTTACCAGTTTAAATAAACTACTGAACAAGAACCACAATGTCAGACAAGTTGATGCCTGTTACGTTTTGACTAGATCATATTGTGCAGAGTCAATAAAATTGCCTTGAAATCATGGCTAATTCATCCATACCCCAAAACCCATATCATGTTGCAGTTGGCAATGTGGATGAGGTTATAGCACATGATTTTATATAGTACTAAAATGTTATCTGATGCTCAAGGACAGTAACATTGCATTTTATATTGCTACATTCATGAAAGGTTAGGCTATATCATTCAAGATCTGGTGTTAGGCATTGGGCTTGGTGTTGCCAGAAGATACCGACCCTACCATTACACTTGTTTACACTGAGCTACACTAGGGTCAGATGGCAGTCATGGTTACATTAAGACACTGGTGCCGGAGCGAGTTATGGGTTGGAATACCTACCTCAATGCAGCGATGGGATATGCCACTGTACTCCAAATGTTCCTTATCCGCACTGATACATAGATTTGAAATACTGCTTGTTTTAAAGGAGAACTGACCTTTTCGTCGTCATGCTACAAGACATGACCAAACATCTCAATCCAAAATCATTGACATTAATATAGAGTTTGTTCCCCCCCCCCCTTTGCTGCAATAACAGCCTCCACTCTTCTGGGAAGGCTTTCCGCTAGATGTTGGAACATTTTTATGGGTACTTGCTTCTAGAGGTCGACCGATTAATCGGAATGGCCAATTTAATTAGGGTCGATTTCAAGTTTTCATAACAATCGGAAATCGGTATTATTGGTCACCGATTTGGCCAATTCTTATTTATTTTTTGAAATGTTTTTTACACCTTTTTAATCTTTATCTAACTAGGCAAGTCAGTTAAGAACACATTCTTATTTACAATGACAGCCTAGGAACGGTGGGTTAACTGCCTTGTTCAGGGGCAGAACGACAGATTTTTACCTTGTCAGCTCGGGGATTCAATCTTGCAACCTTCCAGTTACTAGTCCAACGCTCTAACCACCTGCCTCTCATTGCACTCCACGAGGAGCCTGCCTGTTACGCGAATGCAGTAAGCCAAGGTAAGTTGCTAGCTAGCATTAAACTTATCTTATAAAAAACAATCAATCAATCATAATCACTAGTCTACACATGGTTGATATTACTAGTTTATCTAGCGTGTCCTGCGTTGCATATAATCGATGCGGTGCGTATTCATGAAAAAGGACTGTCCTTGCTCCAATGTGTACCTAACCATAAACATCAATGCCTTTCTTAAAATCAATACACAAGTATATATTTTTAAACCTGCATATTTAGCTAAAAGCAATCCAGGTTAGCAGGCAATTTTAACCAGGTGAATTTGTCACTTCTTTTGCGTTCATTGACTGCCACGTTGAAAGTCTGAGCTCTTCAGTAAAGCAATTCTACTGCCAGTGTTTGTCTATGGAGATTGCATGGCTTTTTGCTCGATCTTATACACTTATCTGCAAAAGGTGTGGCTGAAATAGCCGAAACGACTCATTTTGAAGGGGTGTCCACATACTTTTGTGTGAATACATTTAGTAGCTAGCAGTAGCCACCTTTGCCATTTTGGAATGACAGTGTCAGCCAATCAGCTCCTTTTTGTTGGTCAACATGTCATTTGCTAATGGCTGATATGCCTACTGCTGCCTGGCATGAGGACAAAAAGGTCAACTGGAACTATTTTAATCTTCTCTATAGAGCAGTGTGGATCAAGGTCAAATGTGTAGTACAGTGGCATATCCCATCCCTGCATTGAGGTACGTTTTCCAAGCCATATCACACGCCGGCTCCACGGTTTCTTAATGTAGGTTAACCATGTTTACCTTCCGACCTCAGTGTAAACAAGCGTAATGGTAGGGTCGGCGTCTTCTGGAAAGGCTGGGGGCAATGCCTAACAGCCAACACTACTGATTTTGCATGATTTTTACCAAATGTACAAAATCAAGGCCCAGTTGATATAAAGAGACAAAATGCAACAAATAAAGACAACATTTTGTAATGATGACAATCTGTTTATTCCTGTGTTACCCAATCAGACTGCCATCTCAGGGTTACCCAATGACATTTGCGCAAGTCTAGGTGGTGCACGTAATGCAATATGCAATGGTGACTTAATTACAATATTGAATTCACCAGAGTTTCATTGAATGATGTTTTGGTTGTTTAGATCTGAAATTTTTAAAAGACACAGACCTGAACTCCACATTCAGTGTTTTTGAAAGCCCCCAGGCTCTCATCATAGGTTGTAACCTGTAAATAATGACAGGAATTGGTTATCTGTATCACATTGGAACTTTCTGATATTCTATAATAAAAGGGGAGATGTGATGTCTGGATATATGACCTACATTTTGACCATCCTGGGCTCATATTTACCAAGAGTCGGTGTACTTTTATTTGGCCTATTTAGCGATTTCTTTACGAACCCAAGACAAAAATAGACCATGATTTGGGCGATTTTCTAGAAAAGTAATCCTTAGAATGGTCCTTTTTGTAGGAAGGATTCTTGACTTATATTTGACATTTGTATCTAAATCTATAATTGAGAAAATATTTATCAAATTTGGCAAATTTATGACATTTTGGGCTTACCCAAGCCTCTAAGACTCGGTAATGTTTCATCTAAGTGCTACAAAGCCCGAATTGGTGTCATATGACGCTTTACCGCTTGCTCTGTAATATGAGGAGTATTTTGATTAAAGTAATATTTGGTTTTGCATTCATTTGTGAATATTGAGAACAACAATTTTGATTCTGCAAAAGTTTCATGCTACTGTTGAACAAAATATACTCTCTGGTGCATATCAATGTTCCAAAGTGGGACCTCTGCTACTTTCTGAAGTTATGGCCCTTTTTACTGAGAAATGGCACAGTAGGCAATGTAACCAATCACAGGCCTCTTTATACTTGTATCAATGTACATTCTGCAAATCACTAGCAGAGGGTGACCACTTTGAATCCATTTTCATTTTGTTTGTAATTCTTCCAAATTTTGATTAGCTCTAAAAGTAGACTTATGCACTTATAATTCACGGCAGCTAAAAGAAAGGTGACTTGGTCATATGACACTACAATGGGATAAAAGGACTATTAGCAACATGAATTTGGTCAACTTACCGCAAGAAACTGGTGACAAAATGCTCAAATGAGTGTTTAATTTACTTTCACAGCATTGTCAGAAGTTGTATGGGACTTAGGCCTAACTCCAGTCAAGTGACTGTCTGATGTTGGTTTAGAAAGGTAGAGAAACCACTGAAGCACAAACACTATTTCCCATCCCTGCTCCATATCCCCATGACCTCTGCAGGATGCTTTTGTCTTTAGTCACTCACTGGGTTAGGGCTAGGGCTAGGCTTACAGTGAAGGGCTTCGCTTTTTGACTCCGTCACAGTGCTGTGTCCACGTGAGGTTAAAATAGGAAGTTGATCTAGTTATATGATTGTGCAATTAAGGCATAAACTGTTTGGGAGTGGATGATTGACAGAAAATAGTAGGGCTCAGAGATGTTGTAACTTTCCCCAATTCTCTGGCCATGTAGGGTGTTCAACCATAAAATGCTTATTTCATTCAATGTTTATTGAGATATGTTCATTCAATAGAGAATTGCATCAGCAATACAATAGATAGGGTATGGACTATCTCGCAAACAATTTCAAAGATTTTGCTGAGTTAGTTCATATAAGAAAATTGGTCAATTGAAAAACTCATTAGGCCCTAATCTATGGATTTCACATGACTGGGCAGGGGTGCACTGGTCAGCCAGGCCCACCCACTGGGGCGCCAGGCCCAGTTTCCCCTTAAAAGGGCATTATTACAGACAGAAATACTACTCCCAAATTCTCTAAAACAACGGATGGATTATCTTGACAATGGAGAAATGCTCACTAACAGGGATGCAAACACATTTGGGCACAACATTTTTGGCTCTTTTTTTGCTAATGGAACTTAAAAAAAAAAAAATTCAGCTCATGAAACATGTGACCAACACTACATGTTGCATTTATTTTTGTTCAGTATAGTTCAGACAATATGGAGGTTTTTACTCAAAATTTAGCATGATTATAGTGAATATAGAATGTCATTATGGTCTAAAAGTGGTCGCGGCTTAATCAAACTGTCACTGCTCCATGGTCAGAACGGCACTTCAAACGTCAACTGCCAAGCAAGCTGGCTTGACACTCCGTAACGTTAGTTTACCAGGCTTTTCGGGCCAACTGGACATTCCTCGCGCCCATCCCGGTCGACTCCTTATCCTCTTCTTGGTTCCAAACTAGATGGCTGTAGTCAGGTGACTTATTGTCAAAAGCAACCCACTTGTAACACAGCCACCTGGTGAAGGCAGTCAATGGCTTAGTGTTCCAAAACTGTTTGCCTGTTTCTAAACTCAGCAACAAAAGAAACATCCCTTTTTCAGGACCCTGTCTTTCAAAGATAATTAGTAAAAATCCAAATAACTTCACAGATCTTCCTCCCATGCTTCTTCAATGAACCAAAAACAATTAATGAACATACACCTGTGGAACGGTCGTTAAGACACTTAACAGCTTACAGACGGTAGGCAATTAAGGTCACAGTTATGAAAACGTAGGACACTAAAGAGGCCTTTCTACTGACTCTGAAAAACACCAAACGAAATATGCCCAGGGTCCCTGCTCATCTGTGCGAACGTGCCTTAGGCATGCTGCAAGGAGGCATGAGGACTGTAGATGTGGCCAGGGCAATAAATTGCAATGTATGTACTGTGAGACGCCTAAGACGGCGCTACAGGGAGACGGGACGGACCGCTGATCGTCCTCACAGTGGCAGACCACGTGTAACAACACTTGCACTGGATCGGTACATCCGAACATCCCCTGTGGGTCAGGTACAGGATGGCAACAACAACTACCCGAGTTACACCAGGAACGCATAATCCCTCCAGTGCTCAGACTGTCCGCAATCAGCTGAGAGAGGCTGGACTGAGGGCTTGTAGGCCTGTTGTAAGGCAGGTCCTCACCAGACATCACCGAAAACATCGCCTATGGGCACAAACCCACCGTTGCTGGACCAGACAGGACTGTCAAAAAGTGCTTTTCACTGACTAGTCTTGGTTTTGTCTCACCAGGGGTGATGGTTGGATTAACGTTTTTTGTCAAAGGAATGAGAATTACACCGAGGCCTGTACTCTGGAGCGGGATCGAGTTGAAGGGTCTGGGGTGGCGTTATGGCATGAACGGACTGAGCTTGTTGTCATTGCAGGCAATTGCAACGCTGTGCGTTACAAGGAAGACCTCCTCCCTCATGTGGTACCGTTCCTGCAGGCTCATCCTGACATGACCCTCCAGCATGACCATGCCACCAGCTATACTGCTTGTTCTGTACGTGATTTCCTGCAAGACAGGAATGCCAGTGTTCTGCCATGGCCAGCGAAGAGCCCGGATCTCAATCCCATTGAGCAATTTTGGAGCATTTTTGGATTGGAGGGTGAGGGCTAGGGCCATTCCCCCCCCCAGAAATGGCAGGGAACTTGCAGGTGCCTTGGTGGAAGAGTGGGGTAACATCTCACAGCAAATATGGTGCAGTCCATGAGGAAATGCACTGCAGTACTTAATGCAGCTGGTGGCCACACCAGAGCTCAACGTTACTTTTGATTTTGACCCCTTTGTTCAAGGACACAATTATTCCATTCATTTTAGTCACATGTCTGTGGAACTGGTTCAGTTTGTCGCAGTCTTTGATTCTTGTTATGTTCATACAAATATTTACACATGTTAAGTTTGCTGAAAATAAGCGCAGTTGACAGTGCGAGGACATTTCTTTTTTGCTCTGTGTGTGTGTATATCCAAACTAAGGCTGAATTTCATTATCTACTCTCCCTGACATTTTTTGTTTCAGTTTGCATTGTTAATTTCTTGTGTATCAAGTTGATTTTGATTGGTCCAAAGTGCGGAAATACCTCAATGTTACTAACGCCGAAATATGAGGAGATGCAACCAAGAGCTGTGTAGTCTACACTAGTAACGATCACAACAAACTAACGCCCTTATTTAATCAACACTTTTGTACAATCTAATGATTAATTGTATGTGATTCATAATAATATAGGCTAAAGAAATAGATTCAGACATTAATTTAGTGGCATGCTCTTGAATTTACCCGCGTTTCACTCCATTTTAGAACGGTGCGTGAATTCCGTACAGCATGGTATACCCAGACTGGTGAAACGGCTTTGATTCTGCAATCATTGAAAACAAGGAATGAATGTCAGCCAAGTCTATGATACCACAAACCAAACAAATGAAATGGGAACATCACCAAGATTGGTTCCTTCTCTGTGTACCCAATGGGAGTTCCTACTGTGACTTAATTATAATTTTTTTAAGCGGACTCGTTATGACACTTGGAGGGTCTATGTGCAACCTGGACCATGGGCGGTCAGGCCACTCCCATAGATGTAGTGGCTTGGGTGGAGCCATCTTCTGGTTGACCTGGTGCCCAGAACATTATTTCACTTTGGTTTCTACGTCCTGATCCATGTTAGGCCACCAGATGTAAGATCTGGCTAAACTTTTCTTCCGGGAGGCACGTGGGTGAGCCTCGGATCTCATCTATGACTTGTGAACAGCCAGGGGAGGAACAACTTCTCTGTACTGCCAGAGTATGCAGCCATCCTGCACACTCAGCTCAGTATTGTGCTTTGCATAAGGTCTCAGTCTATCATCCTCTGACAGGAGGCCAAAGCTGCAAATCTTTTCACTTGGGCCAGGATAGGATCCCGGGTTGTCCACTGTCTGAACTGTTTGGCATTCACAGGTGAGTTTGACAATCTCTCCATTAGGAAAATTGTCTCTCGAGGCA
The DNA here is from genome assembly GCF_023373465.1 of Oncorhynchus keta. Lineage (NCBI taxonomy): Eukaryota > Metazoa > Chordata > Actinopteri > Salmoniformes > Salmonidae > Oncorhynchus > Oncorhynchus keta. Next base: position 16,819,345 of record NC_068454.1, read on the forward strand.
CCACAGTTGTGGCAGACATCTCTGGTAACAGACGGCTGAGCTCGTTTGCATTGTCCTTCCCCGCTCTGTACACAAAGGTGTACTGGTAAGCTGACAGTGTGAGGCACAGCGCTGTATCCTTGCTGAAGCCTTGGGAGGAATGCATCTTGATTCACTGAATAGGCTCATCAGTGGTTTGTGGTCAGTGCATATGGTGAAATGATGACCGTAGAGGTACTGATGAAAGCGTTTCACAGCAAAGACTATGGCCAGACCTTCCTTGTCTTAATGAATAACCCTTCTCAGCACGTGTCTGTGTGCATGATGCAAATCCATCCGTCCATCATCTGATAAGAGTACTGCCCCGATGCTGTAGGGCGGGGCGTTACATGACAGAATTATCTCTTTGTCTTGGTCAAAATGGACCAGCAGTTGTGCTGATTGTAGTAGTGCTTTCGCTTCCTGGAAAGCTTTCTTTTGCGCTCGTCCCCACTATCATTTACGGTCTTTGGCGCAGCTGAAAAAGTAGAGCCAACACTTGACAGCTCAGGGAGTAACTTACCATAGTAGTTCACCATGCCCAAGAATGACCTGCGCTCAGACATGTTCTTGAGATTTTTTTTAGCATCGTTGATTGCGCTGACTTTGTCCTCCACAGGACAGACCCTGCACTGTGATCTTGTGACCTAGGTACACTACCGTTCAAACGTTTGGGGTCACTTAGAAATGTCTGTGTTTTCCATGAAAACATACATGAAATTATTTGCAAAATGAATAGGAAATATAGTCAAGACATTGACAAGGTTTATAAATAATGATTTTTAAGTTAAATTGTCCTTCAAACTTCGCTTTCATCAAAGAATCCTCCATTTGCAGAAATTACAGCCTTGCAGACCTTTGGCATTCTAGTTGTCCATTTGTTGAGGTAATCTGAAGAGATTTCACCCCGTGCTTCCCGACGCACCTCCCACAAATTAGATTGGTTTGATGGGCACTTCTTACGTACCATACGGTCAAGCTACTCTCACAACATCTCAATAGGGTTGAGATCCAGTGACTGTGCTGGCCACTCCATTATAGACACAATACCAGCTGACTGCTTCTTCCCTAAATAGTTATTGCGTAGTTTGGAGCTTCACTTTGGGTCATTGTCCTGTTGTAGGAGGAAATTGTCTCCAATTTAAGTGCCGTCCACAGGGTATGGCATGGTGTTGCAAAATGGAGTGATTTCCTTCTTCAAGATCCATTTTACTCTGTACAAATCTCCCACTTCACCACCATCAAATCACCCTCCGACCATCACATTGCCTCTACTATGCTTGACAGCTGACGTCAAGCACTCCTCCAGTATATCTTAATATTTTTCTGCGTCTCACAAATATTCTTCTTTGTGATCCGAACACCTCACCTTAGATTAGTCTTTCCATAACACTTTTTTTCCCCAATCTTCCTCTGTCCAGTGTCTGTTATTTTGCCCATCTTAATCTTTTCTTTTTATTGGCCACTGAGAAATTGCTTTCTTTGCAACTCTACCGAAGAGGCCAGCATCGTGTAGTCTCCTCTTCACTGTTGACGTTGAGACTGGTGTTTTGCAGGTACTATTTAATGAAGCTGCCAGTTGAGGACTTGAGGCGTCTGTTTCTCAAACTAGACACACTAATGTACCTGTCCTCTTGCTCAGTTGTGCACTGTGGCCTCTCACTCCGCTTTCTGTTCTGGTTCGAGACAGTTTGCACTGTTCTGTGAAGGGAGTAGAACACAGCGTTGTGCGAGAGCTTCAGTTTATTGGCAATTTCTCGCATGGAGTAGCCTTCATTTCTCAGAACAAGAATAGTCTGAGATACTCAACTCGTCTAAAGAAGGCCCGTTTTATTGTTTCTGTAATCCGAACAGGTTTTAGCTCTGCTAACATAATTGCAAAAGGGTTTTTTAATGATCAATTAGCCTTTTAAAATGATAAACTTGGATTAGCTAACACAACGTGCCATTGGAACACAGGAGTGATGGTTGCTGATAATGGGCCTCTGTACACCTATGTAGATATTCCATAAATCTGCAGTTTCCAGCTACAATAGTCATTTACAACATTAACAATGTCTACACTGTGTTTCTGACAAATGTGATGTTTTTAATGGACAAATGTGCTTTTCTTTCAAAAACAAGGCCATTTTCTAAGTGATCCTAAACTTTTGAACGGTAGTGTATGTCACACTACTTGGAATGTGCACTTGCAACACTTAAGGCGCAGCCCTGCCTGGGAGAATCTCTAACACCTGGTCCAGATGGCTGTTCTCCTCCTACGTCTCACCTGTAACCAGGATGTCATTCAGGTACGCTGCTACGTGAGGGATCCCATTCCAGATTGTCCTCTGGAAAATGGCTGGATGCCACGCCGAAAACCAAGCGGTTGTACCTGAACAAGCCTTTGTGCGTGTTGTCTGACACACTTGAGTCCTTGTCCAGGAGGAACTGTTGGTAGGCATGACTCATGTCAAGCTTGGAACGTCTTGCCTCCAGCAAGCGTCTCTGTTGATGATGAGTTTGTTGTCCCCACATATACGCAGTGATGTCACTGTTCAGAACGGGAACAATTGGAGCTGCCCAGCGGGAGAACTGAATGGGTTAGTTTCTTGCAGCTGCTCCAACTCCATCCTCCACTTTCTTTTTCATGGCGTAAGGCACTGTCCTGGGTTTGAAAAAGCGAGGCTCTGCCTAGGGATCCATGAACAGCTTAACTGCAGTGTGCCCAGTTCATCTTTAAAAATCTCAGGGTACGTTTGAGTGACATCCTCAGTCGTGTGTGTGTGTGTGTCTCACCCAAGTGCAGTTGTATTTTGGTGAGCCAGTCACACCCTAGTAAACTAAGCCCATTCCTTTTCACCTCCAGAGGCCCCAGCAATGGTATGGTCTCCCTGGTGTTCGTACGCAGTTTGATCCCTGCTGGTGTGAGGGCTCAGGCCTGTTCTGAGCCCCACATTTTGTTTGTAGCTCTCCTCACTGATAAGAGGCAGAGTTCCTCAATCTGCTTTCCATCTCCCACCACTGTAGCATAGATGGGCTCTGCACACGGCTCACTCACATTAAACATGTTGTAGGAACAATGCTCCTCTGTGCTCTCTAGGTGGTGTGCTGCTGACTGCGGCTTCTTAGCTGTGAACTTGCCCTGTCCAGTCTGCCCACCCTCTGGCTTGCTCCTTTGAACATAGTTGTTTGCACGTGTTTCCCCACAACTAACATTCCACTGCTTTTTTCCTGATGCACTGCACCACTTCCTCTGTTAGTAATGCTAAAAATATTCAAAAGGCTAACGGCCATCTCATCCCTTCAGATATTTCTAAGGCTGTGTATTTCAGTGTGGCTTCCGCCACCAAACGGCACTCTATGCCGTCCTCATTAATGCCACAGACTGATCTGTCACGGAGCATGTTCTCAAACACCGCCCCAAACTCAATATTCAGAGTTCATGTAATTCAGCAACAAAGTTAGCAACAGACTGACCTGTTTTCCGTAAATGGCAGTTAAACTTGAAACTCTGGACAATCACCGCCGGCTTCGGATTTTGTTGAGTCTGAACTAAAGCAACTAGATCCATAAAAGGAATGTCCCCATAGTGTAGCCAAATTCCTCATAAGCTTGTAGGTTTTAGCCCCACACACTCCAGAGGATAGAGCGCTGTTTAGCCTCACTTATTTTTTATTTCACCTTTATTTAACCAGGTCGGCTAGTTGAGAACAAGTTCTCATTTACAACTGCGACCTGGCCAAGATAAAGCATAGCAGTGTGAACAGACAACACAGTTACACATGGAGTAAACAATAAACAAGTCAATAACAAAGTAGAAAAAAATAAGTCTATATACATTGTGTGCAAAAGGGATGAGGAGGTAGGCGAATAATTACAATTTTGCAGATTAACACTGGAGTGATAAATGATCAGATGGTCATGTACAGGTAGAGATACTGGTGTGCAAAAGAGCAGAAAAGTAAATAAATAAAAACAGTATGGGGATGAGGTAGGTCAATTGGGTGGGCTATTTACCGACTATGTACAGCTGCAGCGATCGGTTAGCTGCTCAGATAGCAGATGTTAGAAGTTGGAGACTTTTATCTCCCTCACCAACTTCAGCAAAAAAAATTTGCAATTCGTCCCAGTCACAGGCAGCAGAGAACTGGAAGGAAAGGTGGCCAAATGGAGGTAGTCATCTGTAATTCCATTTGCCAAAACTGTCCCATCCTTTCCACATATTCCATCCAGTCCTTTTTCTCTTCCACAAACTCAGTGATGGTCCCAAACATTGCCATTATAATGCCAACGTTGGAGATTAAAAAAAAATGTTTCCCCTCGTTAGCGATTTTTCACTTGCTGCTGATTGTCACGGTTGGCGTTTCCCTCCAGCGGCATCTGCTTTCCGTCGCTCATTAAACTAACTAGCTAGCTAACTGACTACCTCCACTGTTTCTTAGCTAGCTAACTGACTACCTCCACTGTTTCTTAGCTAGCTTGCACATCGCCCTGTACATGCTGATCCTTGTCGCCAAAAAGATGTAGTAACACAGTGGTCTAAGGCAGTGCTAGAGGCATCACTACAGACCCTTGTTCAATCCCGGCTTGTATCACAACCGGTCGTGATCGGGAGTTCCAAAGGGCGGTGCACAATTGGCTCAGTGTCGTCCGAGTTAGGGGAGGGTATGGCCAGGGTAGGTAGTCATTGTAAATAAGAATTTGTTCTTAATTGACTTGCCTAGTTAAATAACTTGACAAGGAAGGCCCACACGCATTCCTATATTACTTTCATCCTAAAAAATAAAAGGTGTACAAATGCAGAAAAGCGATACAGCCCACTCCACGTGTGATAGTCTCCTTGTACAGATCCGACTCTGGGTGATGACCTCAGAGGAAAGGTCACGGCCAATTCCAATAATAACGATGCACACATGATTAGCACTCATACTACTATACTGCTGGTAAGTACAATACATATTCAATGTAATTATTTATATAGTGTCCACACTAACACATTACCTGTACATGCTGTTGGGCCTCTTGACGGTAGGATGTGGAGCTGGCGTAGCCACAGGAAAGTGATTACCGTTTTGCTGTGCCGGTAGGTTCTGTCGCTTGTATTTTCTACCTGTTGACTCAGTGCATCACATGCAATATGTAAACAATAGCTGAATGTAACCGCATTCTGGCTAGTAGAGGTCATGAGAGGAAACTTTCCTGATCCAAACACTCGTTTCTGCCTGACGTAGAATTCTATGCCATTCAACATCGCTTCTTCAGGTGGCAGTAGCCTCTGGGCTCGTAAACAACCACACGTTACGCTTTTCAGGGGAAATGGAAGACAGAACCTGTGATATGACTTTGTTTTTTGATGTAAACAAGGACACACTCTATTTTAACTGGATTGTTTGAGCAGTGCTGAAGAGAATATTCCCGCCTTTTCATTCTAATTATTTTTTTGTTCTCGTCAAGACCACAATGTGGGGAATCTAGTTTCAGGCGTTTCTTTCAAGCTATGATGGGTTATAGTAGTATTTATAATAAACCAACAATTACAATCCCGGAAATGTACCCCTCTACTTGGTTCAACTTCCTGTAGAAGATACACAGCCAGTCGCCTGACAGGGAGGCGACTGTAGCGGGTCAGGGTGACTGCATATGCTTCAACCTCCCACTCACCCATAACCCACTCACTGGACCTAATATAACCCTGCTTGATCATGCTGTACAGACACACCAAGGGGGAGGGATGTGATCAGCACTTGTTATCCTGATTGGCCCTCCTCCCAGCAGATGTATTGTCTTCTGTTTATTACCCTGCTTCATACTGTCTGTTTCTGAGCAGAATGGGACCCTAGCCCCACTGCCCCGCACTGACATTTTACCCTGGAGAAAGTTCTTTCAAACAACAATCTTCCCCTCCCCTAACTCTGTTGATCCTAGGGATTTGTCTCTGTCAGCATACTCTATTTCAGCTCAGTTGGCTCTCCTTATTTGTTGGGTTTTTATGTCAGGCAGGCTACTCCTGGATACTCAGGCCTAAGGTTGAATTACTGTACATACTGTATCTTACAACCTGTGAAACACTTCATTTGGACCTTGTTCAAAGGCTCCCTGGATTTTTGCACGTATTTTGGCTGTGACCGTGAAGTGTTCAGAACAAAGTCTCCAAGATCAAACTTGACTTAAACACACACTGAAGAGCTCTTGCATATTTCTACAACAATGTTTGCATTTTGTTTTTCAGCTATTCTCTTGCTCTCTCTCGCTACCTGTAGTTTGCCCATTATATTAAGCTTGTGAATTTGTCTGTGGTCGTTTTTGCCTTTACTTGACATTCATTGGTCTATATTAGAACACAATCATGTTTATGTTTTGACTCTTGTGTATGCAACTACTCCTATGTGCTTAACGTGTTCTGATCATTCTTTCTGGTGTGTCCCCCAGGTCGAGAGCAGTTCCACGGGCTGGGCTCCATGTACTGCCGGGGCGCTGCTGCTGTCATCCTCACCTACGACGTGACCAACTGGCAGAGTCTGGCTGAGCTGGAGGAGCGCTTCCTGTCCCTGACCGACACTGCCAATCACGACTGCATTTACGCCATCGTGGGCAACAAGGCTGACCTCACAGACCTCCAGGCACAGGTGGGAGCCACCCAAGACTGCCTAACCGAGGACCAGGGAGAGGAGGACGGGGAGAGGCCCAGAGTGCCTTCTGCCTGCCCCACCCCTCCAGCCTCTCCCGTCTCCCTGTCGGGGGTGTCGGTCAACAAGCAGGTGAGCCGGGAGGATGCAGTGGCGTTGTATGGGAGGATCCTGAGATACAAGGGTATGGAGGAGACTAACAGCCTGCCTGCTGACAAGATGTGCTTTGAGACCAGTGCTAAGACGGGCTACAACGTGGACCCTCTGTTTGAGGCTCTGTTTGACATGGTGCTGCCCTCCATCATCAGGAAGAGGACTGAGAGGGAGGGATCACCCACCGTGGACCTGGATGAGTGCAGCGGGGCAGGGAAACGGCCAAGGGCCGCCTGCTGCTAGGGACTACCGAGTTTTAGACTGATCGTAAAGAGGAGTTTTCATGCCATCTCCATGTTGCTCTCCCAAGAGATTCTAAGATTTGTCAGCATTGACCGATTTTTGATACACATACTTTCAAGCAATCAAACATTTATTCTTCCAATGAGATGCCAAGGATTGTTATGGAGTTGGACTTCTGAGGCTCTGATGTGCATGTAATTGAGTTCTGGCCAAAATGGTGTGTTTGTAAATGGACTGTTTAGAAATCAATCACAGATGATAATTTTCTTGAATGAGAATGTCACATGCCTTTTTGTTCAACAGCACAAATTGTTTGACTACCAGGGTGGGCACATTTGAATTGTGTCAAATTAATCTTATTGTAAGGATGTTTTTAAATGTTTGTTTAACAATCAGCTTTGTTTGCATTTGTACGTTCTGTTGCATGTTAATTTTTATTACATTCTTTTTCATTTGCACCTGATCTACACTGGACAATGTGCATTTATATGGAAGACATTTTAAACGTGCTTGATATTTTCAAAGATGATACGCTAATAAAGATTCTTATTTTGAAATTGTGATGTAGTTTGAGCTGAGGTGTGAACGTCAATGCAAATTCAACAAACAACCATTTATTTTAGTTATGACACCATTACAATACATTTCTATGGATTCATAGCTCCTAATGGTATTCAACATAATTACATTGAACGAATGGCCAAATAAAGCCGTTCATCTGAAGTGGCTGGAAATGTACAATATAAAACTGGTGTTATTTTAATGGCAAATTCAACAGACTTCCTAGGACCTAGAATGTGATAAACAAATACATGCTCTGGAGGGATCGCTGACCAGATTTTGTTCAACCAGTCCTTGTAGCTTAGACTTTGGACACAGTTGTTTGCATTTCTGTGCTGGCTTGATTCCAGCAGAGACTGAGCTGACTGTTTCATAAGAACAATGTGTCATTGGGTAAAAAACAAACGTTTTTAGTTATGAGTGAATTAAGTTCATTCAGCAGATATAAATATAAAGTAAATCAGTGCATTTTGTGATCAAAGCAATTTGAATGTCACGTTCGGGTAAGAGCTGTAAAATATATTGATATAGCGAACAAACTGAGGCAACGGTTTGCACAGTGGCTCTTGTGTTATGTGCGAACACAATGTAAAGCAGAATAATACTGAATGTTAAGAGCTAAAACCTCAACCAAACCTAATTTACAATTGGTTGAGGGTCACTATTACTGAAGTGGCATTAGCACTTATACCTGAATAATAAAACAAACTAACATTTTTTTGAATAACTGAAGCGGTACACACCAATCAATTTGATAACTGAAGCGGTGCACACCAATCAATTTGATAACTGAAGCGGTGCGTACACACACACACGGGCATCTTTGGTTGTTTCAGCTGTATGTTCTTGGTATGGTCAGTTAAACATATTTGGTGTATAATTATAGCTGAGGTAATAAGTTAGAGCACCATATCAAATAGGACAAACAATTAAGCATTTACATGTATATTTCATATCGCTGACTTTATGGCAGGGATTTATTTCTTAACACAGCATACTTGCTCTCCAATAAGAATTGGGGAGGGTAAGCTAAACCTAGATCTGTGCCTAAGACCAAAGGCAATAACTACCTGAATTGTGTTTGGCAGGGGGGTATGGTCACAGGAAATTACATCACAGGGTCAACGAAGAGGGTGAACAGATCACAGGTTCTTCATGCAGACCTGACAACGGCTGATGCGTGAGAGGAGCTGGCCTGCTTTCAGGGTCTCTGAGGCAGGTTCTGCATGGAAGGACTGTTCGATGGAGGTGAGCCAGAAGCTGTGTTTGTTGGCGAAGTAGTGGCAGGTGCCCTTGGCCCCGTTACACTCGATGAAGGGCGTGGTACGGAAGTCCTCCAGACAGGAACCAGGAGACGACAGAGACTGACCCCCACCCTCGTCACCTGCTGCCGTGTGCTGGGGGGGAGGGGTAAGAGGTTGTATGAACACTGATACGAACGTCTTATTCAACATCCTACCTATGGCATTTATATTCCCTGACGTGAAAGAACTGAACAGATTAAAGCAAATTCCCAGTAGGCTTCAATCATATGGCTTTCACCTGTCCTGCGTTTTCAGATCAGTAGAGATGAAGAATGGGAGACAAGGAGAGGAGGGCACTTCAGATCGTGTAGAAAAGGAAGCAAAGCGACTCACCATGAGGAAGGAGTAGCCAATCCACAAGCTGCGCCAGCCAGCAGGGCATTGTGGGATGGTAATATCCTGGCTGTGCACGGCGATGGCGACGGACGGAGCTTCGCACACAGAGCAGCGGCTGATGTAGGGTTTGATATCACCTTCCTCCACGGGCATCATGGGAAGGGGCGCGGTGGTGGACAGCCAATAGGATTTGTCGTTGCGGCTGGCGTAGTAGCAGACGTCTCCGGGGTTGCAGTACAGGAAGGGCATGGTGTTGAAACGAGGGAGGCAGGAGCCCGCCAGACCTGGGATCAACAGATCAATTCAATCAACCAATCAATCAATTGACCAATAAATGTAATCATATAAAATGATGACACTGACGCTACAGCCACTACAGGCAAACTTGAGACATCCTTACTTGTTCTATCTGCCAATCCAATTCAATCTGAATAGACATGAGTATAACCCAATAATCATGTGGTGTTTATGTGAATTTCCTGTCTTTTAGTTTTTCTTATCACTTTCTCACCTAGGTCCTGGTTGTGGGCCTTCTCCTGGCCCTCGAAGTACAGCAGACTGTAGCCGTCCCACAGCTTCGACATGCCCACGGGGCACATGGGGGTCTGCTCTGATTGGCTGTGCTTCACCAGCAGGTATCCCACGCTCACACTGCGGCCCGGCATGCCATGCAACCCTGTAGTTCCTGGGTTACCATGGTTACCTAGGGGTCAGAGAGAGAGAGAGAGAGAGGTTCAAATGCATCTGTGCGTAATATATAAAATATGTGCAATGTTTTTGTCTGTTTTCTTTTCTAAATGTTAGTGTGGTTAAAATGTATTTACATTAAAAACACAACATTTCCGGGTCTAATAAATCACACCACCATAAAAACAGCAAATGGAATACTGGATTTAATTTGTTTCAGATCAGCATCCTAAAATCTCTTTATCAGTAAGCTAATTACAGAACTAATAATCACTACAGACCATGGGTCATTTATCTCATAATACACTAGTGGCTCATTCAGACCAGTAACACTCTTTGATCGAAACCATTTGGGGGAAACCAGCTCCCCATCTCCCTCTCTTAATCCAGGCCTGAGTGCTATAATTCTAATATACCCCGTTGCCCTGGCACACCTGCCATACTGTACCTACCTTCCATGCCCTGCAGACCAAGATGGCCCCTCCCTCCAACATTCCCACGGTACCCAGGGGTACCTGGTCTGCCACCCACCCCTGGCATCCCCTTCTGCCCCTGGGGCCCAAAGTAGCCTGGAGGGGGAGATGGGGAATAGGGGTAAGGAAGTAGGAAAATGGGGGAAAAAAAGGTCAGAGAAAAGATTGCTAATCCCACAGAAGAAACTGTATATAGAACAGTCTATTATATTGACAACAACACAACACTGTAACACATTCTCCTACCTGGATCTCCAGGGGGTCCTTTAGGGCCGCTCTCCCCTCGTACCCCCTCCGGTCCTCGGATACCCTGAGGACCTGGAGCACCCCTCTCTCCTGGCATCCTGGTGGGTAGTGGGGCTGGGCCCTGGTTACCTGGGAATCCTGGATAACCTGCAGGACCAGACCAGGCCACACACAGTTTGTATGTGAGAAACAGGCAACTTTCATGATAATGTATGTGATTTTCAGGTGAATTATAGTGATGTGCAGAGTGATATCAAACAGAGTGAGATGACATCCTTACCTGTGAGTCCAGTACTTCCTTTTGGGCCGGAAGGACCTCGGTCTCCTTGGAAACCAGACCTACCAGGAAATCCCATCATCCCCTGACCTCCCTTCACACCTTTGCAACAAAAGCCATGGCTGTTACTTTTACTGTTTCAGTGAAAGGTCAAACAGCTCAATATTCCCTGTCTGTCAAAAGTGAAACATATAACAAAACATAATTCTGGATTGTATTTTGGAATTTCTCCTCTATACTATAATCTATACTATAATCCTACATTCTTATGAAAAAGGGTTCCAAAAGGATCCTTCGGATTTCCCCATTACAACATGTAGGAATTCCAAAACAGAATCCAGAATGATGTTTTGTTATCCTACGGGGACAGCCAAAGAACCCTTTTAGGTTCTAGATAGCACCTTTTGTTCTAAGAGTATATGATCCGCACCTTTCTTCCCAGACACTCCGCTCTGTCCTTGGTATCCTGATGGTCCCTGATCCCCCTGCTTTCCTTTCAGACCAGGGAATCCAGTGACGCCATACTGGCCAGTTAAACCCTTCTCTCCATATTGAGAGGGCTCACCAGGTAAACCACGGGGCCCAGGGAAACCTGCAAAACAAAACAACCATTATTAGCACACCAAATACACACGCAAAACACTTCACACACTACACATCCCAGAGGATAAAAACTCTGTCCGTTAATCTACTCTAAATCGACACATTCCACTCCGTAATTTTCTTCTCCACCTGGCAGTCCTTTGGGTCCAGGGAAGCCAGGTTCTCCTGACGGGCCGGGTCTGTCTGAGGTGCCCTGTGGCCCTTGGGGGCCCTGAAACCCTGGGGGTCCCACCTGGCCCTGGTCACCTGAGGACAAGAAGAGAAGAGGGAGGTCTTAGACACTATAAAACACAAAATGTCCTCCAAACTTTGTAACAAAAGAATGCAATGTTTCTTTAGGAGCAGTGACGAACCTGGTTGTCCTTGAACTCCCTTCAAACCCAGCGATCCGGGTGTCCCGACCTCGGAGTTGGGTATACCTGTCTCTCCCCTCGCTCCCTTAGCACCGGGGTCACCTGGGGTTCCAAAGTTATCCTGACCTGGAAGTCCAGGGATTCCCTTCTGACCCTTCAGCCCATCCAGTCCGAATATACCCTTTAGTCCCGGGAAACCTGCAGAGAGGAGCAGATCAAACACAGTGTTAAGGCAAAGGTTTTGTGTATGTGCACACCCGTGTGTGTGTGTGTGTGTGTGTGTGTGTGTACCTCTCTGTCCGGGGAAGCCTGGTTGTCCATGTGTGCCTGATTCTCCGGGGACCCCAGGCCATCCCTTCGTACCCTGGCTGCCTGGAAACCCTTGTTGACCATCAGATCCTGGAGACAACAACCACATAGAGTCAGACAGGTAACAGTCAGACACAGGCAATGAATGACACTCATTCTAATAATGTGAGCAACAGGGCAAGAAGTCAAGTCTCTTACCTACAGGTCCTCCTGTGCCAGGTTCACCTGGCACGCCCTTCATGCCCTCAATACCATGGAAACCTCCACCTCCCCTGTCTCCCAGATTCCCAATGTAGCCCTTCTGACCTGTAGGGAGAGACAGAGGGCATCAGGAACACTGTTACCATGGTAACACTTCTCAGAGAGCCTCTTAAGTAGACTAATTTTCTTCATCTGCGCTGATCTGATAACATAGAATAGGTAAAAGCAATATGGTGGAGGCCTACCAGGTATTTGCTCTTACCAGTCCATGCAGATGTAGGATCTTAATTTGACCAGTTTTGTAGCAGGAGTAAAATATAATGATTAGATTATATATACAGTGTCAGTCAAACGTTTGGACACACCTACTCATACAAGGGTTTAACTTTATTTGGACTGTTTTCTACATTTTAGAATAATAGTGAAGACATCAAAACTATGAAATAACACATATGGAATCATGTAGTAACCAAAAACGTGTTAAACAAATCAAAATAGATTTTAGATTCTTCAAAGTAGCCACCCTTTGCCTTGATGACAGCTTTGCACACTCTTGGAATTCTCTCAACCAGCTTCACCTATAATGCTTTTCCATCAGTCTTGAGTTCCTACATATGCTGAGCACTTGTTGGCTGCTTTTCCTCCACTCTGTGGTCCAACTCATCCTAAACCAACTCAATTGGGTTGAAGCCGGCCCGGACAGAGATGGCCGCCTCCATTCGCTTTCTTAGGAAACTATGCAGTATTTTGTTTTTTTTAAGTGTTATTTCTTACATTGGTACCCCAGGTAATCTTAGGTTTTATTACATATAGTCGGGAGGAACTACTGGATATAAGAGCAACGTCAACTCACCATCATTACGACCAGGAATACGACTTTCCCGAACCAGCCCAGTCGCGGACCAGGATGTCTTGCTCCCAGACAGACTAAACAACTTCTTTGCTCGCTTTGAGGACAATACAATGTCACTGACACGGCCAGCTAACAAAACCTGCGGACTCTCCTTCACTACAGCCGACGTAAGTAAAACATTTAAACGTGTTAATCCTTGCAAGGGTGCAGGCCCAGACGGCATCCCCAGCTGCGTCCTCAGAGCATGCGCAGACCAGCTGGCTGGTGTGTTTATGGACATATTCAATCAATTCTTATACCAGTCTGCTGTTCCCACATGCTTCAAGAGGGCCACCATTGTTCCTGATCCCAAAAAAGCTAAGGTAACTGAGCTAAACGACTACCGCCCCGTAGCACTCACTTCTGTCATCATGAAGTGCTTTGAGAGACTCGTCAAGGACCATATCACCTCCACCCTACCTGACACCCTAGACCCACTCCAATTTGCTTACCGCCCCAATAGGTCCACAGACGACGCAATCGCAACCACACTGCACACTGTCCTAACCCATCTGGACAAGAGGAATACCTATGTGAGAATGATGTTCATCGACTACAGCTCAGCATTTAACACCATAGTGCCTTCCAAACTCGTCATCAAGCTCGAGACCCTGGGTCTCGACCCTGCCCTGTGCAACTGGGTACTGGACTTCCTGACGGGCCGCCCCCAGGTGGTGAGGGTAGGTAACAACATCTCCACCCCGCTGATCCTCAACACTGGGGACCCACAAGGGTGCGTTCTGAGCCCTCTCCTGTACTCCCTGTTCACCCACGACTGCATGGCCATGCACACCTCCAACTCAATCATCAAGATTGCAGACGACACTACAGTGGTAGGCTTGATTACCAACAACGACGAGACGGTCTACAGGGAGGAGGATTGGGCCCTCGGACAGTGGTGTCAGGAAAATAACCTCACACTCAATGTCAACAAAACAAAGGAGATGATCGTGGACTTTCGGAAACAGCAGAGGGAGCACCCCCCTATCCACATCGACGGGACAGTAGTGGAGAGGGTAGTAACTGAATTGGTCCACCCACACAGACAGCGTGGTAAAGGAGGCTGAAGAAATTCGGCTTGTCACCAAAAGCACTCACAAACTTTTACATATGCACAATCGAGAGCATCTTGTTGGGCTGTATCACCGCCTGGTACGGCAACTGCTCCGCCCACAACCGGAACGCTCTCAAGAGGGTAGTGAGGTCTGCACAACGCATCACCGGGGGCAAACTACCTGCCTTCCAGGACACCTACACCACCCAGGAAGGCCATAAAGATCATCAAGGACAAAAACCACCCGAGCCACTGCCTGTTCACCCCGCTGTCATCCAGAAGGAGAGGTCAGTACAGGTGCATCAAAGCAGGGACCGAGAGACTGAAAAACAGCTTCTATCTCAAGGCCATCAGACTGTTAAACAGCCACCACTAACATTGAGGGGCTGCTGCTGCCAACATACTGACTCAACTCCAGCCACTTTAATATTGGAAAAATTGATGTTACATTTTTTATCACTAGCCACTTTAAACAATGCCACTTAATATAATGTTAACATACCCTACATTACTCATCTCATATGTATATACTGTACTCGATACCATCTACTGCATCTTGCCTATGCCGTTCTCATTCTTATACTCATTCTTATATCTTTATTTGAGCTGTTCTTGCCATAATATGGACTTGGTCTTTTACCAAATAAGGCTATCTTCTATATATCCCCCTACCTTGTCACAACACAACTGATCGGCTCAAACGCATTAAGAAGGAAAGAAATTCCACAAATGAACTTTAATTGAAAAGTTAATTGAAATGCATTCCAGCTGACTACCTCATGAAGCTGGTTGAGAGAATGCCAAGAGTCTGCAAAGCTGTCATCAAGGCAAAGGGTGGCTACTTTGCAGAATCTCAAATATGAAATATATTTTGATTTGTTATACACTTTCTTGGTTACTACATGATTCCATATGTGTTATTTCAGAGTTTGATGTCTTCACTGTTATTCTACAATGTAGAAAATAGTAAAAATAAAGAAAAACCCTTGAATGAATAGGTGTGTCCAAACTTTTGACTGGTACTGTATATAAAAAAGTGATTATGTCTAACAGGAAATTAGTTTTGTCTACAGCTATAGTTTAGGTGTGATATCTAGTGAAAGAAAGTGAACTACTGGTTTTCAGTGAATTTATGTAAATTAAAATGTTGAATTTCCTACGACAACAGAGTGATGAAATGAAGGTACAACATCTGTAGTTCCTAGTGCAAATGAAGGAAGCCAGTCTGAATGAGTGACTCACCTGGAACCCCAGGGAAACCATCCTCCCCCCTCAGTCCTGTGGATCCGGGCATGTCGATTACGGCCCCCCCCTCACCTGGAACAGAAAACAATGACGTATTTCAGCAAGTATCTTTTACTACTCATTCTTTCTTCTGTGGAACGTGGAACTTAAATAGGCCTGGGACTTTAGCTTCGAGTCCAAGTGCTTAACAAAGACAAGATTTAACTGAGTTGAAACTGCTGGAAAGTGGAGTTTGGAGGACTACTGGCATCTACGGTACTGTCCATGAATTTTGGGACGGACAGGGGGCGTCATACCTTTGACACCCTTCACTCCTGGATCTCCTGAGGATCCGTAGGCACCGGGGTTACCTTTATCCCCCTGAAAAACACACACAGAGACACAGCATTAGATCGGACAGAGATATCCGTCTGTTCTAACCTGGTCGTTGAACATGTTTAGCATGAAAACTACAGGTGCAGGCTGCAGCAGAGACACAATGGGAACCAGACAACATGGTCTCACCCTGTGACCAGACATCCCGGGAAAGCCGCTGATTCCGTTTGATCCTGTCAGACCAGGCATTCCTTTTGGCCCCGGAAGTCCCTGCGCGCCTGGGTTGCCTTGGAAACCCTTCTCATCGCTGGGGTCTCCGGGAACGCCGTGGTAGCCCTCCATTCCCGGAACACCGGGAAAACCTTTAGGACCTGTGGAAGAGAGAGAGAGGGAAGGTGAAGAGGGGATCAGAATGAGACTAGTGAAATGAAAAGGAGGATGAGGAGGACAGAATGTGAATAAAGAAGAGAGGGGGGATAGGGAGGGCATGAAGCCTGAATATCCCTACTCACCTCTGGGTCCAGTGAATCCAATCTGTCCTGTGGTTCCATCTTCTCCCTTTGTCCCCTTCATGTCTTTGATGATCTGACGAGGGATGTGGGGTTTCTCGCCAGTTGGACCCCTCAGACCACGGTCACCTAGGAGACAGCGGGGGTGAGAGTGAGTGTCAAATCAGATAAAAGGATCGAAAGAGAAAGTGAGGGACAGGGAAAGAGAGAAGAAGAGCACAGAAACACACACAATTCTAATGGCAGTTCCGTCTCACCCTTTGAACCATAGTCGCCCATGTTTCCTTTCTGTCCAAATTCGCCGGGATTGCCAGTCTCTCCTTTCTGTCCAGAGAAGCCCTTCAGGCCCGACACACCAGGCATTCCTCCAAACCCTGACATGCCACGAGACCCTTTGATACCTGGAACAGGAAGTGACATCTCAAGTCAGGAGGATAGTCCTCACATCAGCATCTCGTTATGATATACACTGCGTATACCAAACATTAAGAACACCTTCCTAATATTGAGTTACACCCCCTTTGGACCTCAGAAAAGCCTACATTTGTCGGGAGACTCTACAATACTGGCCCATGTTGACTCCAATGCTTCCCACAGTTGTGTCAAGTTGGCTGGATGTTCTTTGGGTGGTGGATCATTCTTGATACACATTGGAAACTGTTGAGAGTGAAAAACCCAGCAGCGTTGCAGTTCTTGACACACTCAAACCGGTGCCCCTGGCACCTACTATCATAACCCGTTCAGAAAGGCACAAAAATATTGTGAATGGTACACATACACAATCCATGTCTCAAGTGTCTCAATGTTTAAAAATCCTTCTTTAACCTGTCTCCTCCCCTTCATCTGCACTAATTTAAGTGAATCAATATGACATCAATATGGGAACATAGTTTCCACCTGTATTCACCTGGTCAGTCTATTTCATGGAAAGAGCTCCTAATGTTTGTATACTCAGTGTATTTCATTCCTCACTGCAAAACTCTAGTGTGACATCGCATCATCATATCAACTATTCATCAGAAAATGACATGTGGACTGTGAGAGTATGACCATATATGACCACTAACTCTATAAGTAGAACATTGCACAGAACATGACTCCACTGTGTATAATAACTTACCCTTGAACCCTGGCAGGCCAGAGTGTCCTGTAGGTCCTGGCACTCCGGGGTCACCCTGGTCTCCGGTGTTTCCCTCAGCGCCCTGACTACCAAACTCCCCCAGTGTCCCCTTTAGTCCTATGGGCCCTGGTGTGCCAGGGTCCCCCTGATCACCCCTGTTTCCGCTCAATCCTAGAAGTGACACATACACAGTGTATTAGGTTCTATCTCTTCAAAGCAAACAGAAAAAAAAGTTTAAAAAAGAGAAGTTAATCAGTCATGTTTCTGACCTGGTTGTCCGGTGCTTCCTGTTTGTCCAGGGACACCAGCCGTTCCGGGTACACCTGGCCAGCCATACTTCCCAGCAGCTCCCGGTCCTCCTTGCTCCCCTTGCAGACCTGAAGGACCTACGTCGCCCTTGAACCCAATCATACCAGGCATGCCACCCATCCCTAAGAGAGAAGGGCAGAGAGAGGCCATTACAATAACTATACAGTGCATTCGGAAAGTATTCAGACCCCTTGACCTTTTCCACATTTTAAAACATTACAGCCTTATTCCAAAATGGATTAAATAGTATCCCCCCTCATCAATCTACACAAAAAATATCCCATAATGACAAAATAAAAACAGGTTTTTAGAATTTTTTGCAAATGTATTAAAAATCAAAATCAGAAGTATCAAATCAAACATTATTTGTCATATGTGCCGAATACAACAGGTGAAATGCTTACTTACTACAAGCCCTTATGTCACGCCCTGACCTTAGAGAGCTTTTTATGTCTCTATTTTGGTTTGGTCAGGGTGTGATTTGGGTGGGCATTCTATGTTCTTTTTCTATGTTTTCTATTTCTTTGTTTTGGCATGGTGTGTTTGGACCAAGGAACTTTAAACTCTCGACCTTCTCCACTACAGCCCTGTTAATGTTAATGAGGGCCTGTTCCTGTAGTCCACGATCAGCTCCTTTGTCTTGCTCACGTTGAGGGAGAGGTTGTTGTCCTGGCACCACACTGCCAGTCCTCTGACCTCTCCTATAGGCTGTCTCATCGTTGTAGTTGACCAGGCCTACCACTGTTGTGTCATCAGCAAACTTAATGATGGTGTTGGAGTCGTGTTTGTCCACACAGTCGTGGGTGAACAGGGGGTACAGCAGGGGACTAAGCACACACCCCTGAGGGGCCCCAGTGTTGAGGATCAGCGTGGCAGACGTGTTGTTGCCTACCCTTACCACCTGGGAGAGGCCCATCAGGAAGTCCAGTTGCAGAGGGAGGTGTTTAGTCTCAAAGTCTTTAGCATAGTTATGAGCTTTGTGGGTAACTGTAGTCAATGAACAGCATTCTCACATAGGTGTCCCTTTTGTCCAGGTGGGAAAGGGCAGTGTGGCGTGTGATTGAGATTGCATCATCTGTGGATCTGTTGGGGCGGTATGCGAATTTGAGTGGGTTTAGGGTATCCGGGAGGATGCTGTTGATGTGAGCCATGACCAGCCTTTCAAAGCACTTCATGGCTACCGATGTGAGTGCTACGGGGCGGTAATAATTTAGGCAGGTTACCTTCGCATCCTTGGGTACAGGGACTATGGTGGTCTGCTTGAAACATCTAGGGGAGAGGTTGAAAATGTCAGTGAAGACACTTTCCAGTTGGTCCACGCATGCTTTGAGTACACTTCCTGGTAATCCGTCTGGCCCCGTGGCTTTGTGAATGTTGACCTGTATAATGGTCTTGCTCACATCGGCTGCTGAGAGTGTTATCACATAGTCGTCCGGAACAGCTGGTGCTCTCATGCATGCGTCAGTGTTGCTTGCCTCGAAGCAAGCATAAAAGGAATTTAGTTCGTCTGGTAGGCTCATTTCACTGGGCAGCTCGCGGCTGGGTTTCCCTTTGTAGTCCGTAATAGTTTTCAAGCCCTGCCACATCCAACGAGCGTCAGAGATGATGTAGTAGGATTCAATATATTTAAAAAAAATAATACTTTTGGACCCACATATTTTTTTTATTTTGTGGTATCCAATTGGTACAGTAGTTACAGTCTTGTCTCATCGCTGCAACTCCCGTACGGACTCGGGAGAGGTGAAGGTCGAGAGCTGTGCATCCTTCGAAACACAACCCAGCCAAGCCGCACTGCTTCTTGACACAACGCTCGAGTAACCCAGAAGCCAGCCGCACCAATGTGTCGGAGGAAACACTGTACACCTGGCGACCGTGTCAGCGTGCATGGCCTGCCACAGGAGTCGCTAGAGCGCGATGGGAAAAGAACATCCCTGCTGGTCAAACCCTCCCCTAACCCGGGCGACGCTGGGCCAATTGTGCGCCGCCCCATGGGTCTCCCGGTCATGGCCGGCTGCGAAAGAGCCTGGACTCTAGGATCTCTAGTAGCACAGCTAGCACTGCGATGCAGTGCCTTAGACCACCGCGCCACTCGGAAGCTAGTAGAATTCAATCTTAATCCTGTATTGACGCTTTGTCTGTTTGATGGTTCGTCTGAGGGTGTAGCAAGATTTCTTATAAGTGTATGGATTAGTGTCCCGCTCCTTGAAAGAGGCAGCTCCAGCCTTTACCTCAATGCGGATGTTTCCTGTAATCCATGGCTTCTGGTTGGGATATGTACGTACGGTCACTGTGGGGACGACGTCATCGAAGCACTTATTGATGAAGCCGGTGACTGAGGTGGTATACTCCTCAATGCCATTGGATGAATCCTGGAACATATTCCAGTCTATGCTAGCAAAACAGTCCTGTAGCGTAGCATCCGTGTCATCTGACCACTTCCGTATTGAGCGAGTCACTGGTACTTCCTGCTTTAGTTTTTGCTTGTAAGCGGGAATCAGAAGGACATTTGCCAAATAGATTGCGAGGAAGAGCTTTGTATGTGTCTCTTTGTGTGGAGTAAAGGTGGTCTAGACATGCTGGTAGAAGTTAGATAAAATGGATTTAAGTTTGTCTGCATTAAAGTCCCTGGCAACTAGGAGCACCACTTATACATGAGCATTTTGGTTTGTGGTGGTAAATAGATGGCTACGAAGAATATAGATGACAACTGTCTTAGTAGATAGTGTGTTCTACAGCTTATCATAAGTTACTGTGCCTCAAGACTTCTTTAATATTAGACATTGCGCACCAGCTGTTATTCACAAATAGACACACACCCCGCCCCTTCTCTTACCAAACATAGCTTCTCTGTCCTGCCGATACATAGAAAATCCCGCCAGCTCTATATTATCTGTGTCGTTGTTCAGCCACAACTCGATGAAACATAAGATATTACAATTTTTAATGTCCCGTTAGTAGGATAGTCTTGATCGTATATCATCCAGTTTGTTTTCCAATGATTGCACGTTGGCCAATAGAACGGATAGTAGTGGAGGTTTACTCACTCGCCTACAAATTCTCAGAATGCAGCCCCGACCTCTGTTTTTTATTCACGCAAATGACGGGGATTTGGGCCCATTCCCGAGAAAGCAGTATATCCTTTGCGTAGGACTCATTAAATAAAACATCTTTGTCCAGTTTGAGGTGAGTAATCGCTGTTCTGATGTCCAGAAGTTGTTTTCGGTCATAAGAGACGGTAGCAGCAACATTATGTACAAAATAAGTAAAAAAACGAACGCAAAAAACCCTAACAAAATAGCACAGTTGGTTAGGAGCCCGTAAAACGGCAGCCATCCCCTCCAGTGCCATTCATAGTATAATATTTAAATAATTATTCATGACCATTTACTCAATACTTTATTGAAGCACATTACAGCCTCGAGTCTTCTTGGGTATGACACTACAAGCTTGGCACACCTGTATTTGGGGAGTTTCTCCCATTCTTTTCTGCAGATCCTCTCAAGCTCTGTCAGGTTGGATGGGGAGTATCGCTGCACAGCTATTTTCAGGTTTCTCCAGAGATGTTAGATCGGGTTCAAGTCTGAGCTCTGGCTGGGCGACTCAAGAACAGTCAGAGACTTGTCCCGAAGCCACTCCTGCGTTGTCTTGGCTGTGTGTTTAAGGTCGTTGTCCCGTTGGAAGGTAAACCTGAGCCCCAGTCTGAGGTCCTGACTAGTCTCAACGTCCCTGCTGCTGAAAAACTTCCCCACAGCATGATGCTGCCACCAGCATTTTTTTAATTGAACCTTTATTTAACTTGGCAAGTCAGTT
This sequence comes from Oncorhynchus keta, assembly GCF_023373465.1. Taxonomy (NCBI): domain Eukaryota; kingdom Metazoa; phylum Chordata; class Actinopteri; order Salmoniformes; family Salmonidae; genus Oncorhynchus; species Oncorhynchus keta. Next base: position 16,840,971 of record NC_068454.1, read on the forward strand.
AAGAACAAATTCTTATTTACAATGACGGCCTACAGGGGAACAGTGGGTTAACTGCCTTGTTCAGGGGTAGAACGACAGATTTTTACCTTCTCAGCTCGGGGATTCGTTCCAGCAACTTTTCGGTTACTGGGCCAATGCTCTAACCACTAGGCTACCTGCCGACCCGAAGAATTCTTCACAGTAGGGATGGTGCCAGGTTTCCTCCAGACGTAACGCTTGGCATTCAGGCCAAAGAGTTCATTCTTTGTTTCATCAACCAGAGAATCTTGTTTCTCATAGTCTGAGAGTCCTTTAGGTGTCTTTTGGCAAACTCCAAGTGGGCTGTCATGTGCCTTTTACTGAGGAATGGCTTCCGTCTGGCCACTCTACCATGAAGGCCTGTTTGGTGGAATGCTGCAGAGATGGTTGTCCTTCTGGAAGGTTCTCCCATCTCCGCAGAGGAACTCTGGAGCTCTTTCAGAGTGACCATTGGGTTCTTGGTCACCTCCCTGACCAAGGCCCTTCTCCCCTGATTGCTCAGTTTGGCTGGGCGGCCAGCTCTAGGAAGAGTCTTAGTGGTTACAAACTTCTTCCATTTAAGAATGATGGAGGCCACTGTGTTCTTGGGATCTTCAATACATTTTTTGCTACCTTTCCCCAGATCTGTGACTTGACACAATCCAGTCTTGGAGCTCTACTGACAATTCCTTTGACTTCATTGCTTGGTTTTTGCACTGACATGCACTGTCAACTGTGGGACCTTATATAAATCATGTCCAATCAATAAAATTTACCACAGTTGGACTCCAATCAAGTTGTAGAAACATCTCAAGGATGATCAATGGAAATAGGATGCACCTGAGCTCAAATTTCGAGTCTCTTAGCTAAGGGTCTGAATACTTATGTAAACAATGTATTTCTGTTTTTATTTGTAATACATTTGCAAAAAATTCTAAAAACCCGTTTTTGCTTTGTCAAGGGGTACAGTATTACGTGTAGACCGATGAGGCAAAAAACATAATTTAATCCATTTTAGAGTAACGCTGTAAAGTAACAAAATGTGGAAAAAGGGAAGGGGGCTGAATACTTTCCAAATGCACGTTTGAAAATGTGGAGAAATTGTAGTTTTTCATCTTGCAGGTTTGTTATGGTATTAGTACCCACCTGGGTAACCCTCGTTTCCAGGCTCTCCGCTGAGCCCTTTAGGTCCCTGCTCTCCAGGAAGACCCACTTCTCCATGTTGTCCGGTCGACGCTCCCCAGATCTCCCCGTGAGGTCCCTTCTCTCCTGGCTCCCCGTTCCGACCCGGTTGACCTGGCAGACCTTGGTTTCCAGAATTACCCTTTGAGCCGGGCTGACCCAAGTCTCCATGGAGGCCCCTAAAACCTGGGAGAGAGGACCAGACCATTAGAACTACCAGCATTATTACAGCACTAGGGGCGGATTCCAACCAAAGTTAAGTGTGTGTAAACGTAATTACCTTCTTATACGCTTTTCTCTCTATGTGTATTCTAACCTAGAACTTAAGCACGAGAATAGCCTGCTATTCACCAGCTATTTGTTTGGGGTGGTGATCGAATAAATGAAGGTGTGGTGTAGTTGTGTCTACAGATATTCTGACCTTGACTTCATTCCGTAATAATTCCACCACCTTCATGCGAGAGGAAACCATGACTAACGTCTTGCATCTACTTTCTTCCTATATAAATAACACCACTAACCATGCACTGTCATTTACAACTTGATAAGAGCTATTGATAAGAGCTGAAAACCCTATTGAATGAAAACTCCACCAGAAAATCTGTTGGCCAGCAAATGGGAGGGTTTTCAGCAGTTTAATGAGATATATTCAGAGAGCAAAAGGTAGCCACAGCTACAGAGCACGTTACGTGACTGAATAATGTATGTCTGAATACCAAATAGTGAGAAATGCGTAGGAAAGACGTGTGTAGGAAAGGTGCAAATGTTCCAAGTCTGAATCGGTCCCTAGGCCTAAGTGCATCCATTTCAAGTGGGAGTAAATGTACCTGTGATCTGCTCTGATGCTATGTGTATAATGCACGCTCTAGAATGCCCTTCAAGACAATCAGAAACGAGTATTCAACAATGCCATGGTATTTACACATTCTGATCAGCTCTTTCGCCATAGTAAACACAGCCATAAAATAGTATAACAGTTAAAGCAGCAAAATCATCACCTGGATATCCAGGTGACCCTCCTCTGCCTTGATCTCCTATCTCTCCTTTGGCCCCGTTATCTCCAAGTAGACCTGTTGATCCTTTTTGACCTGGGAGACCTGAAGCACAGACAAAAGGACATACAGGAAGCTAGACATCCATTTGGATCTTGACAGGAAAAAAAAGGGCATATGACACATTTTCTGTTTTGCATTCTAAAAGCTAAAAGCTTACCTAGGAAACCTTCTAACCCGTGGGGTCCTGGTGGTCCTGGTATACCGGGTGGTCCAGGTATGGCATCGCAATCACCTGAGTAAAAAAATAACACAGAGATTGTATCAGCAATTACTAGAAGAACGGTTCTCACAGCAGCCATTTTGGATCTGCTGCTTCACTGCTCTACTGCACACTTCAGTGGTTTTGGCCTGCTTTTTGCATTGGTTCGACAATGCAGTTGCTCAGTGTGGATTGTGAATCAGAGCATAGCAAAAATAAAATAACATACATATTAGCCAACTAACCGAAGATGAGACTATGAGGGGAGAAACCAGTTACAAAATCACCATTAAAAAAAACTGAATTTAACTCTAACTCTATACACAGTGACTGGAAGCTAACCCAAGACACAAAGGCTATGGAAGCAAAGTACCAGTCGTGAAGTTGAGTAACTTGATTAAAATGCTGTTAGTCCAGCTACCTGTGATGTCATTCTGTTCTCCATCTCCTCTCGGACTACAGCCAGACACTCCTTTCAATGACAATGAGAGAGAGATTGGAGAGAGAGAGATAGAAAGAAAAGGAGATGCATTCGAAATAAGGGTTAGAAAAAGTTCAAGCATGATCTCAAACATGTACTGTTGTGGCTGGATTGAGGGATGCAGACGGACTGCATCAGGGCCCGTCTGGAGAGAGGTGAGGAAAGATGAAGGTGGAAGAATCATTTCGATCATGGACACAAGGGTATAAGAACTTCTCACACACACCCATTCATGACAAGGCCTTGGATTCCACAACTGCAACTAGTCTTTCTGTTGTTTCCACAAATAGCGATAGTGGAGAGAGATAAAAGGAGAGGAAGAGAGAGAGAGACAGAGAGAGAGAAGGATAGATAGGGATGGAGAGAATGCGCAAGAGAGATAAAGACAGAAGGAGAGTGTGATTGGGAAAGCGAGGGAGAGAGAGAGAGAAGGAGTCAGTGACTGGGAAAGAGAGAGAGAGAGAGACAGAAGGAGTCAGTGACTGGGAAAGAGAGAGAGAGACAGAAGGAGTCAGTGACTGGGAAAGAGAGAGAGAGAGAGAGAGACAGAAGGAGTCAGTGACTGGGAAAGAGAGAGAGAGAGAGAGAAGGAGTCAGTGACTGGGAAAGAGTCAGTGACTGGGAAAGAGAGAGACAGAAGGAGTCAGTGACTGGGAAAGAGAGAGAGAGAGAGACAGAAGGAGTCAGTGACTGGGAAAGAGAGAGAGAGAGAGACAGAAGGAGTCAGTGACTGGGAAAGAGAGAGAGAGACAGAAGGAGTCAGTGACTGGGAAAGAGAGAGAGAGACAGAAGGAGTCAGTGACTGGGAAAGAGAGAGAGAGAGAGACAGAAGGAGGAGTCAGTGACTGGGAAAGAGAGAGAGAGAGAGAGAGAGACAGAAGGAGTCAGTGACTGGGAAAGAGAGAGAGAGAGACAGAAGGAGTCAGTGACTGGGAAAGAGAGAGAGAGAGAGAGAGAGAGAGAGAGTGACTGGGAAAGAGAGAGAGAGAGAGAGACAGAAGGAGTCAGTGACTGGGAAAGAGAGAGAGAGAGAGACAGAAGGAGTCAGTGACTGGGAAAGAGAGAGAGAGAGAGACAGAAGGAGAGTCAGTGACTGGGAAGAGAGAGAGAGAGAGAGACAGAAGGAGTCAGTGACTGGGAAAGAGAGAGAGAGACAGAAGGAGTCAGTGACTGGGAAAGAGAGAGAGAGAGAGACAGAAGGAGTCAGTGACTGGGAAAGAGAGAGAGAGAGACAGAAGGAGTCAGTGACTGGGAAAGAGAGAGAGAGAGAGACAGAAGGAGTCAGTGACTGGGAAAGAGAGAGAGAGAGACAGAAGGAGTCAGTGACTGGGAAAGAGAGAGAGAGACAGAGAGTCAGACAGAAGGAGTCAGTGACTGGGAAAGAGAGAGAGAGAGAGAGACAGAAGAGTCAGTGACTGGGAAGAAGAGAGAGAGAGACAGAAGGAGTCAGTGACTGGGAAAGAGAGAGAGAGAGAGAGACAGAAGGAGTCAGTGACTGGGAAAGAGAGAGAGAGAGAGAGACAGAAGGAGTCAGTGACTGGGAAAGAGAGAGAGAGAGAGAGACAGAAGGAGTCAGTGACTGGGAAAGAGAGAGAGAGAGAGACAGAAGGAGTCAGTGACTGGGAAAGAGAGAGAGAGAGAGACAGAAGGAGTCAGTGACTGGGAGAAGAGAGAGAGAGACAGAAGGAGTCAGTGACTGGGAAAGACAGAGAGAGAGAGAGACAGAAGGAGTCAGTGACTGGGAAAGAGAGAGAGAGAGAGACAGAAGGAGTCAGTGACTGGGAAAGAGAGAGAGAGAGAGACAGAAGGAGTCAGTGACTGGGAAAGAGAGAGAGAGAGAGACAGAAGGAGTCAGTGACTGGGAAAGAGAGAGAGAGAGAGACAGAAGGAGTCAGTGACTGGGAAAGAGAGAGAGAGAGAGACAGAAGGAGTCAGTGACTGGGAAAGACTGGGAAAGAGAGAGAGAGAGAGAGAGACAGAAGAGACAGAAGGAGTCAGTGACTGGGAAAGAGAGAGAGAGAGAGACAGAAGGAGTCAGTGACTGGGAAAGAGAGAGAGAGAGAGACAGAAGGAGTCAGTGACTGGGAAAGAGAGAGAGAGAGAGAGACAGAAGGAGTCAGTGACTGGGAAAGAGAGAGAGAGAGAGACAGAAGGAGTCAGTGACTGGGAAAGAGAGAGAGAGAGAGACAGAAGGAGTCAGTGACTGGGAAAGAGAGAGAGAGAGAGAGACAGAAGGAGTCAGTGACTGGGAAAGAGAGAGAGAGAGAGACAGAAGGAGTCAGTGACTGGGAAAGAGAGAGAGAGAGAGAGACAGAAGGAGTCAGTGACTGGGAAAGAGAGAGAGAGAGACAGAAGGAGTCAGTGACTGGGAACCCGAGAGAGAGAGACAGAAGGAGTCAGTGACTGGGAAAGAGAGAGAGACCAGAAGGTCAGTGACTGGGAAAGAAGAGAGAGAGAGAGACAGAAGGAGTCAGTGACTGGGAAAGAGAGAGAGAGAGAGACAGAAGGAGTCAGTGACTGGGAAAGAGAGAGAGAGAGAGACAGAAGGAGTCAGTGACTGGGAAAGAGAGAGAGAGAGAGAGACAGAAGGAGTCAGTGACTGGGAAAGAGAGAGAGAGAGAGAGACAGAAGGAGTCAGTGACTGGGAAAGACAGAGAGAGAGAGAGACAGAAGGAGTCAGTGACTGGGAAAAGAGAGAGAGAGACAGAAGGAGTCAGTGACTGGGAAAGAGAGAGAGAGACAGAAGGAGTCAGTGACTGGGAAAGAGAGAAGAGACAGAAGGAGTCAGTGACTGGGAAAGAGAGAGAGAGAGAGAAAAGAGTCAGTGACTGGGAAAGAGAGAGAAAGAGAGAGACAGAAGGAGTCAGTGACTGGGAAAGAGAGAGAGAGAGAGAGAGAGAGAGACAGAAGGAGTCAGTGACTGGGAAAGAAGAGAGAGAGAGACAGAAGGAGTCAGTGACTGGGAAAGAGAGAGAGAGAGAGACAGAAGGAGTCAGTGACTGGGAAAGAGAGAGAGAGAGAGACAGAAGGAGTCAGTGACTGGGAAAGAGAGAGAGAGAGAGAGAGACAGAAGGAGTCAGTGACTGGGAAAGAGAGAGAGAAGAGAGACAGAAGGAGTCAGTGACTGGGAAAGAGAGAGAGAGAGACAGAAGGAGTCAGTGACTGGGAAAGAGAGAGAGAGACAGAAGGAGTCAGTGACTGGGAAAGAGAGAGAGAGAGAGAGAGACAGAAGGAGTCAGTGACTGGGAAAGAGAGAGAGAGAGAGACAGAAGGAGTCAGTGACTGGGAAAGAGAGAGATAAGGAGTCAGTGACTGGGAACAGAAGGAGTCAGTGACTGGGAACCAAAGAGAGAGAGACAGAAGGAGTCAGTGACTGGGAAAGAGAGAGAGAGAGAGAGACAGAAGGAGTCAGTGACTGGGAAAGAGAGAGAGAGAGAGAGACAGAAGAGTCAGTGACTGGGAAAGAGAGTCAGTGACTGGGAAAGAGAGAGAGAGAGAGAGACAGAAGGAGTCAGTGACTGGGAAAGAGAGAGAGAGAGTTCAGAAGGAGTCAGTGACTGGGAAAGAGAGAGAGAGACAGAAGGAGTCAGTGACTGGGAAAGAGAGAGAGAGAGAGACAGAAGGAGTCAGTGACTGGGAAAGAGAGAGAGAGACCTGAAGGAGTCAGTGACTGGGAAAGAGAGAGAGAGAGACAGAAGGAGTCAGTGACTGGGAAGAGAGAGAGAAGAGACAGAAGGAGTCAGTGACTGGGAAAGAGAGAGAGAGACAGAAGGGAGTCAGTGACTGGAAAGAGAGAGAGAGAGAGACAGAAGGAGTCAGTGACTGGGAAAGAGAGAGAGAGAGTCTGAAAGAGAGAGGGAGACAGAAGGAGTCAGTGACTGGGAAAGAGAGAGAGAGAGAGAGACAGAAGGAGTCAGTGACTGGGAAAGAGAGAGAGAGACAGAAGGAGTCAGTGACTGGGAAAGAGAGAGACAGAAGAGTCAGACAAAGAAGGAGTCAGTGACTGGGAAAGAGAGAGAGAGAGACAGAAGGAGTCAGTGACTGGGAAAGAGAGAGAGAGAGAGAGAGAGACAGAAGGAGTCAGTGACTGGGAAAGAGAGAGAGAGAGAGACAGAAGGAGTCAGTGACTGGGAAAGAGAGAGAGAGAGAGAGACAGAAGGAGTCAGTGACTGGGAAAGAGAGAGAGAGAGAGAGAGAGACAGAAGGAGTCAGTGACTGGGAAAGACAGAGAGAGAGAGAGACAGAAGGAGTCAGTGACTGGGAAAGAGAGAGAGAGAGAGAGACAGAAGGAGTCAGTGACTGGGAAAGAGAGAGAGACAGAAGGAGTCAGTGACTGGGAAAGAGAGAGAGAGAGACAGAAGGAGTCAGTGACTGGGAGAGAGAGAGAGAGACAGAAGGAGTCAGTGACTGGGAAAGAGAGAGAGAGAGACAGAAGGAGTCAGTGACTGGGAAAGAGAGAGAGAGAGAGACAGAAGGAGTCAGTGACTGGGAAAGAGAGAGAGAGATAGAAGGAGTCAGTGACTGGGAAAGAGAGAGAGAGACAGAAGAAGTCAGTGACTGGGAAAGAGAGAGAGAGAGAGACAGAAGGAGTCAGTGACTGGGAAAGAAGAGAGAGAGAGAGAGAGACAGAAGGAGTCAGTGACTGGGAAAGAGAGAGAGAGAGAGACAGAAGGAGTCAGTGACTGGGAAAGAGAGAGAGAGACAGAAGGAGTCAGTGACTGGGAAAGAGAGAGAGAGAGAGAGACAGAAGGAGTCAGTGACTGGGAAAGAGAGAGAGAGAGACAGAAGGAGTCAGTGACTGGGAAAGAGAGAGAGAGACAGAAGGAGTCAGTGACTGGGAAAGAGAGAGAGAGAGAGACAGAAGGAGTCAGTGACTGGGAAAGAGAGAGAGAGAGAGACAGAAGGAGTCAGTGACTGGGAAAGAGAGAGAGAGAGAGAGACAGAAGGAGTCAGTGACTGGGAAAGAGAGAGAGAGAGAGAGACAGAAGGAGTCAGTGACTGGGAAAGAGAGAGAGAGAGAGAGACAGAAGGAGTCAGTGACTGGGAAAGAGAGAGAGAGAGAGAGACAGAAGGAGTCAGTGACTGGGAAAGAGAGAGAGAGAGAGAGAAGGAGTCAGTGACTGGGAAAGAGAGAGAGAGAGAGAGAGACAGAAGGAGTCAGTGACTGGGAAAGAGAGAGAGAGAGAGAGACAGAAGGAGACAGTGACTGGGAAAGAAAGAGGGAGAGAGAGACAGAAGGAGTCAGTGACTGGGAAAGGGAGAGAGAGAGAGAAAGACAGAAGAGGGAGAGGGTAACAAACCTGGATCGCCAGCTCGACCTTCGATACCAGCATGACCCCGCTCCCCATCATCGCCTTGCAACCCTCGAACCCCTTTAGTTGCACCTAGAACCCGTCCTGGTTCTCCCATCTGTCCCAACAACCCAGGCAGACCCGGCCGGCCCTGATAACCTTTTTCTCCAGTGAGCCCAGCAGGTGCATCTCCCTAGAACAGAGAACACAGGATACACAAATTCAGAACATATCCCTTAGTGTTATGCTAAAGATCTACACAGCTGCATTGACTTAAACAGCTATTATTATCAATAAAAAATAGAAAAGTAGATAGCTAGTGCTTATAATTTTTGAATAGGTTATATACAGTATATCTGAATGTAAGTGGTGACACTGTTAGGTGGGAAAGAGAGACTTTACACTCTTAGGAAAAAGGGTTCCAAAGGGGTTCTTCGGCTGTCGCCATAGGAGCACCCTTTTTGGTTCTAGTTAGAACCCTTTTGGTTTCCATGTAGAACCCTCTGTGCAAAGGGTTCTAAATGGAACCCAAAAAGATTATACCTGGAACCATAAAGGTTCTACCTGGAACCAAAAATGATTCTTCAAAGGGTCCTCCTATGGCGACAGCTGAAGAACCATTTTAGGTTCTAGATAGCGCGTTTCTTTCGATGAGTGTAGGGAGTTCTTACTGAAGGACCACGATTCCCAGGGATTCCATTGATCCCACTGGGCCCAGGGAAGCCCTGCATTCCTGGGTCACCTGTCGCACCTGGGTCTCCTGGGTCCCCGGCATATCCTGTAGAGTTCCCACACAAACACACTAGTTTACACATACACTTACACCAGTGGAGGCTGGAATGGTATCAAACCCATGGAAACAATGTGTTTGATGTATCTGATACCATTCCACCTATTCCACTCCAGTTATTAACACTGAGCCCGTTTCCCCAATTCAGGTGCCACCAACCTCCTGTGACTTACATGCATAATGGTGTGTCACAAGGAGGAGGAGAAGGGAGAGAGGAGGAGGAGGAGGAGGGAGAGAGGAGGAGGGAGAGAGGAGGAGGAGGAGGGAGAGAGGGGGACATAGAGTAAGGAATTAGGAAGCCAGTGAGAGAGAGTGTGTGAAAAGAAAGTGAATAAGAATACTTCACCTTTCTCTTTGGCCTGAATGAAGTCGCCCTTCCTGCCTTTTGGACCCGGTTGTCCTGTGGCACCAGGGAACCCCTGAGGAGGAGGGAGAGAGGACGAGGAGGGAGGGAGAGAGGAGGAGGAGGGAGGAGGAGGAGGGAGGGAGAGAGGCAGAGGAGGAGGAGGAGGGAGAGAGGAGGAGGAGGAGGAGGAGTAGGGAGAGAGGAGGAGGAGGAGGGAGGGAGGGAGGGAGGGAGGGAGGGAGGGAGGGAGGGAGGGGAGGAGAGGAGGAGGAGGGAGGGAGAGAGAGGAGGAGAGAGAGAGGACGAGGAGGAGGAGGAGGAGGGAGAGAGGACGAGGAGGAGGGAGGGAGAGAGGAGGAGGAGGAGGGAGAGAGGACGAGGAGGGAGGAGGAGGATGAGGAGGAGGGGGAGGGAGGGAGGGAGAGAGGGAGAGAGGAGGAGGAGGGAGGGAGGGAGAGGGAGGGAGGGAGGGAGGAGAGAGGAGGAGGAGGGAGGAGGGAGGGAGGGAGGGAGGAGAGGAGGAGGAGGAGGAGGAGGGAGGGAGGGAGGAGGGAGGAGGAGAGGAGGAGGAGGAGGAGGGAGGGAGGGAGGGAGGGAGGGAGGGAGGGAGGGGGGGAGGAGGGAGGGAGGAGGGAGGAGGAGGGAGGGAGGAGGAGGGAGGAGGAGGAGGAGAGGAGGGAGGAGGAGGGAGGGAGAGGGGAGGAGGAGGAGGAGGAGGGAGAGAGGAGGAGGAGGAGAAGGGAGAGAGGAGGAGGAGGAGGGAGAGAGGGGGACATAGAGTAAGGAATTAGGAAGCCAGTGAGAGAGAATTTGATGAACAAGTTAAGAAAGACAAGGGTGTTTATGATAAATGTTGCCCTATTGTAGGTCTCAAGCTTTATTAGTTGTATGTACAGGTTCCTTCTCAACAACAAGAAACAATACGAACATAGAGTAAATGCCTCAGGAGCATAGAATAAACATTTCAGCATAAGTATAATACAAAAAAGACACTATTTATAGTCCAATATTTACATGTGTTTTGGGGAAGAAGGATTGGGGGGCAAGTGTTTAAACTGTGGAGTATTCAGCAATCATAATAATTCTGGTAGCAGCAGTTGTGGTGTGTGTGTAGCATTAATGTATATGTGCGTATGTCTGTCTGTGTGTGTGGGTGTGTGAGTTACTGCATGTTTGTTGTGAGGTAGATGTTGTCAAGCTAAGGTGGTGTAAGTTGTTCTTACAGGCAGTCCGATGACACCTCTGGGTCCTGGCTCTCCTGACTCTCCCTGCTCACCAACCTCGCCACTCTTTCCAGTGTCGCCTTGGCTACCAGCAGGGCCGGGCAGGCCCGGAGGGGAATTGACAATGTTGCACTCGCACAACCCGTGATCACCTAAAACACACACATTCCGATCAGCTATACTGTAACACATAACGTGATCATAGTGCAGAAATGAACATTACGTTGTGAACACGCACCAACAAGTCCTTTTCTTCCCGCAGAGCCGGGCCGCCCTCTCGGCCCTGAAAATCCCTTGTAGAAGTCCGCCCCTGCAGATATTTAGACACAGAGAAGCACATATTAAGACATACAGACACTCCACAACAATCCTTACAGTAACTGTCCAGTAAAAATCTTACTTTTAAAAGTTAATATTCTGTCAACTCCCAAATCATGTTGTTGACTATACTTGTATTTGTGGCCAAAGTATAAATTGGAGAGAAAAACCCCCATTTAGAAACGCCACCTCAAACATGTATCTCAAGAAGACAATGCTTGATATTTCCTCATAGAACATGATGTCGTCTGAGGTAGCCAATCAGCGGTCTACCCGCATTCATATTTTTATTGACTGGGATACACCCACATCATTCAAATACAGGAATGCTTTTTAACATACGTAATACAAATGTTTTATGTTATATTGTAATTAATGATATGTCATCTTTCACAGAAATCTGGAAACACTGGACTTTAAATACCACCCTATACAACATTTTAATAAAATATCAAAATGAATCTCTTTCATGTCCACACTCACATGATCCTGGTGGTCCGGGTGGGCCCCCGAGCCCAGGCAGGCCATTGATACCCGGGGGTCCGGGGCTGAGGGCAGGGATACCTAGCTCTCCAGGTTCGCCCATCTCTCCCTTTACCCCCGGCTCTCCGAATGGACCCCACAGATCCACCACTGTTGGAACATAAAAGATGAAGAAGATGAATGATTACTGAGGAAACCAAACGTTTGAAAAACACAAAACAAAACATCATCTTGTTTTAAGACTTGTTAACAATACAGTTTTAAAAATGGTTATTCTACCATTATAGTAAGTACAATAGACAAATCTACTAGCTAAGTAACACTACGGATCACTGACTGGATAAGTATGGTTTTGGCACTGACCTTGTTGTTGATCATGATCCTTCCTGGCAGGAGGTCCAGCGCGGCCTGGAAGACCTTTCTCCCCCTCCAGACCCCTCTGGCCCTGGGGACCCAGCTGTCCAGGAGGACCAGGGGGACCAACTACACCACCCACCCCAACCCCAAAATGGGCACCAATCAATATCTATATACCAATCAATGTTATAACAGTAAGGAACATAATATAAAAACTCCCATATTCAATGAAAAGTTGACTACCTGGAGTAAGACGATACTGTATATTGATAGACGTGCTGAGAGTGTAGCTGATTGACTTGAATGAAAACTGACTCGTTGATAGAAAAGGGTTTGATTATTTGACTGGTTAATCATACCTCTGTCCTGCCCTCCTGAGGGACCATCATGATAAATCAGCTCCCCTGGTTCTCCTCTGGAACCCTAAAAGCCACAACACCCATCTGTTAAAACCTACTATATAGTTTCTGTGTGTAAGGATTTGAATGAACATTTATAATGGACTAGTGTCTCTCAAAGCTCAAAACAGTGTTTTGATGTGAGTATTAACTGTAGGACCACCTTTTGACCATCTCTGCCCATCAGTCCTGGTTCTCCCAAGTCCCCCTGGAGAGAGAGAGGGGAAGGGAGGAAGAGAGGAAGCAGGAGCGATAGAGAGAGAGAGAGAAAGAGAGGAAGGGAGGAAGAGAGGAAGCAGGAGGAATAGAGAGAGACAGAGAGAGAGAGAGAGAGCGAGAGAGAGAGAAAGATAGAGAAAGGGAGGAAGCGAGGCAGGAGAAATAGAGAGAGACAGAGAGAGAGAGAGAGAGAGAGAGAGAGAGAGAGAGAGCGAGAGAGAGAGAAAGATAGAGAAAGGGAGGAAGAGAGGCAGGAGAAATAGAGAGAGACAGAGAGAGAGAGAGAGAGAGAGAGCGATAGAGAAAGAGAGGAAGGGAGGAAGCAGGAGGGATAGAGAGAGAGAGAGAGAGAGAGAGAGAGAGAGATAGGAAGGGAGGAAGAGAGGAAGCAGGAGGGATAGAGAGAGAGAGAGATAGAAAGAGACAGAGAGAGAGAGATAGGGAGGAAGGAAGAGAGGAAGCAGGAGGGATAGAGAGAGACAGAGAGAGAGAGAAAAAGAGAGAGAGATAGAAAGGGAGGAAGAGAGGAAGCAGGAGGGATAGAGAGAGACAGAGAGAGAGAGAAAGAGAGAGAAATATGAATAGAGAGGGGGAGGGAAGTGGGATAGTTAGACAAAGTGTTCAACAGCACCATCAAGAGGACAAAATATGCAACTGCAACACCTCTATTGGCCCATACAAACCTATGCAAAGACCAAAACATTCTAGTGTAATTATATCAGTGGAGGCTGATGAGGGGAGGACGGTTCATAATAATATCTGGAACTGTCTGTTATGGCTGGAACGGAGTGAATGGAATCAAATAACTTTGTTTGATACCATTCCATTTACTCCATTCCAGACATTATTATGAGCCGTCCTCCCCTCAGCAGCCTCCCCTGAATTATATAGAGGTCTTGGCATTGTTTGGCTACACACTCATACCCTCAGTCCTTGCTCTCCATCCCGACCAGGGATGCCCTGAAAGAACACACATAAACATTCAACAGGTCAGTATGTCACAAGCAGTGCCAGGGGGCAGGTTAATATGTTAATGCACAATGCATACAGTATAATGTATGTATAACATTTGTATGATACTAACCCGTTGTCCAGGCATCCCTATAACACCAGTCTCTCCTTTGTTGTCAGCCTGATAAGAAACAGATAACAGAGATGAGTTAGTCAACAATAATCTACAGTGCTAACATGTCCCATTGTGACTACACATGTTATATATATGCCATTTAGCAGACGCTTTTATCCAAAGCGACTTACAGTCATGTGTGCATACATTCTACGTATGTTAGGATGGAGCATGGTGTTATAAAGACCACAGGAGAAGAGAGGTCACTTACCTCAGGACCAGTATCACCTTTCAACCCTTTCTCACCCTTTATGCCCTGGACACAGAGCAGAACAGCATTAGAGTGACTCGGGCAACACACAATCAGAATCACTGGGAAAAGATCCATATTAATTGTATGTTTTTGAACATATTAAAGTGGAGTGTGGAGCTGTACTGACATTGGGTCCAGTAATTGGACTGGTCTGGGAATGGGTGGAGTTCCCTTGGGGACCAGGCTTTCCAGCGTCACCCTGTGGCCAGAGAGAGAAGTGCAGTGAGAAGATTACAGCAGAGATGAGGACAGCACTGACAAATCATTATTTTTTTGTAGTTAAACACATGAAGTGCTGGGCAGTACAAACAATATAAAAATCGAATAAAAGTGCCTGTAGCCACTCACAGGTTCTCCTTTGACCCCTTTCAACACTTTGGTCATGGTGCCCTGAGCAGAAAACACACCAGGTTAAAACATCCTTAGAATTACGTTTATCTCATTCACTAGCCATGTACGAGAGATGAAACAGACCTTACCTTTGGCCCAGGAAGACCAGGATATCCTTGTGGGCCCTGAGACAAACCAGAAGAATGATTAGGTATCTAGTACAGAGTATGTCACAGAAGGTTGTGTATGGTATAAGGTACAGCAACGCATGCACACACAAAACACACACACACCACCAACCTGTGGTCCCGGGAGTCCTCTGTAGCCAGACCTACCTGGGTAACCCTGAGGACCCTGAGAGAGAGAGAGAACGTCAGAGTGCAATGCAATTTATAACATGTAGTATATCAATAATTTAATATGCTGGCTATCTTGTACAATAACGTTAAAGTGACAGGAAAAGGCGTCAGCGTCATAATCAAATCAAATGTTATTTGTCACATGCACCGAATACCGTGAAATACTTACTTATAAGCCCTTAACCAAAAGTGCAGTCCAAGAAATATAGTTAAGAAAATATTTTCTCAATAAAATAAAGTAAAAAGAAAAAGTAACACTGTAGAATTACGTAACAATTACGAGGCCATATACAGGGGGCCTGGTACCAAATAAATGTGAGGGGTACAGGTGTATCTGAGGTCATATGTACATGTAGGTAGGGGTATAGGTTAGTTGAGGTCATGTGTACATGTAGGTAGGGGTATAGGTTAGTTGAGGTCATGTGTACATGTAGGTAGGGGTATAGGTTAGTTGAGGTCATGTGTACATGTAGGTAGGGGTATAGGTTAGTTGAGGTCATGTGTACATGTAGGTAGGGGTATAGGTTAGTTGAGGTCATGTGTACATGTAGGTAGGGGTATAGGTTAGTTGAGGTCATGTGTACATGTAGGTAGGGGTACAGGTTAGTTGAGGTCATGTGTACATGTAGGTAGGGGTACAGGTTAGTTGAGGTAATGTAAACATGTAGGTAGGGGTACAGGTTAGTTGAGGTAATGTAAACATGTAGGTAGGGTACAGGTTAGTTGAGGTCATGTGTACATGTAGGTAAGGGTACAGGTTAGTTGAGGTAATGTAAACATGTAGTTAGGGGTACAGGTTAGTTGAGGTAATGTAAACATGTAGGTAGGGGTACAGGTTAGTTGAGGTCATGTGTACATGTAGGTAAGGGTACAGGTTAGTTGAGGTCATGTGTACATGTAGGTAGGGGTATAGGTTAGTTGAGGTCATGTGTACATGTAGGTAGGGGTACAGGTTAGTTGAGGTCATGTGTACATGTAGGTAGGGGTACAGGTTAGTTGAGGTCATGTGTACATGTAGGTAGGGGTATAGGTTAGTTGAGGTCATGTGTACATGTAGGTAGGGGTATAGGTTAGTTGAGGTCATGTGTACATGTAGGTAGGGGTATAGGTTAGTTGAGGTCATGTGTACATGTAGGTAGGGGTACAGGTTAGTTGAGGTCATGTGTACATGTAGGTAGGGGTACAGGTTAGTTGAGGTAATGTAAACATGTAGGTAGGGGTACAGGTTAGTTGAGGTAATGTAAACATGTAGGTAGGGGTACAGGTTAGTTGAGGTCATGTGTACATGTAGGTAAGGGTACAGGTTAGTTGAGGTAATGTAAACATGTAGTTAGGGGTACAGGTTAGTTGAGGTAATGTAAACATGTAGGTAGGGGTACAGGTTAGTTGAGGTCATGTGTACATGTAGGTAAGGGTACAGGTTAGTTGAGGTCATGTGTACATGTAGGTAGGGGTACAGGTTAGTTGAGGTCATGTGTACATGTAGGTAGGGGTACAGGTTAGTTGAGGTAATGTAAACATGTAGGTAGGGGTACAGGTTAGTTGAGGTAATGTAAACATGTAGGTAGGGGTACAGGTTAGTTGAGGTCATGTGTACATGTAGGTAAGGGTACAGGTTAGTTGAGGTAATGTAAACATGTAGGTAGGGGTACAGGTTAGTTGAGGTAATGTGTACATGTAGGTAAGGGTACAGGTTAGTTGAGGTAATGTAAACATGTAGGTAAGGGTATAGGTTAGTTGAGGTAATGTAAACATGTAGGTAGGGGTACAGGTTAGTTGAGGTAATGTGTACATGTAGGTAGGGGCACAGGTTAGTTGAGGTAATGTAAACATGTAGGTAGGGGTACAGGTTAGTTGAGGTCATGTGTCCATGTAGGTAAGGGTACAGGTTAGTTGAGGTAATGTAAACATGTAGGTAAGGGTATAGGTTAGTTGAGGTAATGTAAACATGTAGGTAGGGGTACAGGTTAGTTGAGGTAATGTGTACATGTAGGTAAGGGTACAGGTTAGTTGAGGTAATGTAAACATGTAGGTAAGGGTATAGGTTAGTTGAGGTAATGTAAACATGTAGGTAGGGGTACAGGTTAGTTGAGGTAATGTGTACATGTAGGTAGGGGCACAGGTTAGTTGAGGTAATGTAAACATGTAGGTAGGGGTACAGGTTAGTTGAGGTAATGTAAACATGTAGGTAAGGGTACAGGTTAGTTGAGGTAATGTGTACATGTAGGTAAGGGTACAGGTTAGTTGAGGTCATGTGTACATGTAGGTAGGGGTACAGGTTAGTTGAGGTCATGTGTACATGTAGGTAAGAGTACAGGTTAGTTGAGGTAATGTGTACATGTAGGTAGGGGTACAGGTTAGTTGAGGTCATGTGTACATGTAGGTAGGGGTACAGGTTAGTTGAGGTCATGTGTCCATGTTGGTAGGGGTACAGGTTAGTTGAGGTCATGTGTACATGTAGGTAACGGTACAGGTTAGTTGAGATCATGAGTCCATGTAGGTAAGGGTACAGGTTAGTTGAGGTCATGTGTACATGTAGGTAGGGGTACAGGTTAGTTGAGGTCATGTGTACATGTAGGTAAGGGTACAGGTTAGTAAGGGTACAGGTTAGTTGAGGTCATGAGTCCATGTAGGTAAGGCTACAGGTTAGTTGAGGTAATGTGTACATGTAGAGTGTAGTACAGTAACTATCTATAGATGATTAGATGATAAACAGCGAGTGGCAGCAGTCAATGTAAATATACTCACAACTAATCCAGGATATCCAGGCTGGCCTGAATCTCCCTTTAGAAAAGTCACACAGAGAGAAGAGGTTGTTTGTTTGTAGAATACAAGAGCACATCATGTGTGTGTAAAGGACGTCACACTGTTTGCTTAGCGAGTACCACTTCCTCCTGATTCGGCGAATACCTGGTGCAAACTCAGGACCTCTGCCTTGCTAGCACACTTGACCGCCATCCTGAAGCATCTTACCAGTCGGCGCCATATGAAAAGCTAGCTATTCACTGAAGCAAGTGGTGACACTTCAGGCTGAGGAGGAAGTTGCACACATTCCCATGTGCTACAATCACCCCTCAAACTTACTCAACAGCGACTCCAGCATTGAGCTGAGCACAACTGTAGATCAGGGTTAAGGCACTAGTGTACAGGATGTCACACTGCTTGCTTAGCGAGTACCATTTCCTCCCGGGACCTCTGCCTTGCCGTACACCTGACCACCCTCTTGAAGCGTCTTACCAGTCGGTGCCATGCGAAAAGCAGTCACATACACTGGATAGGTGCAGTGAAATGTGCTGTTTTACAGGGTCAGCCATAGTAGTATGATAGGTGTTGTTTTACAGGGTCAGCCATAGTAGTATGATAGGTGTTGTTTTACAGGGTCAGCCATAGTAGTATGATAGGTGTTGTTTTACAGGGTCAGTCATAGTAGTATGATAGGTGTTGTTTTACAGGGTCAGCCATAGTAGTATGATAGGTGTTGTTTTACAGGGTCAGTCATAGTAGTATGATAGGTGTTGTTTTACAGGGTCAGCCATAGTAGTATGATAGGTGTTGTTTTACAGGGTCAGCCATAGTAGTATGATAGGTGTTGTTTTACAGGGTCAGCCATAGTAGTATGATAGGTGTTGTTTTACAGGGTCAGTCATAGTAGTATGATAGGTGTTGTTTTACAGGGTCAGCCATAGTAGTATGATAGGTGTTGTTTTACAGGGTCAGCCATAGTAGTATGATAGGTGTTGTTTTACAGGGTCAGTCATAGTAGTATGATAGGTGTTGTTTTACAGGGTCAGTCATAGTAGTATGATAGGTGTTGTTTTACAGGGTCAGCCATAGTAGTATGATAGGTGTTGTTTTACAGGGTCAGTCATAGTAGTATGATAGGTGTTGTTTTACAGGGTCAGTCATAGTAGTATGATAGGTGTTGTTTTACAGGGTCAGTCATAGTAGTATGATAGGTGTTGTTTTACAGGGTCAGTCATAGTAGTATGATAGGTGTTGTTTTACAGGGTCAGCCATAGTAGTATGATAGGTGTTGTTTTACAGGGTCAGTCATAGTAGTATGATAGGTGTTGTTTTACAGGGTCAGTCATAGTAGTATGATAGGTGTTGTTTTACAGGGTCAGCCATAGTAGTATGATAGGTGTTGTTTTACAGGGTCAGCCATAGTAGTATGATAGGTGTTGTTTTACAGGGTCAGTCATAGTAGTATGATAGGTGTTGTTTTACAGGGTCAGCCATAGTAGTATGATAGGTGTTGTTTTACAGGGTCAGTCATAGTAGTATGATAGGTGTTGTTTTACAGGGTCAGCCATAGTAGTATGATAGGTGTTGTTTTACAGGGTCAGCCATAGTAGTATGATAGGTGTTGTTTTACAGGGTCAGCCATAGTAGTATGATAGGTGTTGTTTTACAGGGTCAGCCATAGTAGTATGATAGGTGTTGTTTTACAGGGTCAGCCATAGTAGTATGATAGGTGTTGTTTTACAGGGTCAGCCATAGTAGTATGATAGGTGTTGTTTTACAGGGTCAGCCATAGTAGTATGATAGGTGTTGTTTTACAGGGTCAGCCATAGTAGTATGATAGGTGTTGTTTTACAGGGTCAGCCATAGTAGTATGATAGGTGTTGTTTTACAGGGTCAGCCATAGTAGTATGATAGGTGTTGTTTTACAGGGTCAGCCATAGTAGTATGATAGGTGTTGTTTTACAGGGTCAGCCATAGTAGTATGATAGGTGTTGTTTTACAGGGTCAGCCATAGTAGTATGATAGGTGTTGTTTTACAGGGTCAGCCATAGTAGTATGATAGGTGTTGTTTTACAGGGTCAGCCATAGTAGTATGATAGGTGTTGTTTTACAGGGTCAGCCATAGTAGTATGATAGGTGTTGTTTTACAGGGTCAGCCATAGTAGTATGATAGGTGTTGTTTTACAGGGTCAGCCATAGTAGTATGATAGGTGTTGTTTTACAGGGTCAGCCATAGTAGTATGATAGGTGTTGTTTTACAGGGTCAGCCATAGTAGTATGATAGGTGTTGTTTTACAGGGCCATAGTAGTATGATAGGTGTTGTTTTACAGGGTCAGTCATAGTAGTATGATAGGTGTTGTTTTACAGGGTCAGCCATAGTAGTATGATAGGTGTTGTTTTACAGGGCCATAGTAGTATGATAGGTGTTGTTTTACAGGGTCAGTCATAGTAGTATGATAGGTGTTGTTTTACAGGGTCAGTCATAGTAGTATGATAGGTGTTGTTTTACAGGGCCATAGTAGTACAGCGCCCCTGGAGCAATTTAGGGTTAAGTGCCTTGCTCAAGGGCACATCAACAGATTTTTCACCTTATCGGCTCGAGTATTTTATCCAGCGACCTTTCGGTTACTGGCCCAACTGACATGATGTACCATTTAAAACAGCCTTTACTATGGACACAGAGGTCATACAGTGCTCTGACAGCCTTTGGAGGTGATACTACTGTATGTAATACTATATCAGATCTATTCCACAGTCCTCCAGCCCTCTCCTCTCACCCTGAAGCGCTCCATGAACACACTCAGCTCCAGAGTGTCTCCCTTCTGTCCCTTCCTGCCCATCTGACCCTGTGGAGAGAAACGGAGAGAGAGAGACGGAGAGAGAGAGAGAGAGAGAGAGAGAGAGAGAGAGAGAGAGAGAGAGAGAGAGAGAGATGGAGAGAGAAGGAGAGAGAAACGGAGAGAGACGGAGAGAGAGAGACGGAGAGAGCGAGACGGAGAGAGAGAGACGGAGAGAGGAGAGAGAGAGACGGAGAGAGAGAGAGAGAGCGAGACGGAGAGAGAGACAGAGAGAGAGAGCGAGAGAGACGGAGAGAGAGAGAGACAGAGAGACGGAGAGAGAGAAAGAGAGTGAGAGAGAGAGAGAGCGAGAGAGAGACGGAGAGAGAGAGCGAGAGAGACGGAGAGAGACAGAGAGAGAGAGAGAGACAGAGAGAGAGAGACAGAGAGAGAGAACGAGAGTGAGAGAGAGTGAGAGGGGGGAATGGGTAGACAATTAAAAGAGAAAATATAAAGAAAGGAAGTTATTCAATGTCTCAGTCTACAAGGTGGAAACCCTGATTCTTTCTCTACAAACATCTCTGGTGACATCAACTGGGCTCATACGTACATTATACCCGGGCTGGCCATCGTAGCCTGGTTGCCCTGCCGACCCTGAGTCTCCGTGTGTTCCGTTGCACCCGTCTGCTCCAGGTTTCCCACGAGGCCCAGCCTGTCCTGGGTGGCCCTGGATGATGACATGGAGCAGTTCATGAGTATCCTTAACAACATCAGTACAGTTCTTAAAGTATAAATAAAATAACAGCAGATGGTTTTTTTGGCATGTGTGTTATTTATCTGTTTTTGGAGAAAATCATCTTAATCCCACTTACAGGAATACCGTCCAACCCGGAAAACCCAGGAACACCAGTCATCCCCTGCGGAGAAAGGAAAAACACTCACTGTATATAAGTCCATACCAAAACTCGATGAGTGGACACACTACTAGGCCGGTGTTTGAGATCTCTAGAGAAGAATTCCCCAGTCAGTGTTCCTCACCACAGAACCCTTGGGGCCGATGAAGCCTCCTCTGCCCCTGTCGCCCTTCTCTCCCTGGACTCCCTGGACACCCGGGTCCCCTAGACGTCCTAGAGGCCCCTGGGGGCCCTGAGAACCAAGAAGACCAGGCTGGCCCTGAGGAAGAGAGATATGTTAATCATCAGAGGACAGACGTGTTCATAAAAAGACAGAGGAGAGACAATACAATAATTGGGGGATGGAGACATTAACATTCAAATGTATATGTGATGAAAAGAGTGTTTAAACTCACCTGTTGATGCTATAAAAATAACATAGAAACGCCATTCACTTGCCTTACAGACAGGTAACTGGGGGTTTAGTATTGAATAGTATTGAAGAGGTTAAAGCATCACAACAATGCAACTTCTCCTACATAATGAGTTGGCTGTCAAATGATATGAACATCTATAGCAGCTAAACATGTTGCAGTGGGAGTGAGACTCCACTCAGTGGTGGTTTTCTGGCATTACTAAAAGTATAGGTGGAGAAACACTGTTTAGACTGGGGGAACAGTGAGGTAGCAGGTAGTCTGGTCGTCACTAGTTACCACAGCCACAAAGTCATAAACCATGCTTATTCTTACAAGTTCTCTTCTTAAAATGTCATTTTAAACCTAACCTTTACCTTAACCACACCGCTAATCTTATGCCTAACCCTAAACTTACATTATGACAAACAATGTTTACGATATAGCACATTTTACTTGTGGCTGTGCTATCTAGTGGAAACCGGGTCAGACGAAATGAAAATCATCATTAGACTTTGCCACCACAATGTTGACAAATATGTGAAATTTGTCCCTCTGGCCCATGGACTAAGGGTGAGAGCTTTTTCAGCAAAGTGGGAATAAAGCGCCAAAATAATGTGCACTATGTAAATCTATTTGCAACAGGACGTAGACATTTGACAAGAAACATAAACTTGGATTAACTGAAAGTAATCAATTACTAAAACACAGCTCTGAAGAAGACCTAAATAATCCCTGATAGAACACTGTTGGCCTAGACAGAAATGTATTTTCTAGCCCTGGCTGGCATTGGCCTACCTCCCACCTGGAACATACCATTACCAGCCAATTATAAACCAATGCTTTCCACAAAGGCATGAAATCATAGTCATTATATTCAGGTAACAATTTCTCAATTAACATAAATGTATACATCACAATTATTATTATTATTATTATTATTATTATTATTTAGAACCTTACATTAAGCACAAATAAACCAGGGTACACATTTCTCTCTCCCTTGGGATTTAGCAATTGCATTACCCCGCACACACATTACCCCCGTGTTCTTCTGCTCAGACGTTGCTGACGCTTGCCAGATCTTACACCGCCTGGATAGGTATTCTACGTATCAGCTAACCACAACATATGTTATAGCAATCTGGTGCCCAATGGCACAGTTGATGACATAACACACTGGTTAATGCATGTAACATCTGAGCAGGGGAATAGGACCATGATAACTGGCGCTCCCGAGCACGGCTCTGGTGGACACACCCCTTCCCGAGCACGGCTCTGGTGGACACACCCCTTCCCGACCACAGCTCTGGTGGACACACCCCTTCCCGAGGACGGCTCTGGTGGACACACCCCTTCCCGAGGACGGCTCTGGTGGACAAACCCCTTCCCGACCACAGCTCTGGTGGACACACCCCTTCCCGAGCACGGCTCTGGTGGACAAACCCCTTCCCGACCACAGCTCTGGTGGACACACCCCTTCCCGAGCACGGCTCTGGTGGACACACCCCTTCCCGACCACAGCTCTGGTGGACACACCCCTTCCCGACCACAGCTCTGGTGGACAAACCCCTTCCCGACCACAGCTCTGGTGGACACACCCCTTCCCGAGCACGGCTCTGGTGGACACACCCCTTCCCGACCACAGCTCTGGTGGACACACCCCTTCCCGAGCACGGCTCTGGTGGACACAGCCCTTCCCGAGGACGGCTCTGGTGGACAAACCCCTTCCCGAGGACGGCTCTGGTGGACAAACCCCTTCCCGACCACAGCTCTGGTGGACACAGCCCTTCCCGAGCACAGCTCTGGTGGACAAACCCCTTCCCGACCACAGCTCTGGTGGACACACCCCTTCCCGAGCACAGCTCTGGTGGACAAACCCCTTCCCGACCACAGCTCTGGTGGACAAACCCCTTCCCGACCACAGCTCTGGTGGACA
>NC_068454.1:16869145-16886645 GCF_023373465.1 Oncorhynchus keta
CTCAGAGTATGCGCTGACCAACTGGAACATGTCTTTACTGATATTTTCAACCTAAGTCTGTAATACCTCAATACGGGTGCGTAATTAGTCTCCTCCTGTACTCTCAGTTCACCTACGACTGCGTGGCCATGCACGATTCCAACATCATCATTAAGTTTGCTGACGACATGACGGTGGTTGGCCTGATCACCGTGATGATGATACAGCCTACATGGAAGAGGTCAGAGACCTAGCAGTGTGGTGCCAGGACAACAACCTCTCCCCTAACGTCAGCAAGACAAAGGAGTTGATTTTGGACTACAGGAAACAGAGGGCCGAGCATGCCCCCATCGGCATCGATGGTAATTCATCTGGCCCCGCGGACTTGTGAATGTTCATTGACAGAGCTGTAATGGAGCGGGTCGAGAGCCATAACTTTCTTGGTGTCAACATCACTAAAGAATTATCATGGTCCATACAAACCAACACAGTCGTGAAGAAGGCACAACAATGTCTCTTCCCCCTCAGGAGGCTGAAAAGATTTGACATGGGCCCTCAGATCTTCAAAAAGTTCTACAGCTGCACCATCGAGAGCATCTTGACTAGCTGCATCACCGCTTGGTATGGCAACTGCTTGGCATCCAATGTCACTTATGGAACCATCAGGACCCTAAACAGCTTCTACCCCCAAACCATAAGACTGCTAAATAGTTAAATAACTCCTCCACCAAATAGCTACCCAGACTCTGCATTGACCCTTTTTGCACCAACTCCTTTGACTCATCACATACACTGCTGCCACAGTATATTATATTTTCTGTTGCCTAGTCACTTTATCCCTCCCTATATATACATACTGTACCTCAAGTACCTCGTACCCCTGCACGTCAACTCGGTACTGGTAACCTGTGTATTTGGCCTTTCTGTGACATTGGGTGCTGTTAAAACCCCAGCTACAATAAATGCAGCCTCCAGATATATGGTTTCCAGTTTAATCATGAATCATACACCCGCACCCTTCTTCTTCCCTGAGAGATGTTTATTCTTGTCGGTGCGACTCACAAAGAATCCCGGCGGCTGTACCGACTCCGACAGCATGTTCCCAGAGAGCCATGTTTCCGTGAAACAGAGTATGTTACAATCCCGGATGTCTCTCTGGAAAGCAACCCTAGCCCTAATTTCCTCTACCTTGTTATCTAGAGACTAGAGAGTAAAATACTCGGAAGCGGAGGGTGGTGTGCGCGACTCCGAATTCTGACCAGAAGGCAGCTCCGTTTACCTCTCCTGCGGTGACGTTGTTTTTGGTCAGCCTCTGGAAACAGTTCGAATGCCTTGGGTGGTTCGAACAAAGCATCCGCTTTGCGAAAGTCGTATTCCTGGTCGTAATGTTGGTAAGTTGACGTCGCTCTGATATTCAATAGTTCGTCCCGGCTGTATGTAATAACATTTAAGATTTTCTGGGCTAACAATGTAAGAAATAATACATAAAAAACAAAATACTGCATAGTTTCCTCAGAACTAGAAGCGAGAAGACCCTCTCTGATGGCGCCATCTTGCTTGTGCACAATTTTGTTGTGTTACACCCTGAATTCAAAATGGATTAAATAGATTATTTTTGTCACCATCTACACAATACCCCATAATGACAAAGTGAAAACATAGTTTTTTACAGAAATATCTGAATTCATAAGTATTCACACCTCTGAGTCAATACATGTTAGAATCACCTTTGTGAACTCTTTAACTGTTTTAAAATCACTATTGGAATCACAGGGAAATCCCTGAGTGGTTTCCTTCCTCTCCGGCAACTAGGAAAGCTAGGAAGGACGCCTGTATCTTTATAGTGATTGGGTGTATTGATACTCTATACAAAGTGTAATTAATAACTACGCCATGCGCAAAGGGAAATTCAATGTCACCAATAGGTGCCCTTCTTTGTGAGGCATTGGAAAACCTTCCTGGTCTTTGTGGTTGAATATGTGTTTGAAATTCACTGCTCGACTGAGGTACCTTACAGACTATTGTACGTGTGGGGTACAGACATCATGAGGCGGTCATTCAAAAATCATGTTAAACACTATCACTGCAAACAGAGTGAGCCCATGCAACTTAGTATGTGACATGTTAAGCAGATTTTTACTCCTGTACTTATTTAGGCTTAACTTTAAATTCAGGCTGTAATACAACAAAATGTAGACAAAGTAAAGGGTTATGAATTATTTCTGAATGCTCTGTAAGTCCCCAAAGTCCACCTACAGTACATGTCTAGTGTTGCGTGTGTGTGTGTGTGTGTTGTGTGTGTGTTGTGCATATATAAGAGACAACTGTCTAGTGCAGTGCTATGGAATGCACTGGGCTGTATGTTTCTGCATGGCTAAAACACAGAGCTGATAAATGCCATTCTTCATGTGAAGCTGATAAAGGAGGGGAAGGGGAGATATGGGTACAGGGTGTGTGTAATTGTGTGTGAGTGTGTTTAAGAATCAGGGGAGGACATCTTAACCAAAACAATTGTAAATCACAGGGGACCTGAACAAACACCACAATATCTGAAGCAAATTAACCCCTTCACCCCACTCCTACTCTGTTGTCCACCCTCTGCTAAATGTAATCTTTCACATTCAACTCCACTCCTTTCGTTTTCTTTCTTTCTTTCTTTCTTTCTTTCTTTCTTTCTTTCTTTCTTTCTTTCTTTCTTTCTTTCTTTCTTTCTTTCTTTCTTTTTCTTTCTTTCTTTCTTTCTTTCTTTCTTTCTTTCTTTTTCTTTCTTTCTTTCTTTCTTTCTTTCTTTCTTTCTTTCTTTCTTTCCTTCTTTCTTTCTCTCTCCAATCTATTTGTTAATTATAAATCTCTGTATTCCTATCAGACACGGCACAGAAGTCAGCTCAACGTCTAGTTTTTATTTACCTTTACTAATGTGAAATTAACAACACATATCACCATGTCATTGGATTTAGGTTAAAAGTTTGGTGAAAAAATGATGACATGCCCTTAGGTTGATGACTTTTTGCAAATCCAATGAGTTTTCCACATTGATTCAACGTCATCACATTGCTTTTTGGGGTTTGAAATGACATGGAAACAATGTTGATTCAAGCAGTTTTTGTCTAGTGGGTATGTAACTCATCTTCTCCTTCTCTCTCAATTCTCCTCCTGATCTTCTGACCTAGTTCTGTCAGCTGTTTTATCAGAGGTCCAGCTCCCTGGCACACAGCTTCTCCACAAATAGAGAGAGAATGGATATGATATCAGTCCTGGGTCGACCTCTTTACATACTGTAGCCGGGTCATGGTACTCCTCCAGCAGAGGGAGGAGAAAGCTGTGTGTGTGTGTGTGTGTGTTTGTGCATGTGTGTGTGTGTGTCTCTGTGTGTGTGTGTGTGTGTGTGTGTGTGTGTGTGTGTGTGTGTGTGTGTGTGTGTGTGTGTGTGTGTGTGTGTGTGTGTGTGTGTGTGTGTGTGTGTGTGTGTGTGTGTGTGTGTGTGTGTGTGTGTGTGTGTGTGTGTGTGTGTGTGTGTGTGTGTGTGTGTGGTATATAGAGATAGACAGAACCATCTGGACTGCATTCTAAACACGAGAGAAAAGTTCTAGAGTGAGCAGTCCAACCTGCTCTGAGCTTTGGGCTGGTTCCAACACAGAGGAGTTAGAGAGCAGCTTAAGTCTACAGTAGAAAGAGTGTAGGGTCTAGGAATGTCCCGTGTGCATTCAATATGTTTATAGACCCACTGTGGCTTAATACATACCCACCTAAATTGCTCATTTAAACCCTGACACACTGCCCAACACAAGCACACATGCATATCGCACATAGACTCATGACTCTACAGTTACTTACAGGTGGAAAGGTGTCTGCCCTCAATCATACTTTACAGATGTCAGAGGAAGGGCCAAAGATGGAGAGATGAAGGGAGAAGGGAAGAAAGAGAGAGAGAAAGAAGGAAAGACAAAGGGAGAGAAAACATTGACACACATTCAGTCTCACAATCCAGTGCACCTGCATAAACACAGAATCTGAAAAATACATCTGAGGATATCTGCTCTTCAAACATCCTCTCTCCTTTCCTTTTGAAACGCCATTGATTTTTTAAGGCTGTGTGTGCATATACATGTGTGTGTGTGTGCATATACATGTGTGTGTGTGTGCATATACATGTGTGTGTGTGTGCATATACATGTGTGTGTGTGTGTGTGTGTGTGCATATACATGTGTGTGTGTGTGCATATACATGTGTGTGTGTGTGCATATACATGTGTGTGTGTGTGCATATACATGTGTGTGTGTGTGCATATACATGTGTGTGTGTGCATATACATGTGTGTGTGTGTGCATTTACATGTGTGTGTGTGTGTGCATATACATGTGTGTGTGTGTGCATATACATGTGTGTGTATGTGCATATACATGTGTGTGTGCATATACATGTGTGTGTGTGTGCATATACATGTGTGTGTATGTGCATATACATGTGTGTGTGTGTGCATATACATGTGTGTGTGTGTGTGTGCATATACATGTGTGTGTATGTGCATATACATGTGTGTGTGTGTGTGCATATACATGTGTGTGTGTGTGTGCATATACATGTGTGTGTGTGTGCATATACATGTGTGTGTGTGTGTGCATATACATGTGTGTGTGTGTGTGTGTGCATATACATGTGTGTGTGTGTGCATATACATGTGTGTGTGTGCATATACATGTGTGTGTATGTGCATATACATGTGTGTGTGTGTGCATATACATGCGTGTGTGTGCATATACATGTGTGTGTGTGCATATACATGTGTGTGTGTGTGCATATACATGTGTGTGTGTGTGTGTGTGTGCATATACATGTGTGTGTGTGTGTGTGTGTGTGTGTGTGTGTGTGTGTGCATATACATGTGTGTGTGTGTGCATATACATGTGTGTGTGTGTGTGTGTGTGTGTGTGTGTGTGTGTGTGTGTGTGTGTGTGTGTGTCTTTTGTGTGTGTGGTGTGTGTGATTATGTGGTGTGGTGTGGAGGCTGTGTGCATGCATGTGTGTGTATTTGAGTCCTTCAGTCTTTTGAGCTTTGCTCTCTCAGCCTCCTCTGAAGGCTGGTTATGGAGGCTGGTTATGGAGGTTGGTTATGGAGGTTGATTATGGAGGCTGGTTATGGAGGCTGGTTATGGAGGTTGGTTATGGAGGTTGGTTATGGAGGCTGGTTATGGAGGCTGGTTATGGAGGCTGGTTATGGAGGTTGGTTATGGAGGTTGGTTATGGAGGCTGGTTATGGAGGCTGGTTATGGAGGTTGGTTATGGAGGTTGGTTATGGAGGTTGGTTATGGAGGCTGGTTATGGAGGCTGGTTATGGAGGCTGGTTATGGAGGTTGGTTATGGAGGCTGGTTATGGAGGCTGGTTATGAAGGTTGGTTATGGAGGCTGGTTATGGAGGTTGGTTATGGAGTTTGGTTATGGAGGTTGGTTATGGAGGCTGGTTATGGAGGCTGGTTATGGAGGTTGGTTATGGAGGTTGGTTATGGAGGCTGGTTATGGAGGTTGGTTATGGAGGCTGGTTATGGAGGCTGGTTATGGAGGCTTGTTATGGAGGCTATTTATGGATATAACAAAACATTCAGAATGATTACTCCTTTGTCTTTTTCTATTCTCTCTTTCCTCTATCCTCTCATCTCCCTCCGCCGCAAGTAAGACACTCATGAGAGATCCGGGTTAAATGGGGACATGACCAGTCGTCAATCAGGATCCAAGTCAAAAGAAAAAAGAAGAAAAAATAGAGTGAAGGTGATGACATCATGGATGGATCAGTGGTTTATGACCTGACCTGCTGATTGGCCTTCTTCAACTCTCGACCCCTCCTCATCTCAATCCAAATCTCTTTTCTACTTATTTCCCTCTCTGTCTGGTATTGCTGTCACACAGTCACTATCGATCACTCCTCTCCTTGTCAGATCACTCTGTCCATTCTCCCCAAGTTCTGTTTTTCCATCCCTTGCTCTCTTTCTCTCTTTCTTGCCTTATCCTCCAGGTATTCTAATCAACATTTTAGAAATAGAGGGTGAAAGAAAGAGGAGCATGGACAGAGAGACAGAGAGAGAGAGACAGAGAGAGAGAGAGAGAGAGAACGAACAGCAAAAAGATATACATGATCAAATACAAATCTTAGAATCAACTATTAAAGACTACCAGAACCCACTGGATTCTCCAATTACATTGAATGAGCTACAGGACAAAATACAAACCCTCCAACGCAAAAAGGCTTGTGGTGTTGATGGTGTCCTAAAATAAATGATAAAATATACAGACAACAAATTCAAATTGGCTATACTTAAACTCTTTAACATCATCCTTAGCTCTGGCATCTTCCCCAATACTTGGAACCAAGGACTGATCACCCCAATCCACAAAAGTGGAGACAAATTTGACCAAAATAATTACAGTGGGATATGCGTCAACAGCAACATTGGGAAAATCCTCTGCATTATCATTAACATCAGACTTGTACATTTCATCAGTGAAAACAATGTACTGAGCAAATGTCAATTTTTTTTTAAACCAAATAACCGTACGACAGACCACGTATTCATCCTGCACACCGTCATTTTAAAAAAAATGTTACATTTTTTATTTCACCTTTATTAAACCTTGTAAGCTAGTTGAGAACATGTTCCCATTTACAACTGCCACCTGGCCAAGAAAGCAAAGCAGTGCGACAGAAACAACAACACAGAGTTACATGGAATAAACAGGCGTACAGTCAACACAATAGAAAAAAAAGGAAGTATATATATAGTGTGTGCAAATGGCATGAGGAGGTATGGCAATAAATAGGCCATAGTAGCAAATTTAGCAGATTAACACTGGAGTGATAGATGAGCAGATGATGAGCAGATGATGGTGTGTAAGTAGTGATATTGATGTGCAAAAGAGCAGCAAAGTAAATAAAAACAATATGGGGATGAGGTAGGTAGATTGGGTGGGCTATTTACAGATGGACTATGTACAGCTGCAGCGATCGGTTAGCTGCTCAGATAGCTGATGTATTAAAGTTAGTGAGGGAAATGTAAGTCTCCAGTTCAGCAATTGTTGCAATTCGTTGTAGTCACTGGCAGTAGAGAACTGGAAGGAAAGGTGGCCAAAGGAAATGTTGGCTTTGGTGATGACCAGTGACATATACCTGCTGGAGCGCATGCTACAGGTGGGTGTTGTTATCGTGACCAGTGAGATGAGATAAGGCGGAGCTTTACCTAGCATAGACTTGTAGAGGACCAGGAACCAGTGGGTCTGGTGACAAATATGTAGCGAGGGCCAGCTAACTAGAGCATACAGGTCGCAATGGTGGGTGATATAAGACACTTTGGTAACAAAACGGATGGCACTGTGATAGACTGCATCCAATTTGCTGAGTAGAGTATTGGAAGCTATTTTGTAGATGACATCACCGAAGTTGAGGATTGGTAGGATAGTCAGTTTTACTAGGGTAAGTTTGGCAGCGTGAGTGAAGGAGGCTTTGTTGCGAAATAGAAAGCCGATTCTAGATTTGATTTTGGATTGGAGATGTTTGATATGAGTCTGGAAGGAGAGTTTACAGTCTAGCCAGACACCTAGGTATTTGTAGTTGTCCACGTATTCTAGGTCAGAACGATCCAGAGTAGTGATGCTAGTAGAGCGGGCGGGTGCGGGCAGCGAAAGGTTGAAAAGCATTCATTTAGTTTTACTAGCGTTTAAGAGCAGTTGGAGGCCATGGAAGGAGTGTTGTATGGCATTGGAGCTCGTTTGGAGGTTAGTTAACACAGTGTCCAAAGAAGGGCCAGATGTATCCAGAATGGTGTCGTCTGTATAGAGGTGAATCAGGGAATCACCAGCAGTAAGAGCGACATCGTTGATATATACAGAGAAAATAGTCAACCCAAGAATTGAACCCTGTGGTACCTCCATAGAGACTGTCAGAGGTCCGGACAGGCGATTTTACACACTGAACTCTAACTGCGAAGTAGTTGGTGAACTAGGCAAGGCAGTCATTTCAGAAACCAAGGCTATTGAGTCTGCCAATAAGAATACGATGATTGACAGAGTCGAAAGCCTTGGCCAGGTCGATGAAGACGGCTGCACAGTACTGTCTTTTATCAATGGTGACTATGATATCGTTTAGTACCTTGAG
This sequence comes from Oncorhynchus keta, assembly GCF_023373465.1. Lineage (NCBI taxonomy): Eukaryota > Metazoa > Chordata > Actinopteri > Salmoniformes > Salmonidae > Oncorhynchus > Oncorhynchus keta. The sequence continues at coordinate 16,877,266 of NC_068454.1, forward strand.
CGTGGCTGAGGTTCACTGTGACCAGCTCGGAAACCGGATTGCACAGCGGAGACGATACGGTGGGATTCGAAATGGTCAGTGATCTGTTTATTAACTTGGCTTTCAAAGACTTTAGAAAGGCAGGGCAGGATGGATATAGGTCTGTAACAGTTTGGGTCTAGAGTGTCACCCCCTTTGAAGAGGGGGATGACCTGGGCAGCTTTCCAATCTTTAGGAATCTCGGACAATACAAAGAGAGGTTGAACAGACTGGTAATAGGGGTTGCAACAATAGAGGCAGATACTTTTAGAGAGAGAGGGTCTAGATGGTCTAGCCCAGCTGATTTGTACGGGTCCAGGTTTTGCAGCACTTTCAGAACATCTGCGATCTGGATTTGGGTGAAGAAGAAGCTGGGGATGCTCAGGCAAGTAGCTGCGAGGGGTGCAGAGCTGATGGCCGGGGTTGGGGTAGCCAGGAGGAAAGCATGGCAAGTCGTAAATAAATGCTTGTTGAAGTTTTCGATTATCATGGATTTGTCGGTGGTGACCGTGTTGCCTAGCCTCAGTGCAGTGGGCAGCTGGGAGGAGGTGCTCTTGTTCTCCATGGACTTTACAGTGTTCCAAAACCTTTTAGAGTTAGAGCTACAGGACGCAAATTTCTGTTTGAAAAAGCTTTGCTTTCCTGATTGACAGTGTGTATTGGTTCCTGACTTTCCTGAACAGTTGCATATCGTGGAGACTATTCAATTCTATTACAGTCCGTCACAGGATGTTTTTGTGCTGGTGAAGGGCAGTCAGGTCTGTAGTGAACCAAGGGCTATATCTGTTCTTAGTTCTACATTTTTTGAAAGGGGCATGCTTATTTAAGATGGTGAGAAAAGCACTTTTAAAGAATAACCATGCATCCTCTGCCTGAAGGGATGCCTGGTTATTTTCTGGATTTTTTTTCTCATTTTGTCTGTCATAGTTGAAGTGTACCTATGATGAAAATTACAGGCCTCTCTCATCTTTTTTAAGTGGGAGAACTTGCACAATTGGTGGCTGACTAAATACTTTTTTGCCCCACTGTATATATCAACGAATTGGCGAGGGCACTAGAAAAGTCTGCGGCACCCAGCCTCACCCTTCTAGAATCGGAAGTCAAATGTCTACTGTTTGCTGATGATCTGGTGCTTCTGTCACAAACCAAGTAGGGCCTACAGCAGCACCTAGATGTTCTACACAGATTCTGTCAGACCTGGGCCCTGACAGTAAATCTTAGTAGGACAAAAGTAATGGTGTCCCAAAAAAGTTCAGTCACCAGGACCACAAATTAAAATTCCATCTAGACACCATTGCCCTAGAGCACAAAAAAACTATACATACCTTGGCCTAAACATCAGCGCCACAGGTCACTTCCACAAAGCTGTGAACGAGCTGAGCGACAAGGCAAGAAGGCACTTCTATGCCATCAAAAGGAACATAAAATACAACATACCAAATAGGATTTGGCAAAAAATACTTGAATAAGTTATAGAACCCATTGCCCTTTATGGTTGAGAGGTCTGGAGTCCGCTCATCAACCAAGAATTCACGAAATGGGACAAACTCCAAATTGAGACTCTGCATGCAAAATTCTGCAAAGATATCATCCGTGTAGAATGTAAAACACCAAATAATGCATGCAGAGCAGAATTAGGCCGATACCTGCTAATTATCAAAATCCAGAAAAGAGCATTTAAATTCTACAACCACCTAAAAGGAATAGATCCCCAAAGCTTCGATAACAAAGCTATCACCAACAGAGTGATGAACCTTGAAGAAGAGTCCCCTAAGCAAGCTGGTCCTAGGGCTCTGTTCACAAACACAAACACATCCCACAGAGCCCCAGGAGAGCAACACAATTAGACTCAACCAAGTCATGAGCAGCATACCACCCTGCATACCACTGCTGGCTTGTTTCTGAAGCTAAGCAGGGTTGGTCCTGGTCACTTCCTGGATGGGAGACCAGATGCTGCTGGAAGTGGTGTTGGAGGGCCAGTAGGAGGCACTCTTTCCTCTGGTCTAAAAAAATATCCCAATTCCCCTAATTCAGTTATACAACTGACTAGGGTTCCTTCCCCCTAACCTCATGTAAAAGGTATGACAATATAGACTCAGATTTCACAGATCCACAAGAATTCAAAAACAAATCCAATCTTCATAAACTCCCATATCTACTGGGTGAAATGCCACAGCAGCAAGATTTGTGACCTGTTGCCACAGGTGAAGAACAAACATCAGTGTAAATACAACCCATATTTATTTACTTTCACTATTTGCACATCGTTACAACACTGTATATATACATAATATGACGTTTGAAATGCCTTTATTATTTTGGAACTTCTGTGAGTGTAATGTTTACTGTTCATTTTGGTGATGTTAACTGTTCACTTTGGTGATGTTAACATGTGTTTGCAATGCCATTAAAGCCTTTGAATTGAATTGAGAGAGAGCGAGAGCAAGAGAAAGAGTGAGAGAGATAGAGAGCCAGAGAGAGAGAGAGACCGAGAGAGAGAGCCGAGACAGAGAGACAGAGAGAGCAAGAGAGAGCGTGAGAGAGAGCGAGAGAGAGAGAGAGCGAGAGAGTGTCAGAGAGAGAGAGCACGAGAGAGAGAGACAGAGAGAGAGCGTGAGAGAGAGAGAGAGCGCGTGAGAGAGAGAGAGAGAGAGCGTGAGAGAGAGAGAGCGAGAGAGAGAGCGAGAGAGAGCGCGAGAGAGAGAGCGAGAGAGCGCGAGAGCGCGAGAGCCCCAGAGAGAGAAGAGCCCCAGAGAGAGAGACAGAGAGAGAGAGAGAGAGAGAGAGAGAGAGAGAGAGAGAGAGAGCCCCAGAGAGAGAGAGAGAGAGAGAGAGAGAGAGAGAGAGAGAGAGAGAGAGAGAGAGAGAGAATAAAGGATATAAATATTTTCCCCACCCACACCATGTTCATGTAATCCCACATCTTATCTTCTGATCCAACCAGGTGATGATGCTCCAAAGAAACCCTGTGCCTCTCAAGTTTTGACACAATTCGCAGCTTTTACAGAGAATACTTACATTCTGCCCATAATACACACACACACACACACACACACACACACACACACACACACACACACACACACACACACACACACACACACACACACACACACACACACACACACACACACACACACACACACACACACACACACACACACACACAGGGTGACAATAGCTGACCTTTGGTTTGTGATGTGATGATGTAAAGATGTAAAAACAATGTTACACATTCCCAGTTACCTCACCATGTCATAGAGGGCAAAAGCACGGGTGTGTGTGTGTTCATGCTGTATGTGTGTCTGAGAGAGATGAAAGAGAGAGGGGAGAGAGCGAGAGGGAAACAGAGAGCCACCACCAATGAATCTAGCATTAAGCATGAAGCAAGAGGCTAATGTGAAAGCCTACTTAATCACTGACATTTCCAAACCAGCATGGTAGGCATGATTTCTCAGCGTCTAATATTCTTGCTGAGTCAAAAACACGGCCCCAATCCACTGTGCTGTTCCCCATGCAGGAAACACCAGCAGTCACCATATCAACACAGGAAGCCAAGGACCACGCCCGAGGGTCAACGGCACTCCACATTCCACAACACAATCCATTCTCTACTTACACAGCCCAGAACAGCACATACATGACACACATTCTAGAAATGCAGTGCAACGTAAACACTCTGAACTACAGACATTCTAGGAAACGCTGACGTTCTAGAATGGTACATTCTAGAACAGTTTCCAAGCCCCCCAATGTTCCTGTGATTCCATAAGTCTGTCAGGCTCCCCTTCTGGTACATGTTTAGAGAGAGCCAAGTAATGTAGAGTAATAGAAGGTGACCACAAAACACAAATATTTTACCCAAACACTTACCTACAAACATACCTAGACATAGTAAAACCAGAGAAATTGATCATTTTGCAGTGGTCTCTTCATTTTTTACAGAGCTGTATATGTTGAAGAGGGTGGGGCTTAAGCTGCATCTCTGTCTCACCCCCCCCCCCCGTGGAAAGAAATGTGTGTGTTTCTTGCCAATTTTAACCGCACACTTATTGTTTCTGTACATGGATTTTATAATGTGTTTCCCTCAACACCACCTCCCATCAGTTTGTATAGCAGACCCTCATGCCAAATTGAGTCGAAAGCTTTCTAAAAATCAACAAAGCATGAGAAGACTTTGCCTTTGTTTTGGTTTGTTTGTCAATTAGGGTGTGCAGGGTAAATATGTGGTCTGTCGTACGGTAATTTGGTAAAAAGCCAATTTGACATTTGCTCAGTACATTGTTTTCACTGAGGAAATGTACGAGTCTGCTATTTTATTATAATGCAGAGGATTTTCCCAAGGCTGGATACCATCAACACCACAGGCCTTTTTGGGTTGGAGGGTTTTTATTTTGTCCTGTAGTTCATTCAATGTAATTGGAGAATCCAGTGGGTTCTGGTAGTCTTTAATAGTTGATTTTAAGATTTGTATTTGATCATGTATATGTTTTTGCTGTTTGTTCTTTGTTATAGAGAAGTGGGTTATCCATACACCATTTGTCGTTAATTTTCTTAGGTTGTCTGCTGTAATTTTTTAAAGATTTGATAGGGAAGCTGACAGGTCAAATATACCATTTATGTGTTATACTGCCAAGTTTACACCTTCACTATTACAGTGAAACCTTTTGTCCAGGAAATTGTCTAGAAGGGATTGAATTTGTTGCTGCCTAATTGTTTTTTTGTAGATTTATCTCCCTGTCTAGCATGGAGAAGCTGTCATCATTAAAGTATGGGGATTCTATTGGGGGGGATATAGGTAGCACACATGAGGACATTTTACTCTGTTGAAATAATTTCCTTATTAATTTCTAGCCAAATGTAAAATGTTCCTGTTTTGACTCATTTAACAGAGTGGGTTAGGTCTGCTCTATACATAATTAGCTTACCCCTGAGTATCTTCCCTGTTTCACACCTGGTAGTTTGGTGGATGGGACCACCAGCTCTCTGTAACCTAGAGGGCAACGAGTGAGTCTGTCTCCTTTATACCATGTTTCTTGTGGGATGACAATGCCTGTATTTCCAATTTCTTTGATGAAGTCTCGGTTCCTGCTCTTTAGGCCAAAGGCAGATGACCTCAGGCCTTGGATATTCCAGGATGATATAGTAAAAGCTTTGTATTCCATAGTGTCTAGTGTTGTTTTTGTGTGCTTCAGGCCCGGACTATTACAGTAGGTGTGAGCAGAGCATGTTGAGCATCTGATACATACCTCTTAGGTCTCAGGATGGGGCTTGGGTGGGTGTAATAGTGGGGGTTGGGCCTGTTGCTCTGCTCACGGCCTGGGCATAGGTCCTGCTGTCATGTGGTTCTTCTGTGGCTCAGTTGGTAGAGCATGGTGCTTGTAACGCCAGGGTAGTGGGTTCGATTCCCTGGACCACCCATACGTAGAATGTATGCACACATGACTGTAAGTCGCTTTGGATAAAAGCGTCAGCTAAATGGCATATATGTTGAAGTCCTTGCCGCAGGGGCGGGGGCATGGGGTGGGCAGAAGGGGCATAGGTCTGATATGGGGGGGCCTATATAGGGTGCATCCAGGGTTTGCTTGGGGTGGTCTCTCTCTCTCATTGTGTTTATTGGCAACCATTGTTTCCATAGAGAGCCAAAACCTTCTACAATGTAGAAAATAGTAAAAAATGAAGGAAAACTCTGGAATGAGTCAGTGTGTCCAAACTTTTGACTGGTACTGTACATCCAAAGAATTTGTTCTTAACTGACTTGCCTAGTTAAATAAAGGTTCAATCAAAATAAATCAAATCCGAGCTATTTATTCCACCCATTATTTACTTTGTTGTAGATCAGGATGCTGTCATCATTTCCAATATTACTAAAAGTCCCTTGCTGCTCCCACTGCCACACAGCAATATAAACAGGACGGCTGAGACGTGGGGAGGAAGGAATGATACTGTGCAGCATGTGTGTCCTGTCCTCTGATGTCATCACTATGAGACCGATTGCTGACAGCCATTGCTTCACACTGAAGAGTTTGGCCCTTTAAATGTGGACATTAAAAGTCCATCAAATGTACCTTAAAATAATCTAAATTCCCCTAGGTCCAATTCAAAACAATCAATCCCAATGACGTCATATCTTGCTTCTCCAATGTGGAGATTTAAGTGTGGGCACTTGAATGCTGCCCCTGACTGGTTCCTGACTATGCTGAGAATGGAGCATGTGTTTCATGTAGAGAGGAAGATCTATGGGGTGACTGATGGTACAGTAGACTGGGCGCTGTCTCTTACTTATCCCATCACAAACAGATCCGTTTTTAGTAAGGTCTCCGCCCTACACTGATTTCACCGATCCAACCCTCAGGGTTCAGATCCTTTTCAGAATGACATCAAGGAAGTAGGAATAAAGGGAGGAAAGCTGTATGACATAAGAACCAGGACCCTGTATTCTGTCCCTCTGCCTCCCACGGAGCCAGATGGGTTCTGGGGGAGTTCAGCCCGTTCTGCACCCTGTCTTGGCCTCCATGTTTCTCTTGGACACACACCCTGAGAATCAATGTCCCACGCAATTCTCCACTGTGCCCAAGGGGACGAAGGGTTTCTGTTTCCCCTTAGTGGGGAAAGTGGGGGGCTGGCCTGAGGAGGAATCGAATAGAATAAATAAACGTCTGTGGAGATGATATTTAGATATGAGAGTGCTATTAGATCTCACTGATCCAGCTAGCGAGAGGTCAGCCAATCAGCTTCCCGTCCGTCTCGCTGTCCCCATGGTTACATAGCCAAGTTCTGAAAACCTCCCAGGACCTGTTTATATTAAAATGCTTGTAAAAGGATCACATGCAATATGAATAAACTATTATATGGATACTGTATACTGTCTGGCTGCTGAAAATGAAGTCGTCTGGAAAAATACTTGGAAACCCCTGCATCCAGACAGGGTGAGAAAGGGGACCAGTGAGACCAGTTCTACGTCAACACCTGCTCCTCCTGCTCTCACCTCCTGTTAAAACACACAGTTCCCCTGACTCATTGTCTCGTGTCTCTCCCTCCAGGAAAAAGAGAGGGGAATGAAAAGAGGAAAGAAGGAGGATAGACGATGAATTGACAGATGTGTGTCATTTGTCGTCACTCTCTTTGTTTCTCATGGAGGAGTGAAGGAGTGACGTCTCCTTGTTTAAATTCTTTGAGATAGGGGGCGCTCTTTTAATTTTTGGATAAAAAACGTTCCCGTTTTAAACAAGATATTTTGTCACGAAAAGATGCTCGACTATGCATGTAATTGACAGCTTAGGAAAGAAAAAACTCTGACGTTTCCAAAACTGCAAATATATTATCTGTGAGTGCCCCAGAACTAATGCTACAGGCAAAACCAAGATGACATTTCATACAGGAAATGTCCCAGATTCTGGCGCTGTGTTCCAATGTCTCCTTATATGGCTGTGAATGCGCCAGGAATGAGCCTGCACTTTCTGTCGTTTCCCCAAGGTGTCTGCAGCATTGTGACATATTTGTAGGCATATCATTGGAAGATTGACCATAAGAGACTACATTTACCAGGTGTCCGCCCGGTGTCCTGCGTCGAAATTATTGCGTAATCTCCAGGTCCATGCGCGTTCCATTTCTTCAGAGGAGAAACCAAACTGCCACGAATGATTTATCATCGATAGATATGTGAAAAACACCTTGAGGATTGATTCTAGGATTGTTTTTTTCTTACCCAAACGTGATGAACAAAACGGAGCGATTTGTCCTACACAAATAATCTTTTTGGAAAAACTGAACATTTGCTATCGAACTGAGAGTCTCCTCATTGAAAACATCTGAAGTTCTTCAAAGGTAAATAATTTTATTTGAATGCTTTTCTTGTTTTTGTGAAAATGTTGCATGCTGAATGCCAGGCTTAATGCTATGCTGGGCTATCAATACTCTTACACAAATGCTTGTTTAGCTATGGTTGAAAAGCATATTTTGAAAATCTGAGATGACAGTGTTGTTAACAAAAGGCTAAGCTTGAGAGCAAATATATTTATTTCATTTCATTTGCGATTTTCATGAATAGTTAACGTTGCGTTATGGTAATGAGCTTGAGGCTATAAATAGGACCCCGGATACGGGATTGCTCGTCGCAACAGGTTAACACAGTCCGTCTGACAGGCTGCTGCGGGCCCCGTTTACATTAGCCTTAATGTGTTTAGACTCAGAGACCATTTCTACAGACGTGGCACACTCACACACGCACGCACGCACGCACGCACGCACGCACACACACACACACACACACACACACACACACACACACACACACACAGTTCCTACAACACAGGTCAAGGGGTTGACTAGATGTCCTCCTAATCCTCTGGTATTTATATGAACACTACATGTGTGTTAAATGTCAGAGGTTATTCCTGTGGTGTGGATGAGGCAGTAGAATGTTCTCCAGGTTGAGAGGGGTCTGCTGTGGGGTCTGCTTTGGGGTCTGCTGTGGAATGTGATCACTGTAGTGGATCACCATGGCAGTCCCATGTGTTCTCCGTCAGGGAAACCTGTTGGAGCTGGTTGGAGCCCTGATTGGCTTGTTCGTTCGTTGTGCAACAGTCTAAGAATTCCCGTCACAGCTGGGAAAAGAAAGGAGCCTGTACCCAAGCGTGCGAAAAGGACCAGTTTTCCAAAATCGGAACATTTGACCCTTATGGACATTCCAAAAAGGCCATCTGGCAACAGGGGATGGTACAAAGGCTCTTCAGACTGGTGGATTATAGAGGTATCTCTGGCTGGAGTGGGATTGGCTTTTGTCCATGTCAATTATCTGGAAATGATGGTTAATCCCACCTTGTGGTTCATGCCAATCTCTCATCATTGTGAATGGCACTGTATTCCAGTTCATCATGGTTGATAGCGTCATCAACATATTTAATGTATTATGAATGCACTCCATATCTTATCAATTTGTCATGGAGTTTTGTTAGTGGGCTCTATTAGACTGGTGCACCACTCTCTAGTCCTTTTCCTTGGTGTAATTGTATCCTCAGTGGCGTTAAACTGTATGTTGTTCATGCGTTGGAGGTTACAGACTGTTCAATGACAGTGGACTATAATGCAATTGGCTAGCTTCTAACCCTAGCTCCTAACCCTAACCCTAAAACTAACCCCAGTTCCTAAAACTAAACCTAGCTCCTAACCCTAAACCTAACCCTAGCTCCTAACCCTAACCCTAAAACTAACCCCAGTTCCTAAAACTAAACCTAGCTCCTAACCCTAAACCTAACCCTAGCTCCTAACCCTAACCCTAAAACTAACCCCAGTTCCTAAAACTAAACCTAGCTCCTAACCCTAAAACAAACCCCATCTTCTAACCCTAAACCTAAACCTTA
>NC_068454.1:16889145-16969145 GCF_023373465.1 Oncorhynchus keta
AGGGTGGGTATCCCCCTCTTCCTGTTCAGCTTTGGGACACAAAGGTCATTCAAGTCCATGGGAGAGTAACAATGAGATTATATACAGTACTGGTCTGTGTATGCCAGAGAGGTATGCCAATGGATAGGAGCACTAGAGGACGATATACAAAAGAGGGGATTTTGATAAAAACAAGATTCAATGACTCTCACAAGCGTTTCAAAGTGTCAAAGTCAAGCAAAGTAACGTAGAGTACAGTAAACCACATCCCCATGACCTTACAATCCTAAACCTCAGAATTTTCCCTCTCCACTCCCCTCACACACTGCCACTGGTTGATGATAACACAGAGGTTTTACAGCTCAGGTGACGTCAGGTCAGGACAATAACTACTCCATCTTAAGCCAAACAATGAGAAATATATTTGATAGTATTTATTTTCTATAGTTATTGGTAGTCTAAAGCTCATCATTAAGCCCATCATTAAGCTTCAGGCCCTGGGTCTGAACCCCGCCCAGTGCAACTGGGTCCAGGACTTCCTGACAGGCCGCCCCCAGGTGGTGAAGGTAGGAAACAACACCTCCACTTCGCTGATCCTCAACACTGGGGCCCCACAAGGGTGTGTGCTCAGCTCACGCCGCCAACTCAATCATCAAGTTTGCAGACAACACAACAGTGGTAGGCTTAATTACCAACAACAACGAGACAGCCTACAGGGAGGAGGTGAGGGCCCTCGGAGTGTGGTGCCAGGAAAATAACCTCTCACTCAACATCAACAAAAGGAGATGATCGTGGACTACAGGAAACAGCAGAGGGAGCAGCCCCCTATCCACATTGACGGGCCGCAGTGGAGAAGGTGGAAAGCGTCATGTTCCTCGGCGTACACATCACTGACAAACTGAAATGAAATGGTCCACCCACAAAGACAGTGTGGTGAAGAATGTGCAACAGCGCCTCTTCAACCTCAGAAGGCTGAAGAAATGTGTCTTGGCATTTAAAACCCTCACAAACTTTCACAGATGCACAACTGAGAGCATCAGGTCGGGCCGTATCACCGCCTGGTATGGCAACTGCACCGCCCGCAACCGCAGGGCTCTCCAGAGGGTGGTGTGGTCTGCACTATGCATCACCTGGGGTGATGAATCAAAGCTGGGACCGAGAACAACTACACCAGACTCCAGCACATACTGTATGGTGTACACACTCGACCATTAGTCGACTGTATGTATCCACTGGGGTAGGCTTAAAGGTACTGTCAGTCTGTGAAAGTCTATATAGTGTTGTCACGACAACAGTATCATAATACTACCATACCCAGACTATACTCTGATTTAAGTAAATGATTAAAATATTATTCATTACAAATATCGTAAAATTCAATCAGATAATTACATATTATTCAATTATTGCTTAGAAAATAAGACTGTTTTTTGTTTCCAACATCAGTACTGTTTACCTCATGAAATTATCTCAGCTTGTTCGATCCCAGGCTGTGTCACAACCGGCTGTGACCGGGAGTGCCATAGCGCGCCGCACAATTGGCCCAGCAGCATCCGGGATAGGGGAGGGTTTGGCCGAGGGGGGTATTACTTGGCTCATCACGCTCTAGTGACTCCTTGTGGCGGGCCGGGTGCCTGCAGGCTTACTTCGGTTGTCAGCTGGCTTCTGGGTTAAGCGGGTGGGAGTTAAGAAGCGCGGTTTGGCGGGTCGTGTTTCGAAGGATGCATAACTCGACCTTCGCCTCTCCTGAGCCCTCTGGGGAGCTGCAGCGATGAGACAGGATCACAACTGAATATCACAAAAATAGGGAGAAAAAGGGGGTAAGATACAACAATAAAACATATGAAATGATCTCAGGCAGTCTTGGAGTGCCGGTCACCTGAATGATCTCAGGCAGTCTTGGAGTGCCGGTCACCTGAATGATCTCAGGCAGTCTTGGAGTGCCGGTCACCTGAATGATCTCAGGCAGTCTTGGAGTGCCGGTCACCTGAATGATCTCAGGCAGTCTTGGAGTGCCGGTCACCTGAATGATCTCAGGCAGTCTTGGAGTGCCGGTCACCTGAATGATCAGTCAGTCTTGGAGTGCCTGTCACCTGAATGACCAGTCAGTCTTGGAGTGCCTGTCACCTGAATGACCAGTCAGTCTTGGAGTGCTGGTCACCTGAATGACCAGTCAGTCTTGGAGTGCCTGTCACCTGAATGACCAGTCAGTCTTGGAGTGCCTGTCACCTGAATGACCAGTCAGTCTTGGAGTGCCGGTCACCTGAATGACCAGTCAGTCTTGGAGTGCCTGTCACCTGAATGACCAGTCAGTCTTGGAGTGCCGGTCACCTGAATGACCAGTCAGTCTTGGAGTGCCTGTCACCTGAATGACCAGTCAGTCTTGGAGTGCCGGTCACCTGAATGACCAGTCAGTCTTGGAGTGCCTGTCACCTGAATGATCAGTCAGTCTTGGAGTGCCGGTCACCTGAATGACCAGTCAGTCTTGGAGTGCCTGTCACCTGAATGACCAGTCAGTCTTGGAGTGCCTGTCACCTGAATGACCAGTCAGTCTTGGAGTGCCTGTCACCTGAATGACCAGTCAGTCTTGGAGTGCCTGTCACCTGAATGACCAGTCAGTCTTGGAGTCTTGAGTGCCTGTCACCTGAATGACCACCTTGGAGTGCCTGTCATGACCACCTGAATGACCAGTCAGTCTTGGAGTCTTGACCAGTGTGACCAGTCAGTCTTGGAGTGCCTGTCACCGGTCACCTGAATGACCAGTCAGTCTTGGAGTGCCGGTCACCTGAATGACCAGTCAGTCTTGGAGTCACCTGAATGACCAGTCAGTCTTGGAGTGCCGGTCACCTGAATGATCTCAGGCAGTCTTGGAGTGCCTGTCACCTGAATGATCTCAGGCAGTCTTGGAGTGCCGGTCACCTGAATGATCAGTCAGTCTTGGAGTGCCGGTCACCTGAATGACCAGTCAGTCTTGGAGTGCCGGTCACCTGTGATCCAGGCAGTCTTGGACCTCACCTGAATGATCTCAGGCAGTCTTGGAGTGCCTGTCACCTGAATGATCAGTCAGTCTTGGAGTGTCACCTTGGAGTCAGTCTTGGAGTGTCACCTGAATGATCTCAGGCAGTCTTGGAGTGCCTGTCACCTGAATGATCTCAGGCAGTCTTGGAGTGCCTGTCACCTGAATGATCTCAGGCAGTCTTGGAGTGCCTGTCACCTGAATGATTTCAGGCAGTCTTGGAGTGCCTGTCACCTGAATGACCAGTCAGTCAAACTATGTCAGTGTCATATAGTGTCCTGTAACTGTTTATGCCTGAGAGGACAGATAAACACATGGTCTCAGACCTCCTCAGAGCTGACCTTTCACTCTGATTCCCTGTTAATCCCAGCCCTGTGGTCCACTAATAGTGGTGAAATAATTTGTTTTTAAGGAGCTTACCGAGGCGTACAGTCAGTAGGAGGCATGCTGCATGAGTAAACTAACTACAGCCATAATTCAACATGAACTACTACTCACCACAGCTTGAGAGACTGTACTCACTGAGATTCTGTGATAAACACAAAATGATGGAGAGGACTGTTGTTGGTTGGCTTTATACTGTAGCTACTCAGCATGACTGTACCCTCTTTATCAGTGGAGGCTTGCTGACATCTGTCCTTTGACCTGAGTGACCTCTATCTCTGACCCATGCTAAACTATAATGATATTAATCAGTAGAATAAAAATACACTCTTTCTCGTTTGTTCTAGAATGTTAATCTGGCTTCCTGTTTGGCTTTAAATATACATGTCTGCAACCTTCACTCAATGTCTCACAGCCATCATTTTTACATGCAACAACCAGGCCCTTAAAGCTGGACCACAGCTGGGTGCAGGATGGACGGGTCAAACATCTCTTTCTTTCAGGAGGTGATAAACGAGAAAAAACAGAAGAGGAGTCTCTTTTGACCACAAAGATGTCATGAGGGAAATATGATCTTGTGATGTCCATTATGAAGAGTGTGTGTGCGGGATGGTGTGTGTGTGTGTCTGAGAAAATGTAATATGATTTCGACTTCACTGTACCAATACTTACAGAGGGAATTGTAAGACGAGATCTTGTGACGTCCATTTCCTGAATTATGAAGTGTGTGTGTGCGGGATGGTGTGTGTGTGTCTGAGAAAATGTAATATGATTTCGACTTCACTGTACCAATACTTACAGAGGGAACTGTAAGACGAGATCTTGTGACGTCCATTTCCTGAATTATGAAGTGTGTGTGTGTGTGTGTTTGGAAAGAGACACTTCTCTTTAACAAGGTTGGAGTCGGCCCCGCCCCCTTCCCCACCCCACCCTAACCATCAACTGAGGTCCTGAAACCAGACTACACACATACATACAAACAAAACGTCCTACAGTATACTCTTGTGTCATCTACAGTCCATGGGCCATAAACATTTATCTAGTCGAAAAATGTCTCAACACACTCATCCACACACAAAATCCTTGTCCACACACACACACACACACACACACACACACACACACACACACACACACACACACACACACACACACACACACACACACACACACACACACACACACACACACACACACACACACACACACACACACACACTCTCCGTCACACACATCTCTGCAGAAGGTGGCAACAGAGGATCTGAAAAACTGCACGGTGACTGGAGAGGAGACAAGACAAACACTGGTATGTCTGAAGCTTCTTCTAGCTTCTTCTAGGACTTGTTCAGGTGTAGGGTTGACCAGTGTTTTTGACAGGTTTGGGTCACTCTCTCTTCTGGATCATTAGCGCTGTTGATCTTCAGCAACAGTTTGTGGTGATATTTCTCTCTCGGTTGCCAGGGATAACATGTTGAGCTTTTGGACAGACAGACACACATCCTCACACACACAAACACACACAGCTGCTCGCTGTCTGTCTAACTCCTCTCTTTACAGAAGAACGTTTCATTTACACATATTTTACAGCGGGCCAAGACAAGAGCCTACTATCCACACTGATTCTCTGAAGGAATCAGAGCCATGAGAGAAGAAAACAGCAACCTCCCATCCCAAATCTTCAGTCATAGACCTCCTCCCCTCTCTCCCCTCCCGTTCCCTCGCCCACACACATCAGTACACCCTGTTCTTTCCCATCACTGTTCCTCTGGGGCTAGTTCATACCTGACTGGCAGCACTGAGGCATGGGGTTAAGGTCAGGGCTGAGGTATGGGGTTAAGGTCAGGGCTGAGGTATGGGGTAAAGGTCAGGGCTGAGGTATGGGGTTAAGGTCAGGGCTGAGGTATGGGGTTAAGGTCAGGGCTGAGGTATGGGGTTAAGGTCAGGGCTGAGGTATGGGGTAAAGGTCAGAGCTGAGGTATGGGGTTAAGGTCAGGGCTGAGGTATGGGGTTAAGGTCAGGGCTGAGGTATGGGGTAAAGGTCAGGGCTGAGGTACGGGGTTAAGGTCAGGGCTGAGGTACGGGGTTAAGGCCAGGGCTGAGGTACGGGGTTAAGGTCATGGCTGAGGTACGGGGTTAAGGTCAGGGCTGAGGTACGGGGTTAAGGTCATGGCTGAGGTATGGGGTTAAGGTCATGGCTGAGATATGGGGTTAAGGTCATGGCTGAGGTACGGGGTTAAGGTCAGGGCTGAGGTACGGGGTTAAGGTCAGGGTTTACACACTTGGATGTGGTTGAGGATTATCCGTTTGGCTGAGAGGCTTGCAGCCAGGCTGGGCACTGACATTATGCTTGTTAGGCTGGTATGCTTCCTACAGGTCAATAGACAAGATGTCCAACCTGTCAGCAAATCAGTTCAGATTCCATCCCATTCTGCCCTGGCTCTGGTTAGGGGTTCTGCTCACTGTCTGCGGCTCAATACACTGTGGCAGTCAAACAGTAATCAGCGTTTTTGATGATGTTCTATGCATGATGTTCTATGTTCTATGCAGACATTCTCCCCTGATTGAAATTGAAATCAAAAGGTCTACACTACAGTACAAAAAGAGCTTAAAAGAGTTGATGGAGAGTTCACCAGGGTCGTCTCTCTCTTGCACACACACACGCACACACATGCACACACGCACGCACATGCACACACGCACACTCGCACACACACACACACACGCACACACATGCACACGCGCACACGCACACACACACACACACACACACACACACACACACACACACACACACACACACACACACACACACACACACACACACACACACACACACACACACACACACACACACACACACACACAAGCGCACTGTAAATAGAACAAGTGGCCTCTCAGATCTTCCCTCGGATGGCATTCCGGACAGTTCCATTATCCTGTCCCTATGGAGACAGGGAAGTTGATGACGGATGAGGGCACGGATTTCGGGATGTATACATGTCCTTGTTTTCATGGAACAAGGAAATCATGCCATTTATAGACACGCATGGATGCACACACACACAAACACACAATCTCCTTCCCAACAACGAAGAGTCGTTGTCTATATAAAATAAAATAAATCAGTTGCTTGTTATTGTGCTCAGCTTCCTGTGCCGCGTGTCATGTCCTGTTCCACATCGGCCATCATCTTTTCCCGTGAAGGGATGGGGAACAGTCTCTCTCACTCCCTCACCCTCTCTCTCTTTCTCTCTCTCTCTCTCTGGAAGACAGTGAGGTCTTTCCAGTCCTGTTCTACTGTTTTTGGGGCCCGTCATTTCTCCCTGTGATATTCCAGCCCCCTCCCCGCAGGAGGAGGAGGAAGGCTCCTAGTACAAAGGAGAGCATTGATCTGCTGAACATATTTTCTGCTGAGGAAGCCTTGTGTCCCAAGTCCTCATGCTGTCCTGTGTTGGGCCAGGCCAATCATTGACTTGGACAACAGGCTGTTCATACTGGTGCCAGACTGAACTAGACTGAACCAGACTGAACTAGACTGAACTAGACTGGGGCCTCTGGCCTGGAGGCTCTTGGTTTCATTTGTCCTTCAAAAGTTGCAAAATACCTCTAAAATATCCATACCTTACAACACCAACTTCATCCTTTGTTTTGTGGGCTCGTCAATCACTTTACATGCATTTGTCAAAACTTTAAAGTCTTATGGAAACAAGCACTTTCTTTATTTTCCAGTTTTGTTGGATTGGCGTTACGAGCTACAACCTACAATAACTTTGACGATGAAGCAACTATGAGAGTGTATCAGTGCCTAGAGGAGCGTGACATTTTCTTGAACTCTCTCTGGAATAAAACACTCCGCAGTCTGCCAGGGGGAGTGGGTGGTGGCAGGGATAGAGGACAACCATACCATATCACTTCTCTGGCCAATGCTAAACACCCATGAAATTACCATCTCTGGAACAGAGCTTTCTCTCACACAATCAACTCCTCTCTCTGCTCTCTGTCAATCCTCCCTCTCTCTGTTTCTCTCTCTATTTTTCCTACAGTAATGAGATCTGTGGGAGAATGTCAACAAGCTGAAGGACCCTGGAATTTCAGGAGTTTCGGGTTGTTCCTCAGTGTATTCATGATGGAGTTAAGTGACATATTCTAACACAGATGCCAGGCTGATGAATATGGGAGAGTGACTGTGTCGTCGATTCCCTTCTACATCTGTATTGCCACATTCATATTGTTTCGAGAAGCCGTAAAAATTGAACATTGTATGGCCGTGATCGACCCCCGGGTTGATATCTGTGCAGTCGCCAGTTCAACCGCAAACAACTGTCATCCATTCAAAACAGCTGTAGTTCAACCTTTGCCAATCCAGGGGCCTGTGAATGATCAACAGGAAAATGTGATGAGTTCACTCTTACCAAGAGAGAGATAAAAGAAGACAGATAGAGGGATAGGGAGAGAGAGAGTGAGAGAGAAAGAGAGAGAGACAGAGAGAGACAGAGAGAGAGAGGGATAGGGAGAGAGGGAGCGAGAGAGAGAGAGAGAGAGAGAGAGAGAGAGAGAGAGAGAGAGAGAGAGAGAGAGAGAGAGAGAGAGAGAGAGAGAGAGAGAGAGAGAGAGAGAGAGAGAGGAGAGAGAGAGAGAGAGAGAGAGAGAGAGAGAGAGAGAGAGAGAGAGAGAGAGAGAGAGAGAGAGAGAGAGAGAGAGAGAGAGAGAGATAGCTGAAGAGAGAAAGAGAGAGGGATAGATGGAGAGAGAAAGAGAGAGGGAGAGAGACGGAGAGATAGGGAGAGAGAGAGGGAGAGGGAGAGAGTGAGGGAGAGGGAGAGAGGGAGGGAGAGGGGACAGACATCTGTGAGGAATGTCTTCTCTGCAGTTTGATTCATGGACAAATCCATCAACCTGACGAGGAATAGATGTTGATTTGGCTCAATTGACGCAAATGACTCTCAGGGCATGGATAATTTACTACAAAAATATGCTAGAAATAAAGTGGAAGGAGCAAGACAATAGACAATAGACACAACTACTTTTTGAAATAAACATGGATTGTAAAAAAATATATATTTTTGGATAGCACAAGTGTTTATGATGTCAAACTGAAATAAATTATTTTACAACTAGGCCCAGTGGATGTGTGGATGTGAGGGAGTGAGAATAGGGAGTGTGAATGTGAGGGAGTGAGAATGGGGAGTGAGAATAGGGAGTGTGAATGTGAGGGAGTGAGAATAGGGAGTGTGAATGTGAGGGAGTGAGAATAGGGAGTGTGAATGTGGGGGAGTGAGATTAGGGAGTGTGAATGTAAGGGAGTGAGAATGTGAGGGAGTGAGAATAGGGAGTGTGAATGTGAGAGCGTGAGAATAGGGAGTGTGAATGTGAGGGAGTGAGAATAGGGAGTGTGAATGTGAGGGAGTGAGAATAGGGAGTGTGAATGTGAGGGAGTGAGAATAGGGAATGTGAATGTGAGGGAGAATGAGAATGTGAGGGTGAGAATGGGAGTGAATGTGAGGGAGTGAGAATAGGGAGTGTGAATGTGAGGGAGTGAGAATAGGGAGTGTGAATGTGAGGGAGTGAGAATAGGGAGTGTGAATGTGAGGGAGTGAGAATAGGGAGTGTGAATGTGAGGGAGTGAGAATAGGGAGTGTGAATGTGAGGGAGTGAGAATAGGGAGTGTGAATGTGAGGGAGTGAGAATAGGGAGTGTGAATGTGAGGGAGTGAGAATAGGGAGTGTGAATGTGAGGGAGTGAGAATAGGGAGTGTGAATGTGAGGGAGTGAGAATAGGGAGTGTGAATGTGAGGGAGTGAGAATAGGGAGTGTGAATGTGAGGGAGTGAGAATAGGGAGTGTGAATGTGAGGGAGTGAGAATAGGGAGTGTGAATGTGAGGGAGTGAGAATAGGGAGTGTGAATGTGAGGAAGTGAGAATAGGGAGTGTGAATGTGAGGGAGTGAGAATAGGGAGTGTGAATGTGAGGGAGTGAGAATAGGGAGTGTGAATGTGAGGGAGTGAGAATAGGGAGTGTGAATGTGAGGGAGTGAGAATAGGGAGTGTGAATGTGAGGGAGTGAGAATAGGGAGTGGTAGAGACCCAACAATTTTTTATTTCTTTGCATTTTGTTTGCTGGAACAAATGTCACGGGAACAACATGCCAAGGTGCCAACAAGGGAGAAATCAAGACTCTTACCCCTCTCTATCCAGATGAGATAGAGTGAGAGAGAGAGAGATGAAGCCCCTTGAATTGAATTGAAGGAGAGAGAAAGAGAGAGAGAGACACACAGATAGAGAGACAGAGCGTTAGAGACAGAGCGAGAGGAGGGAGGGAGGAGAAGGCGTTGATGGTCTGACTCTGACTCACAAGGCCATCGCATCCTTAAAGCTGTTGAATGTTCTTCCTGTCTCTTTCAACTCCACCACTCCTTGTGGGGTTTCCTGTAACCATGGTGACTGTAGAGGTAAGATGTTCCACACACTGTATTGTCGACCAGGTAAATTCCCAAGTCCCAACACAGCCGGGTTAGAGTACAATTCCCTCAAGCCAAAGTCTTATTATCATTGGCTGTGTGCATTTTAAGAACTGAAGAACTCTGTCCTTGTGGTTAGAATGTCACATACAGTCGTGGCCAAAAGTTTTGAGTCTGCTGCCTCAGTTTGTATGATGGCAATTTGCATATACTCCGGAATGTTATGAAGAGTGATCAGATGAATTGCAATTAATTGCAAAGTCCCTCTTTGCCATGCAAACTGAATCCCCAAAAAACATTTCCACTGCATTTCAGCCCTGCAACAAAAAGACCAGCTGACATCATGTCAGTGATTCTCTCGTAAACACAGGTGTGAGTGTTGACGAGAACTAGCCTGGAGATCACTCTGTCATGCTGATTGAGTTCGAATAACAGACTGGAAGCTTCAAAAGGAGGGTGGTGCTTGGAATCATGGTTCTTCCACTATCAACCATGGTTACCTTCAAATAAACATGTGCCGTCATCATTGCATTGCACAAAAAGGGCTTCACAGGCAAGGATATTGCTGCCAGTAAGATTGCACCTAAATCAACCATTTATCGATCATCAAGAACTTCAAGGAGAGTGGTTCAATTGTTGTGAAGAAGGCTTCAGGGCACCCAAGAAAGTCCAGCAAGTGCCAGGACCGTCTCCTAAAGTTGATTCAGCTGCGGGATCGGGGCACCTCCAGTACAGAGCTTGCTCAGGAACGGCAGCAGGCAGGTGTGAGTGCATCTGCATGCATAGTGAGGTGAAGACTTTTGGAGGATGGCCTGGTGTCAAGAAGCAAAGAAGCCACTTATCTCCAGGAAAAACATCAGGGACAGACTGATATTCTGCAAAAGGAACAGGGATTGGATTGCTGAGGACTCGGGTAAAGTAATTTTCTCTGATAAATCCCCTTTCCAATTGTTTGGGGCATCTGTAAAAAATCTTGTCCCGGAGAAGACAAGGTGAGCCCTACCATCAGTCCTGTGTCATGCCAACAGTTAAGCCTCCTGAGACCATTCATGTGTGGGGTTGTTTCTCAGCCAAGGGAGTGGGCTGACTCACAATTTTGCCTAAGAACACAGCCATGAATAAAGAATGGTACTAACACATCCTCCGAGAGCAACTTCTCCCAACCATCCAGGAACAGTTTGGCGACGAACAATGCCTTTTCCAGCATGATGGAGCACCTTGCCATAAGTGAGAACTAAGTAGGGAACAAAACATCGATATTTTGTGTCCATGGCCAGGAAACTCCCCAGACCTTAATCCCATTGAGAACTTGTGGTCAATCCTCAAGAGGCGGGTGGACAAACAAAAACCCACAAATTCTGACAAACTCCAAGCATTGATTATGCAAGAATGGGCTGCCATCAGTCAGGATGTGGCCCAGAAGTTAATTGACAGCATGCCAGGGCGGATTGCAGAGGTCTTGAAAAAGAAGGGTCAACACTGCAAATATTGACTCTTTGCATCAACTTCATGTAATTCTATATAAAAGCCTTTGACACTTATGAAAGGCTTGTAATTATACTTCAGTATTCCATAGTAACATCTGACAAAAATATCTAAAGACACCGAAGCAGCAAACTTTGTGAAAATGTATATTTGTGTCATTCTCAAAACTTTTGGCCATGACTGTATAGTGTGTACTGAGGCGTTAACAGTTCCTATGAGAATACTTTGAAGATGAGCAGAAAGAACCAAACTGGCCCCTTTGTCTGAGTTTGAGCTTGCACTGTAACAAGAGCTCTATTAGAATACAACTATTCTCATATTATTGGTTTGACACCTGTCACTCTCTCAGTAATCAGACATTCCTACACAGCAAAATCAATGGTGTACATTTAAATCTGAAAGTGTAGAATGTACACTATTTTCTTGAATTTTACCCCCTTTTCTCCAAAATGTCATGGTATCCAATTGTTAGTAGTTACTATCTTGTCTCATCGCTACAACTCCTGTACAGGCTCGGGAGAGACAAAGGTCGAAAGCCATGCGTCCTCCGAAACACAACCCAACCAAGCCGCACTGCTTCTTAACACAGCGCGCATCCAACCCGGAAGCCAGCCGCACCAATGTGTGAGGAAACACCGTGCACCTGGCGACCTGGTTAGCGTGCACTGCGCCCGGCCCGCCACAGGAGTCGCTAGTGCACGATGAGACAAGGATATCCCTACCAGACAAACCAGCCAAGCCCTCCCTAACCCGGACAACGCTAGGCCAATTGTGCGTCGCCCCACGAACCTCTCGGTCGCGGCCGGCTGTGACAGAGTGCGAACCCAGAGTCTCTGGTGGCACAGTGCCCTAGACCACTGCGACAGAGCGTGAACCCAGGGTCTCCTGGGTGGCCTGAATGTACACTATTTTCAGGAACATATGAGTCCCACTGTACTGGTGTTAAAATCAGCTAGCTCACCCGTGTTACAAGTCAGCATTCAACGTCCATTCTGAGGAAGTTGGGAGATGACGTGGGAACCGGACACTAGGGGCAACAGTGAGTGCTGTTACCTTCGAGTAGGCTTTGGTTTGCTACAGTGTTGTGGACGAGGATGATTCTGGTTCCCCAAAGGTTGCATATTCAAATCCAGCGATAAAAAGTATTTTTATATTTTGTTTTAAGCCTATCCCAAACGTCAACTGTTAATGCCTAACCTTAAGATATCAGAGTTAATGCCTACATTTAATCATAAACAATGTTAAATTTGACGTTTGAGAAACATGGATGAACGTCTAATTCTGACGTGAGACTGAGAGCTAATTAGTTCAAATAACACGTTTGAAAGTGTTAAAGATTGGACTGCAGAGTTCCCAGAGTTCAGAGTTCCCCATTTAACTCTATAAGTGTGAAATGTACACTATTTTCAGTGAACATACAGTATGAGTCCTACTGTACTGGTGTTAAAATAACACGTTTGAAAGTGTTAAAATTGTACTATGTTGCAGTGTTCCCCATTTAACTATTAAAGTAATTGTGGTGTTTGCAACACCTACAGTGTAATATATTACACTTAATTTTGAGTAAACTGGACTCACTTTGATTCGTGGTGACGCTGTTACACTTTCTCAGTGTAAGAAATGAACACCTTTAGTCTTACAGTAAATCATTTTGGGTGTTGTTTTCACAGTATATGGTTTAAAGCCTCATTTGCATATTTCTTGTCATTTTGAGTAAATTGTAGAGTTAACACCCATGACTGTATGTCTTCGTGACAGGGTTGTTGCAAAGGCTTGCGACATCAGGCTTGCAAAGTGATGTGTAATTCCAGACTTAGTTAGGAGATCCAACAGTTGGAGTTTTTATTCACGCGCAACCTACATTCAGAAGTGCTGCTAGGGTTAACAAACGCAATTTAAGTGATAACACCCACCACCAAGACTATATCCCTGCTCACTAAATGGTTCCTCTTACAGATCCTGTCCACTTGCTGGTTCATTGTGCAGCCCCCCTCCCCCCTGGCTCATTATCTAATTATCAACCTGATAATCTCTCTCTCCCTCTCTCCTTCCCCATTCTCCTCCTCTCTCCATCCCCACTCTCCTCCTCTCTCCTTCCCCTCTCTCCTCCTCTCTCCTTCCCCTCTCTCCTCCTCTCTCCTTCCCCATTCTCCTCCTCTCTCCTTCCCCACTCTCCTCCTCTCTCCTCCTCTCTCCTTCCCCACTCTCCTCCTCTCTCCTTCCCCACTCTCCTCCTCTCACCTTCCCCTCTCTCCTCCTCTCTCCTTCCCCATTCTCCTCCTCTCTCCATCCCCTCTCTCCCCCTCTCTCCTTCCCCACTCTCCTCCTCTCTCCTTCCCCTCTCTCCTCCTCTCTCCTTCCCCTCTCTCCTCCTCTCTCCTTCCCCACTCTCCTCCTCTCACCTTCCCCTCTCTCCTCCTCTCTCCTTCCCCACTCTCCTCCTCTCTCCTTCCCCACTCTCCTCCTCTCTCCTTCCCCACTCTCCTCCTCTCTCCTCCTCTCTCCTTCCCCTCTCTCCTCCTCTCTCCTTCCCCTCTCTCCTCCTCTCTCCTTCCCCTCTCTCCTTCCCCACTCTCCTCCTCTCTCCTTCCCCTCTCTCCTCCTCTCTCCTTCCCCTCTCTCCTCCTCTCTCCTTCCCCACTCTCCTCCTCTCTCCTTCCCCTCTCTCCTCCTCTCTCCTTCCCCACTCTCCTCCTCTCTCCTTCCCTCTCTCCTCCTCTCTCCTTCCCCTCTCTCCTCCTCTCTCCTTCCCCACTCTCCTCCTCTCTCCTTCCCCTCTCTCCTCCTCTCTCCTTCCCCACTCTCCTCCTCTCTCCTTCCCCACTCTCCTCCTCTCTCCTTCCCCTCTCTCCTCCTCTCTCCTTCCCCACTCTCCTCCTCTCTCCTTCCCCTCTCTCCTTCCCCACTCTCCTCCTCTCTCCTTCCCCTCTCTCCTCCTCTCTCCTTCCCCTCTCTCCTCCTCTCTCCTTCCCCACTCTCCTCCTCTCCCTTCCCTCTCTCCTTCCCCACTCCTCCTCTCTCCTTCCCCTCTCCTCTCTCCTCCTCTCTCCTTCCCCACTCTCCTCCTCTCTCCCTTCCCCACTTCCCCTCTCCTTCCCCACTTTCCCTCTCTCCTTCCCCTCTCTCCTCCCCCTCTCCTCCTTCCCCTCTCCCCTCCTTCCCCTCTCTCCTCCCCACTCCTCTCTCCTTCCCCTCTCCTCCTCCTCCTCTCCTCCTCCCCTCCCCACTCCCTCCTCTCTCCTTCCCCACTCTCCCTCCCCTCTCCTTCCCCTCTCTCCTTCCCCTCTCCTTCCCCTCTCTCCTTCCCCACTCTCCTCCTCTCTCCTTCCCCACTCTCCTCCTCTCTCCTTCCCCTCTCTCCTCCTCTCTCCTTCCCCACTCTCCTCCTCTCTCCTTCCCCACTCTCCTCCTCTCTCCTTCCCCACTCTCCTCCTCTCTCCTTCCCCACTCCTCCTCTCTCCTTCCCCACTTTCCTCCTCTCTCCTTCCCCACTCTCCTCCTCTCTCCTTCCCCACTCTCCTCCTCTCTCCTTCCCCACTTTCCTCCTCTCTCCTTCCCCACTTTCCTCCTCTCTCCTTCCCCACTCTCCTCCTCTCTCCTTCCCCACTCTCCTCCTCTCTCCTTCCCCACTCCTCCTCTCTCCTTCCCCTCTCTCCTTCCCCTCTCTCCTCCTCTCTCCTCCTCTCTCCCCCTCCTTCCCCTCTCTCCTTCCCCTCTCTCCTCCTCTCTCCTTCCCCACTTTCCTCCTCTCTCCTTCCCCACTTTCCTCCTCTCTCCTTCCCCACTCTCCTCCTCTCTCCTTCCCCACTCCTCCTCTCTCCTTCCCCACTTTCCTCCTCTCTCCTTCCCCTCTCTCCTCCTCTCTCCTTCCCCTCTCCCCTCTCCCTCCCCCACTCTCCTCCTCTCTCCATCCCCTCTCTCCCCCTCTCTCCTTCCCCTCTCCTCCTCTCTCCTTCCCCTTTCTCCCCTCTCTCCTTCCCCACTCTCCTCCACTCTCCTTCCAAACTCTCCATCTCTCTCCTTCCCAACTCTCCTCCTCTCTCCTTCCCCTCTCCTCCTCCTCTCTCCTTCCCCTCTCTCCTCCTCTCTCCTTCCCCTCTCTCCTCCTCTCTCCTTCCCCACTTTCCTCCTCTCTCCTTCCCCACTCTCCTCCTCTCTCCTTCCCCACTCCTCCTCTCTCCTTCCCCACTTTCCTCCTCTCTCCTTCCCCTCTCTCCTCCTCTCTCCTTCCCCTCTCTCCTCCTCTCTCCTCCCCCACTCTCCTCCTCTCTCCTTCCCCTCTCTCCCCCTCTCTCCTTCCCCACTCTCCTCCTCTCTCCTTCCCCTTTCTCCCCCTCTCTCCTTCCCCACTCTCCTCCTCTCTCCTTCCCCACTCTCCTTCCAAACTCTCCATCTCTCTCCTTCCCAACTCTCCTCCTCTCTCCTTCCCCTCTCTCCTCCTCTCTCCTCCCCCACTCTCCTCCTCTCTCCTTCCCCTTTCTCCCCCTCTCTCCTTCCCCACTCTCCTCCTCTCTCCTTCCCCACTCTCCTTCCAAACTCTCCATCTCTCTCCTTCCCAACTCTCCCCGTCTCTCCTTCCCCACTCTCCTCCTCTCTCCGTCCCCTTTCTCCCCCTCTCTCCTTCCCCACTCTCCTCCTCTCTCCTTCCCCACTCTCCTTCCAAACTCTCCTCCTCTCTCCTTCCCCTCTCTCTTCTCCTCTCTCCTTCCCCACTCTCCTCCTCTCTCCTCCTTCCCCACTCTCCTCCTCTCTCCTTCCCCACTCCTCCTCTCTCCTTCCCCCACTTTCCTCCTCTCTCCTTCCCCTCTCTCCTCCTCTCTCTCCTTCCCTCTCTCCTCCTCTCTCCTCCCCCACTCTCCTCCTCTCTCCTTCCCCTCTCTCCTTCCCCACTCTCCTCCTCTCTCCTTCCCCTTTCTCCCCCTCTCTCCTTCCCCACTCTCCTCCTCTCTCCTTCCCCTTTCTCCCCCTCTCTCCTTCCCCACTCTCCTTCCAAACTCTCCATCTCTCTCCTTCCCAACTCTCCCCGTCTCTCCTTCCAAACTCTCCATCTCTCTCCTTCCCAACTCTCCCCGTCTCTCCTCTCTCCTCTCACCTCTCCTCCCTTTTACTAATAGGGTCCTGACCTTGTTAACAGCATGTGTGATAGGAGGACAAAGATGTGAGACAAAGGGGTTGGGAAACAGCCCATTGGTAGATATACTGGGAGTCAAACTGTAATAGATCTGAATTCAAATGGTCCGTGTTTGACGAAGGTCTGGTTGGGTATCGCTTCAAGTAGTCTTTCTATTATTGTTGCATTGTTATGGTGCTTTCACACCTCCTCTATAGTCAATAGAATACCTCATTTAGAAGTGTAGAGCACAGGAGGCTGGTGAGGGGAGGACGGCTCATAATAATGGCTGGAATAGAGTGAATAGAACTGATCAAACACATGGAAACCATGTATTTGATGTGTTCGATACCAGTCCATGTATTCGGTTCCAGACATTATTATGAGCCCCTCCTCCCCAATGAAGGTACCACCAGCCACCTGTGGTATAGAGTTATGGAGGGTTGACTAGAGATGGAGATAGAGCTGGGGACACATAGTGTTGTGTAGGGGTTAGACAGCAGAACAATGGACAGAATAGGACTTACTCTGGCACCTTTCTCAGGGAAGCATTGACACCCTCCGCTGCAGTCTCTCCCTCCACATGGGCCGCTGTGCTTCTTTCCACCCTGGAGAACACATCACAGAGAACTGGGTTAGAGACAACAAAACAATATCATGGGAACTCACCACATGCATGGATAAACAGTAATAACCCACAGACATACTGTAATATGTTCATGTGTAGCTTACAGTTGGCACATGGGATATGTATGTGTATAGTTGAAAACGCATGTAGCTTAATTATACACAGTAGCCTATATACTCGGGATCTGCCGTGCTGTGAATATAATATGTATATAACAGACCGCGTGTCTATAGCAGTTGTTCATGACTGTGGGGTCATTGCATGACTGAGTGTGATAGTTCGGGTACTGTCAGAGGATATGATCTGTATGGTGGTCTGTGTGCTAAATGGTTGTTCCAATGTGGTTTGTCTGACTCATTTCAGCCATTAACACCCCTGGACATCCAGACAGACTGGTCAGACAGACAGACAGACTGGACAGACAGACAGACAGACAGACAGACAGACAGACAGACAGACAGACAGACAGACAGACAGACAGACAGACAGACAGACTGGACAGACAGACAGACAGACTGGACAGACAGACAGACAGACAGACTGGACAGACAGACAGACAGACAGACTGGTCAGACAGACAGACTGGACAGACAGACAGACAGACAGACAGACAGACAGACAGACAGACAGACAGACAGACAGACTGGAGACACAGACAGACTGGACAGACAGACTGGACATCCAGACAGACAGACAGACAGACAGACAGACAGACAGACAGACTGGACAGACAGACAGACAGACAGACAGACAGACAGACAGACAGACAGACAGACAGACAGACAGACTGGACAGACAGACAGACAGACAGACAGACAGACAGACAGACAGACAGACAGACAGACAGACAGACAGACAGACAGCACATGTTCCTTTTATATGAAACCCTCCCATTCATCAGCGCAGTAGACTGACATCCTTATTCTGACAGTGAGAATGAGCCTGTGAACAATCCCCCCAGTCTCCCCACAGAGATGTTAGGCTGCATACCAGTGCTACTACCATGAGGCAGTCTGTACAGGACTGGACACAAACATGAAACAACCATGACCACAGTTCAGTGTGGACAAGACATGATCAAAGACAGAAGTCACATAACCTATGGTGGTTACTAACTGGTGGGTTAGGACCCATTGTTGGGTTGTGGACAGTTCTGCTATGGTTGTGACTAAAGACTGGGTTGTGGTCTGAGACATGGTTCTATTTACTTGGTGGGTCACACGGAAACATTTCCAGGCTGGAAGTGGGGCACTATTGAAAAATGTCTGGAACCTCTACCCCAGGCTTCCCATAGAGATCCTTGGCTGCATACCAACAGGAACACAACACACTCTGTAACATGTAGCATGGACATTGGACAAATCGTCAGATCCCCAGAGGCCACTGTGGTCACTAAGGCACAAAACACTACTACCTCTATAAGGCCATACATGAATGCAAATGACTTATTTACACTTTGAGATTATTCTTGTATAATAAAAGGTGCTTTACAAAAGTAATACATTATTATTATTATTACTTTTATTGTTATTTGACCTAAAGGATATATTTGCATGCTTAATGTTCCACAAGAATTTCCACAGCTGAGCCTGACAGTGAACAGCAATGAAAGGAAAGCAAACACTCCCTGGAAAACCTGCCCAAACTGTTTCCCTATGAGAGAATTGAATGCATTGAACGAGCGACTCAGCCTATATATCTGAGACTGTCAGTCTATAGGTGACATGTAAGGAGTCTCCAAGGCTGGTTTATTTTATGACGTCATTGGACTGTGTCCTCTTAACTCCCCATCTCCACAGTCATACAAGCGCCTGCTTAGACAGCATTTGCCAAACCCGATCCCCGAACCCCCCACCCCTCCCCCGCCCGCAGAAAACTCCCAAAATGTTCCAACCGGTTACTTTATGTTCTCAGCGTGACAAAGTGGCAGATTAGGAATCGTAGAAATTCTCCCTCCTTATACGACGTGTTGGGCGCAGATCTGCCAAAGAGCACATTGAGACCCTCCCCGGGTTCACAAAGAGAGTCTTTCACCCTGTAGACGATGTCCTTTCATGATCCCCTATCTTCCCCACCAAAGGACCTTCTTCCCTTCCCCTATGGAATGCCTGAGGCTCAATTCCCTCCCTAACTGGATGTAGATCTCTGGGGATCTCTGGATCTAAAGGCGACCCATCAGTAGCAGACTGTAGATCTCTGGATCTAAAGGCGACCCATCTGTAGCAGACTGTAGATCTCTGGATCTAAAGGCGACCCATCTGTAGCAGACTGTAGATCTCTGGATCTAAAGGCGACCCATCTGTAGCAGACTGTAGATCTCTGGATCTAAAGGCGACCCATCTGTAGCAGACTGTAGATCTCTGGATCTAAAGGCGACCCATCTGTAGCAGACTGTAGATCTCTGGATCTAAAGGCGACCCATCTTTAGCAGACTGTAGATCTCTGGATCTAAAGGCGACCCATCTTTAGCAGACTGTAGATCTCTGGATCTAAAGGCGACCCATCTTTAGCAGACTGTAGATCTCTGGGGATCTCTGGATCTAAAGGCGACCCATCTTTAGCAGACTGTAGATCTTCAGTACAGGCATGCAGTGGGGAGGGGCAGCCCAGACTGACTGACTGCTGAAGGGTATAGTGAAGACTTGACTTGAGACAGTCTCATTCAAGTCTAAATTGCACTTCCTTTTGACATAATAATAACCTAAAGTAGCTTCCACTACTTTGTCCGCTTTTCCTCAATCTGCATTGACATTACAGAACTGGACAGGTGAAAGAGAATCTGGTAGTCAACAGGCGTCCTCCATATTGCTTCCACACAGCATGTGTTCTAGCACTGTACAGGAGAGGATAAGGTGAGGAAGCCATGTCAGACTATTGGGATGTACCCCTGCTGAGGTGTGACATCACAGAGGCATCGACTGGACAGTGGACTGGAAACCCCACCAGCTACACAATAGGACACATCACCTCTGGACAGACACATAGAACAAATATGCTCCCCTCCAAAAAAGGACAAAAACACGACATGCGGCTGCGTGGAATCCATTTGTTTTTGCAGTTTGGCGCCTAAAATAGTTAATGACTATTTCAGCTGAAGACTATGGTATTGTGTTACAGTATATCCTGCCCCCACCCACCACCATCACAACAACCTGCTCTTTCCAACATCACCTCTTCCAGGTCTGCTACACTAATCACCTTAACATCCATCATCACATAGAGAGAGTCTGAGGCTTCTCAAGGAGAGGCCAGGGGTTTCATTGGTGGAGAATAGGGATTGAGGTCTGCTGGCACTTTGGAGGCTTATAACATGGCCCTGTCCATGAGGTCAATGGTTAGTTGATTGCTCGTGTTAGTTACATTTTCAGAACTATTCACAACATCTGAAGAAACATAACCCTGGTTTGTTGTTTTTCCTATTTGGAGACATGCTACAGGGATAACCAGAGGTCAAAGGTCGACTGAATGAATGAGTTCACAAGAACCAAGTCAAGGAGTTAACACACATGGCAGAGGTATTTCATTTTCTCTACATTCGTTCTCTCTACCCACACTTCCCCGCTCCTGGTCCTGTGGGGAGTACGGAGTGTGGAGGCTTTTGTCCCAGCCCAAAATTAACACTCTTTACTCAGCTATTTAATGACATGCTTAAGGATAAGTTGATTGGGTTGAGACCAAAGCTGCAGCTGTCCAGAACCAGGTATGTAGGACAATGGTCTAGGCGGTCCCAGACACCCTTCTAGAATGTTCTCTCTGAACAGTTGATCACACCAGACCAGACCACCCACATGCCCAACACCACAGCTAAGGCTTTTGGCTCAGCGACAAGCATCTGATATATTAACATTTATCCTACTCCTACAGCATTCAAAGCCGTTCGGCCAGAGGACCCCGTCGGGGGTCTCAACAGTGTCAACACTGGGACTGTAACGAGCGCGCTAAGAGTTGGGAAGCAAGTTCAGGGAGTGAGTGTTTTAATAAATAAAGGCAACAATGAACACGGACCACAAACAACACACCGACATGGAAACAGAGTCAATAACACCTGAGGAAAGAACCAAGGGGAGTGACAGATATAGGGAAGGTAATCAAGGAGGTGATGGAGTCCAGGTGAGTGTCATGAGGTGCAGGTGCGCGAGACGATGGTGACAGGTGTGCGGGATAATCAGCAGCCTGATGACCTAGAGGCCAGAGATGACAGGAACCAGGCTCAACACCTCAGCACAGTGTTAAGGACAGCCAGGGTGACAGAGGAGAGCTACAGAAGCTGCCTCCTCTAAAATGGAGGACGGAATGCTAATCTGTTAGACTCTATGTCTGTGGAGTGTATAAGAGAACACTGCAGACCTCCAATGTTAACGCACAGTAACTCGCATGTAAATATTCACATGATGAATTGAAATGTATGTTAAATACTTCCTCCCCTGATCTAAATGCATTGGACAGTCTGGGACTGCTATAGTGAAAGGCTGAGCTGTAGTTTCAGTGCACACACTGTATGTTTCTAGGAAACCCAACATGACAAGCATCACATAGACTCCAATAAACCAGACTGTGTAATCTTTTCCTGTTTGAAACAGCACTTTTCTAGTTTCCTCTGTGACCGTCCAATGTTAATTATCTATCACGTGTCGTGCTCAGAGCAAGCTAGACTTTGTGGTCCATCAGACCCTTTGTGGTCACAACCATCTACTCTCCGTGGGCTGTCTGATCAGAAAACATGCATGCACACTCACATTGAAACCACGTGAATTGCAGGTTTGTGGCACTTAAATCCAGACCTGTAGTGGACTATGTTTTGCCCGTGCGATATCTAATTGTCTAAAGAGCATGACCCCGACAAAAGAGCAAAAGAAAAGAAAATGAAAAACTTTCCCACATTTCTGAATCCAGAATATTCCAGACAGCGTTGACCACAATGATAAACAAACAGACAGACGTAAAGGGGGATCTACCCAATGATAGAGTGTCTGGGGCGGCAGGTAGTCTAGTGGTTAGAGTGTTGGACTAGTAACTGAAAGGTTGCTAGATCAAATCCCTGATCTGACAAGGTGAAAATCTGTTATTCTGACCCTGAACAAGGCAGTTAACCCACTGTTCCTAGGCCGTCGTTGTAAATAAGAATTAGTTCTTAACTGACTTAAAGGTTAAATAAAACATTTTAAAAAAGAAATACACACACACAGAACTACACATTGTTCCCAAACTGTAACATATTTTTTGGGGGGACATGCATACGACTTCTTGGATGTAAACATGTCTAGTGGTGGAGAGGACGCCCATCGTAACTCACCCAGAGAAGCGTTAAGAGCAGCTTCATAGGAGGAACTGCCAAAGTTAACGGCTTTGTTTCCTGTAAAGTCTAACTTCCCCTGAAACCGGCACCAATGATCTCTTCCCATTAAAGTGTAACACATGATGATTTACTGTCTCTTACCATGCACTAGTATTCTCATGAAGAGTTGTGAGCTACTTAAGTCTACTTTAACAGGAAACACTGTGCCAAAGAGTGGGAGAGAGATCAGGAGGAAATGATCTTAGTTTATCCAGGTCTCATACTGCATCTTCCCCCAGGTCAAATTATTATTCACTTCTTTCTTCATTATCACTGTGACATTTTGAAGTATTGCAGCTAAGCTACCCCTGGTAAGCATACTGCAAACCCTTCCAGGAGAGAAGCATACTGCTTGGGGACTGTGGTTAGTGTATCTGTCTTGGGACCAGACGATTGCTGATTCACCACCAAGAGAGAACTCCCTAGCCCAGAATGGAGACCCCTCTGTCTGTGTACATCCAGTTCTATTTCTACATGTTTACTCACTAAGGATTTCACAACCCCCACAGACCCCCAGAGCATATGTCCCTGCCTTGTTCCAGTTGGGAGACAGCCTGTTCACATCAGGACACTGATGACAGTAATGACAGAGTTCGAGCTAGCAGACATCTGCTGCTGCCTAGGAAATAAACAGCAACATG
The DNA here is from genome assembly GCF_023373465.1 of Oncorhynchus keta. NCBI lineage: Eukaryota > Metazoa > Chordata > Actinopteri > Salmoniformes > Salmonidae > Oncorhynchus > Oncorhynchus keta. The sequence continues at coordinate 16,912,179 of NC_068454.1, forward strand.
ATAACATAATGGCCCTTATCCCCATGACAACATCATTCCGGCTCAATGAAAGGTTAGAGAGGTTACGGCTGTTTAAGTGTCTGAGAGGCTGTTTCTGTTTTTCTTGAATGAAATTAGAGATTTCAGTGAGGTGGTGTGTGTATGTGTGTGTGTGTGTGTGTGTGTGTGTCTATCTGTCTATAGTTGGTCTCTGTCTATAGGTGGTCTCAGTGGGCGGTTACTGTAAGATGAATGTCTACCTTAATGAAGAAGGCTGTGAGTTAGTAGAATGCTGCCTCCCTCGTCTTTATGACTACACTCCCTAACCCATTCATCAACTCCTACAGAATGTCCCACTGTGTAGATAACACCCGCACACACACACACACACACCCGCACGCACACACCCACGCACACACACACACACACACACACACACACACACACACACACACACACACACACACACACACACACACACACACACACACACACACACACACACACACACACACACACACACACACACACACACACACACACACACACACACACACACACACACACACACACACACACCATGTATATCACTACATTATTAATGCCTTTAGGCTGAGAAATCCCTCCCTTTTTATTTGTATTGATTTATTTCACCTTTATTTAACCAGGTAGGCTAGTTGAGAACAAGTTCTCATTTACAACTACGACCTGGCCAAGATAAAGCAAAGCAGTTCGACACAAAACAACACAGAGTTACACATGGAGTAAACAAACATACAATCAATAATACAGTAGAAATATATATATACAGCATCTGCAAATGAGGTAGGATAAGAGAGGTAAGGCAATAAATAGGCCATGGTGGCAAAGTAATTACAATATAGCAATTAAACACTGGAATGTTAGGGTGTGCAGAAGATGAATGTGCAAATTGAGATACTGGGGTGCAAAGGAGCAAGATAAATAAATAAATTAATACAGTATGGGGATGAGGAAGATTGGATTACAGATGAGCTATGTACAGGTGCAGTGATCCCTCAGATGTACTGTACATAGCCTCAGAGTTGTCATGCCCATAGAAGGCACAGTAGCACAGTGACCCCTCAGATTAGTCCTTCAAAACAAAAGTAGGCTCCCAATCTCCCAATCTCATAACTGGCTACCAAGAAGCCATTTCAGGCCCTCAATCAAGTGTGAGTAGCTAGCCTGTCTAACTATCTTAGCTGGCCTGTCTAACTATCTTAGCTGGCCTGTCTAACTATCTTAGCTAGCCTGTCTAACTATCTTAGCTGGCCTGTCTAACTATCTTAGCTGGCCTGTCTAACTATCTTAGCTGGCCTGTCTAACTATCTTAGCTAGCCTGTCTAACTATCTTAGCTAGCCTGTCTAACTATCTTAGCTGGCCTGTCTAACTATCTTAGCTAGCCTGTCTAACTATCTTAGCTGGCCTGTCTAACTATCTTAGCTAGCCTGTCTAACTATCTTAGCTGGCCTGTCTAACTATCTTAGCTGGCCTGTCTAACTATCTTAGCTGGCCTGTCTAACTATCTTAGCTAGCCTGTCTAACTATCTTAGCTGGCCTGTCTAACTATCTTAGCTGGCCTGTCTAACTATCTTAGCTAGCCTGTCTAACTATCTTAGCTAGCCTGTCTAACTATCTTAGCTGGCCTGTCTAACTATCTTAGCTAGCCTGTCTAACTATCTTAGCTGGCCTGTCTAACTATCTTAGCTAGCCTGTCTAACTATCTTAGCTGGCCTGTCTAACTATCTTAGCTGGCCTGTCTAACTATCTTAGCTGGCCTGTCTAACTATCTTAGCTAGCCTGTCTAACTATCTTAGCTAGCCTGTCTAACTATCTTAGCTGGCCTGTCTAACTATCTTAGCTAGCCTGTCTAACTATCTTAGCTGGCCTGTCTAACTATCTTAGCTGGCCTGTCTAACTATCTTAGCTAGCCTGTCTAACTATCTTAGCTGGCCTGTCTAACTATCTTAGCTGGCCTGTCTAACTATCTTAGCTGGCCTGTCTAACTATCTTAGCTAGCCTGTCTAACTATCTTAGCTAGCCTGTCTAACTATCTTAGCTGGCCTGTCTAACTATCTTAGCTAGCCTGTCTAACTATCTTAGCTGGCCTGTCTAACTATCTTAGCTAGCCTGTCTAACTATCTTAGCTGGCCTGTCTAACTATCTTAGCTGGCCTGTCTAACTATCTTAGCTAGCCTGTCTAACTATCTTAGCTAGCCTGTCTAACTATCTTAGCTGGCCTGTCTAACTATCTTAGCTAGCCTGTCTAACTATCTTAGCTGGCCTGTCTAACTATCTTAGCTGGCCTGTCTAACTATCTTAGCTGGCCTGTCTAACTATCTTAGCTAGCCTGTCTAACTATCTTAGCTAGCCTGTCTAACTATCTTAGCTGGCCTGTCTAACTATCTTAGCTAGCCTGTCTAACTATCTTAGCTAGCCTGTCTAACTATCTTAGCTGGCCTATCTAACTATCTTAGCTAGCCTGTCTAACTATCTTAGCTAGCCTGTCTAACTATCTTAGCTAGCCTGTCTAAATATCTTAGCTGACCTGTCTAACTATCTTAGCTAGCCTGTCTAACTATCTTAGCTGGCCTGTCTAACTATCTTAGCTAGCCTGTCTAACTATCTTAGCTGGCCTGTCTAACTATCTTAGCTAGCCTGTCTAACTATCTTAAACTATCTTAGCTGGCCTGTCTAACTATCTTAGCTGGCCTGTCTAACTATCTTAGCTAGCCTGTCTAACTATCTTAGCTAGCCTGTCTAAATATCTTAGCTGACCTGTCTAACTATCTTAGCTAGCCTGTCTAACTATCTTAGCTGGCCTGTCTAACTATCTTAGCTAGCCTGTCTAACTATCTTAGCTGGCCTGTCTAACTATCTTAGCTGGCCTATCTAACTATCTTAGCTAGCCTGTCTAACTATCTTAGCTAGCCTGTCTAACTATCTTAGCTAGCCTGTCTAAATATCTTAGCTGACCTGTCTAACTATCTTAGCTAGCCTGTCTAACTATCTTAGCTGGCCTGTCTAACTATCTTAGCTAGCCAGTCTAACTATCTTAGTTGGCCTGTCTAACTATCTTAGCTGGCCTGTCTAACTATCTTAGCTGGCCTGTCTAACTATCTTAGCTAGCCTGTCTAACTATCTTAGCTAGCCTGTCTAACTATCTTAGCTGGCCTGTCTAACTATCTTAGCTAGCCTGTCTAACTATCTTAGCTAGCCTGTCTAACTATCTTAGCTGGCCTATCTAACTATCTTAGCTAGCCTGTCTAACTATCTTAGCTAGCCTGTCTAACTATCTTAGCTAGCCTGTCTAAATATCTTAGCTGACCTGTCTAACTATCTTAGCTAGCCTGTCTAACTATCTTAGCTGGCCTGTCTAACTATCTTAGCTAGCCTGTCTAACTATCTTAGCTGGCCTGTCTAACTATCTTAGCTAGCCTGTCTAACTATCTTAGCTGGCCTGTCTAACTATCTTAGCTGGCCTGTCTAACTATCTTAGCTGGCCTGTCTAACTATCTTAGCTAGCCTGTCTAACTATCTTAGCTGGCCTGTCTAACTATCTTAGCTAGCCTATCTAACTATCTTAGCTGGCATGCATAGTACTCATACTTTGTGGCCCCTCAGACTTTGGGGTGCATGACGCCCCTGCATTGTCTTGCTGTATTGTCACTGATCTGGTGTTGCTGTTTTGAATGTTTGACTGGCCAACCTCTACACGCAGTGAAACTTGTGTTATGTTGTTGTTGTTAAAGTACTATTAAAGTCATGTGTTTGTCATTGTGGTGTGTCTGGTGTCTTAAAAAGCAGCAAGTGTGACTAAACTGAAGTACCACATTTTACTCAGTCATAACAAACCAACACTGTTGTTGGTTAGTGTGGTCAACCTGTGGTCAATCTGTCTCACAGTGGTTGTGGTTCACCTGACAAACATAACCACATCCCATGTCCACTGTGTCAGCCCAGCCAGGGTAAACACACATGGCCACAGAGCCAAAGCCAGATCCAGAACCAGACAGAACCAGACCAGGACAGGAGGACTACAGATGATACCAGACAAACTGAGAAGTACTTAACCTGAAATACAAGCCTGTGCTTAGGACCTTACGTATCTAGTGGACAGTATTCTAGGATTGGACCTGGGTACAATGACGAGATGATGGGTTGGTTTAGGGAACGTTTGGGAGTTCCAACCCCCAGTGAGCAACACATTCCACTGCACAGCCCACGCTGCCCCAAAGCATCATGGGAGGATTTAGCACACTTCAGAGAAAACCAGACCTCTGTCCCCCAATGACAAGGGCTCCAGGAAGACCAATGAGGACACAATTCTTTCCAAAGGACACACACATGTCTCTGGCCTATACCCTATCCCTCTGGCCTATTCCTTAACCCTATCCCTCTGGCCTATTCCTTAACCCTATCCCTCTGGCCTATTCCTTAACTCTATCCCTTAACCCTATCCCTCTGGCCTATTCCTTAACCCTATCCCTCTGGCCTATTCCTTAACCCTATCCCTCTGGCCTATTCCTTAACCCTATCCCTCTGGCCTATTCCCTAACCCTATCCCTCTGGCCTATTCCCTAACCCTATCCCTCTGGCCTATTCCCTAACCCTATCCCTCTGGCCTATTCCCTAACCCTATCCCTCTGGCCTATTCCCTAACCCTATCCCTCTGGTCTATTCCCTAACCCTATCCCTCTGGCCTATTCCCTAACCCTATCCCTCTGGCCTATTCCCTAACCCTATCCCTCTGGTCTATTCCCTAACCCTATCCCTCTGGCCTATTCCCTAACCCTATCCCTCTGGCCTATTCCCTAACCCTATCCCTCTGGCCTATTCCCTAACCCTATCCCTCTGGTCTATTCCCTAACCCTATCCCTCTGGCCTATTCCCTAACCCTATCCCCCTGGCCTATTCCCTAACCCTATCACCCTGGCCTATCCCTCTGGCCTATTCCTTAACTCTATCCCTCTGGCCTATTCCTTAACCCTATCCCTCTGGCCTATTCCCTAACCCTATCCCTCTGGTCTATTCCCTAACCCTATCCCTCTGGCCTATTCCCTAACCCTATCCCCCTGGCCTATGCCCTAACCCTATCCCCCTGGCCTATCCCTCTGGCCTATTCCTTAACTCTATCCCTCTGGCCTATTCCTTAACCCTATCCCTCTGGCCTATTCCTTAACCCTATCCCTCTGGCCTATTCCTTAACCCTATCCCTCTGGCCTATTCCCTAACCCTATCCCTCTGGCCTATTCCCTAACTCTATGCCTCTGGCCTATTCCCTAACCCTATACATCTGGACTAAACCCAATCTGTCTGGCTTATTCCCTTACCCTATCCCTCTGGACTATTCCCTAACCTTATCCCTCTGGCCTATTCCCTAACCCTATCCCTCTGGCCTATTCCCTAACCCTATCCCTCTGGCCTATTCCCTAACTCTATGCCTCTGGCCTATTCCCTAACCCTATACATCTGGACTAAACCCAATCTGTCTGGCTTATTCCCTTACCCTATCCCTCTGGACTATTCCCTAACCTTATACCTCTGGCCTATTCCCTAACCCTATACATCTGGCCTATTCCCTAACCCTATACCTCCGGCCTATTCCCTAACCCTATACCTCTGGCCTATTCCCTAACCCTATCCCTCTGGCCTATTCCCTAACCCTATCCCTCTGGCCTATTCCCTAACCCTATACCTCTGGCCTATTCCCTAACCCTATACCTCTGGCCTATTCCCTAACCCTATACATCTGGCCTATTCCCTAACCCTATCCCTCTGGCCTATTCCCTAACCCTATCCCTCTGGCCTATTCCCTAACCCTATACCTCTGGCCTATTCCCTAACCCTATACATCTGGCCTATTCCCTAACCATATACATCTGGACTATACCCTATCCCTCTGGCCTATTCCCTAACCCTATACATCTGGCCTATTCCCTAACCCTATACATCTGGACTATACCCTATCCCTCTGGCCTATTCCCTAACCCTATCCCTCTGGCCTATTCCCTAACCCTATACATCTGGACTATACCCTATACATCTGGCCTATTCCCTAACCCTATACCTCTGGCCTATTCCTTAACCCTATCCCTCTGGCCTATTCCTTAACCCTATCCCTCTGGCCTATTCCCTAACCCTATACCTCTGGCCTATTCCCTAACCTTATACATCTGGACTATACCCTATCCCTCTGGCCTATTCCCTAACCCTATACCTCTGGCCTATTCCCTAACCCTATCCCTCTGGCCTATTCCCTAACCCTATGGCCTATTCCCTAACCCTATCCCTCTGGCCTATTCCCTAACCCTATCCCTCTGGTCTATTCCCTAACCCTATCCCTCTGGCCTATTCCCTAACCCTATCCCTCTGGCCTATTCCCTAACCCTATACCTCTGGCCTATTCCTTAACCATATCCCTCTGGCCTATTCCTTAACCCTATCCCTCTGGCCTATTCCTTAACCCTATCCCTCTGGCCTATTCCTTAACCCTATCCCTCTGGCCTATTCCTTAACCCTGTCCCTCTGGCCTATTCCCTAACCCTATCCCTCTGGCCTATTCCCTAACCCTATACCTCTGGCCTATTCCTTAACCCTATCCCTCTGGCCTATTCCCTAACCCTATCCCTCTGGCCTATTCCCTAACCCTATACCTCTGGCCTATTCCCTAACCTATCCCTCTGGCCTATTCCTTAACCCTATCCCTCTGGCCTATTCCCTAACCCTATCCCTCTGGCCTATTCCCTAACCCTATACCTCTGGCCTATTCCTTAACCCTATCCCTCTGGCCTATTCCCTAACCCTATCCCTCTGGCCTATTCCCTAACCCTATACCTCTGGCCTATTCCCTAACCCTATCCCTCTGGCCTATTCCTTAACCCTATCCCTCTGGCCTATTCCCTAACCCTATCCCTCTGGCCTATTCCCTAACCCTATCCCTCTGGCCTATTCCCTAACCCTATCCCTCTGGCCTATTCCTTAACCCTATCCCTCTGGCCTATTCCCTAACCCTATACATCTGGCCTATTCCCTAACCCTATACCTCTGGCCTATTCCTTAACCCTATCCCTCTGGCCTATTCCTTAACCCTATCCCTCTGGCCTATTCCCTAACCCTATACCTCTGGCCTATTCCCTAACCCTATCCCTCTGGCCTATTCCCTAACCTTATCCCTCTGGCCTATTCCCTAACCCTATACCTCTGGCCTATTCCCTAACCCTATCCCTCTGGCCTATTCCCTAACCTTATACATCTGGACTATACCCTACATTTTCAGATATGACATATTTCTAATTATGACAGAAAGTGGTTTCATTTCAAGCTAAAGTGTACTCTTAGGTAGCAAGCTAACGTTAGCTGGCTGGCTCCCTAGCTGCCGTTATTATACGTATCCCAGAGCAGTTTGCTTTTCTAGTTAGAGCCTAATGTTAGCTAGCTAACATTGAACCTGGTTGGTTAGCTCCCAGCACTGTGTTCATTGTTGTTTAACAAGCTAACGTTAGCTGTCTGGCTCGTTAGCTAACGATACGTGACGTGTGTACAACACCCGTTGAATATGGCCGGTGTCACTAAAAGTCTGCAAAAAAGCATGATGAAGTTGTTGCCAGCAGAGCTGGTTAGGCTGTTTTCATGTTATCCATAGGTAAACAAATCATCGGCCAGAGCGCCAGGTGTGCGCTCCGAGAGCGAAGCCAGATGGGTGGGGCTAAAGCTTAAGAGGGTGTGAACGATGCTGAGTGGGTGTAGACAAAGAAGATCTCTTCACTAGATACCAAAACATTGAAAGGCCATTTTCTCAAAAGTCAGTTTACAAGTTAATCAACTTTCAAATCAGAATTACTTTCCCATTGTTCCTCAAATGCAGTGTATGATGTACCATTTTGTAGCTCTGAGTCTCTACTTCTATCCAATGTAAAAAACACCATTTCAAATGTTGCTACATAAGACCAAATCCAGGTGGTGAGTCAAATATACACACAGCTTGTACATTTCAACAAGCTCTCACAGTCTCATGTCAGAATTCGACATTCATCCATGTTCCTCAAACAAGTTGTTTCAACTTGTTGTTCCAAACGTCAAATTTCTACGTTTTTGGTTACTTATCTGCATCGTTTAAACTTTATTAACTCCGAATTCTTAAGGTTAGGGTTAACGTTTGGGATAGGCTCAAAAACCAAAATATAAAAAACGATGTTTTATCGCTGGATTCAAACATGCAACCTTTGGGGAACCAGAGGCTTGAAGGTAACAGCGTTCACTGTTGCCCCTAGTAGCCAGTTTCCACGTAATCTTCCAACATCCTCAGACATGGACGGACGTCGAATACTGAGTTGTATCACGGTTGACCTGCCTGTGTACATTCCAGATCTCTCTTGGTGCATCATTTCCTGTGACATCTGGTAACCCCTAATAAATCATTAATCTGTCCCGGACAAATAGAGTTATTCATATGGAGAGGAAACACAAAGGCATATCACTGAGGGAATGACAGCAGGGCTTTGGGGAGAGAACAATGATGTCATTTCTAATGAACCCATTGGATCTCCTGTGTCTGCCTGTACTTCATTTGCCTTGTGACTGTCTTACAAGCTTGGAGTTGAGATTGTCTACATAAATGTACAGTATGTGTGGTTCTCTGAGCCTTTTTAGGATGGCAATCACGTGAGTGGACACTGCATGTGTAAACCATCACCTTAACAACAATCAAATATCAGATTACCTCACTTCCTATCCTATCGTTAACCGTTAATACTTTTAAACTGGAAGAACTTGTCCCGATTGGTATTTTTAAATCACTGATGAATGATCTTGAGACTGATTCCCTGACCTGTCAATGTTTTTAATTAGCTGTTTTGATTTTGTTATACTCTTGTGAATTCTATGGTTTTTACTAGATTACTTGTAGTTTTTCATGTTGTTTGTCTGTAATTTTTGTAATGACTTGGTGCTGGCCAGGACGCTCTTGAAAAAGAGATTTTAAATCTCAATGAGCCCTTCCTGGTTAAATAAAATAAAACTATTATAGGGGATGGAAAAACTGACCCTGTATCTGTGGTTAACTTCTACCATAAGTCTCACAAAGTGGTAGTTACGTACATATACTGATCATGAGCGCCATGTCAAAACAGTCATCAAGCTGAATCAACCTGAAGTGATGGATATCGATGATCTTTCTTCAAAGATGGCTTCTCATCTTACACACATGAAACAAAGAACTGGAGCACAAACACTGTGTCTCTCTGTGACTCCCCCATAGCTCCAGGTGACCACATGAACACAGATCATAGATCAGAGAGGAAGAGAGGTCAGGATCACTGATCTGTAACATTCACAGCACCTGACATGGAACATGGCAGACAGAAGGGAGGGTGGTGCAGCAGATGCTGCTTCTCCTCCAGATGCTGTTATTTTAACTAAAACATCATGTGTACGCCGACCCCAGCTAAGTAACTCATGCAAAGATTTAAAGTGCAATTATGCGTTTTATCTCCAGTACATTGCCACGATTGTCAGTTATGTAGCTTCTCTACTGATGATCTCAGAGCGTCCTTGCTGAGATGACACAATCAATCTACTGCCGGTGAATACCAACACCAAACACATTCGCTCACCGTTCCACAGGAGCGGACAGTATACAGCATATCATAATGTTCAAATTAGAGCATGACAGACGTAGGTTTACCATGTTGAGAAATAAGGTGATGAAAGAAATCAGACAGGCCAAGGCAAACTTTTTTATTAACATAATTGGTGAAGCAAAGGGAATTTCTAAATTGATCTGGGAGAATCTAAAAAAGGTTAACGGGGAAAGACCATAGTAACACTGCAAAGAGTGTTAGTATACTACCTGTGGTGTTGAAGGTTGTTGAAAAGTGTGTAGCAGAGCAACTGACTGCCCACCTCAACAACAGCCCCTTCACATTACACTCCATGCAGTTCAGCTTCAGAGCAAAACACCCCACAGAAACGGCCAACTGCTTTCTTCTGGAAAATGTGAAGTCCAAGATGGACAAAGGGGGCGTTGTTGTGGCTGTGATTCTGGACCTAAGGAAGGCGTTTGATACTGTTAACCATGAGGTTCTCATCACAAAATTTTCCAAGTTCAACTTCCCCTGATGGCTTGAGATGGATGAAATCATACCTTGAAGGCAGAACTCAGTGTGTTAGAGTGAGCAATGAGCTGTTGCCCACTCTTAGCTATGATGTGGGTGTGCCCCAAGGGTCAATTCTGGGGCCCTTCTTGTTCAGCCTGTACCTTAATTATCTGCCTTCTGTCTGTACTGGGTCTGAAGTTCAAATGTATGCAGATGATACAGTGATATATGTGCATGCAAAGAGCAAACAAGTTCCCTTAAGGAAAAGCACCTTTAGTCAATCTGCTTTCTCCGTTAGAGCTGTCTGGAATACACTGCCATCAGACACACACAACTGCACCACCTATCACACTTTCACAAAAAACATGAAGACATGGCTAAAGGCCAATCAGACTTGTGAACATAATCCCTAGCTGTGTGTTGCCGCTTTCCATGTTGTCTGTTGTCTGTAGCTTGTGAGGTGTGGAAACACTGTTGCTTTAATGGATTTTGTCTTGTTGCTTTTGGTGCTATGTTGCTCTGTCTGCATCCTACGTCTTGCTTGTCCTATGTTGCTCTGTCTGCATCCTACGTCTTGCTTGTCCTATGTTGTTCTGTCTGCATCCTACGTCTTGCTTGTCCTATGTTGTTCTGTCTGCATCCTACGTCTTGCTTGTCCTATGTTGCTCTGTCTGCATCCTACGTCTTGCTTGTCCTATGTTGCTCTGTCTGCATCCTACGTCTTGCTTGTCCTATGTTGCTCTGCGTGTGCTCACTGCTCATTGATTGTCTGTATTGTTATTGTAATTGATTTTAATAACCTGCCCAGGGACTGCGGTTAAAGCACTTTTACTGAAAGGTTGATTAATGTGCACTGTGCATGTAAAAATACAAATCAAACCCAAACACCTCAGTGGAAACACTAAAGTAATACTGCTCAAGTAATAACTACTGATATTCCATTATCAGCAGAATATAGAGGAAATACATCAATCAGAGGTCAGACGGAGGTCAAATATAACTTCTCCAACTAAACCAATCTCAGTCTAAGTGCCTTTGGTGTTGAAGGTACCTGAATCTCCTTTAAACCACAGGAAACATGACCGTGACTAGTTCAAGCCTTAGTCGCCCGTGGACCTCATGGTCAGACGGTTTGGCGAAGGTAGTTGCTCATACTCTATGGGGTCCTGAATTTTGACCTCTACTCCCTGACCCTGGCCCAGCGGAATTTCTTTCCTACTCCAGTCTACTGTTGACCTCTAGCAGGGGGAGCCTGAGAAGGTTGTTGTCATGGTTACATTTGCCCCCAGGGGGATGGAGAAAGTTTCAATGGACCATTGGATTGTGCTCCTTCAAATCAACTGTACAAGGTAGCATCTTATCAATAAACACTCTACTCAACATAAATCAGAATAATTAGATATGCAGTATGCAATAGATGCAATATATCTCATTGACATTGAATTAACTTCTAATTGACATTTATTTGATATGTAATTTACATTTAATTTCCTCTCTCTTCATTATCTTCAGACTCAGTTTCTAGACTGTTTCTCCTCCAGTCTCTCCTCTATGTTGCCATTTCACTGTGTGTGTGTGTGTGTGTGTGTGTGCTCAGGGTCTCTTCTGTCCCAGACAGGGGAGGTGGGGAGGAAGGTTTGAGTCAGAGCAGAGGTTAGAGGAGTACGGGGGAGGGAGAGGCTCCACATGGCCACTCCATTTGTTTTTTGGACTGTGACTGTGTGTTTGTGTTTGTGCATGTCAGGATATACCATACCAGCTGCCATAACTCACTCTAATAAATGTAGAAAAGCTTGACATTAAAGATGAGGTGCAAATCCTTCACATAATCTCACATCAGGCCTTAGACATCTATCATTGCAAACATAGACAAGTACTTTTCTGTTAGTGTGTGTCTGTGTGTGTGTGTGTGTGTGCACTTCTAAATGTGTGAGTTTGTCATTAGCTTTCTCTGTCAGTGAATACATGTGTGTGTAAGAGTGTGTGTGTCTGTATAAGAGTGTGTGTGTCTGTATCAGTGAGTTGTGTGGCTGTGTGTGTCTGTATCTGTCAGTTGTGTGACTGTGTGTGTCTGTATCTGTGAATTGTGTGACTGTCTGTATCTGTATGTTGTGTGACTATGTGTCTGTATCTGTATCTGTGAATTGTGTGACTGTGTGTGTCTATATCTGTGAATTGTGTGACTGTGCATGACTGTACTGTGTCTGTATGTATGTATGTATGTATGTATGTATGTATGTATGTATGTATGTATGTATGTATGTATGTATGTATGTATGTATGTATGTATGTATGTATGTATGTGTGTGTGTGTGTGTGCGTGCGTGTATTGTCAACAGATTGTTAATCATGTATGTGGTCTCCCTATGCCAGCTTAGAGACATCCCAAGTATGAGTGTGTAGGATTTACAGACTGTCTTCACACACAACACATATATTTTTATCTGGATGTGTGTACAATAATGTAGAAATCAATGGGAGTGATGTTTCTGTCACTTAACTGAGTTTCAGTGATTTCTGTGTCACAGCTGAAGGAGACATTAAGTTTCTTAAATTAAGTCAGGAATGTGACCCACACTTTGATATCCGAGAACAATACTGTTAACCAGCCATGACCAATTCACTGGCCAAATCCGTTCACTCCAACAGAAACTGTTCTTGTATCAGTCAGTCAACTACTATGAACCAAACCATTAGGTCAATCAGATGAGGTTAGTTCCATGAGCCTCGTTATGCAAGAGAAAGTTAGATCATCCTCTTGAATGTCATTAAAAAGCACACAGACTCGGCCAGTGTGGTCTGACCAAAAGGACTATATTACTATGAAAAATTACAGCAACTTTCTGAAGGGACAGAAACTGAATGAAGTATGAAGTATATATCAAGTATATATTAAGTATATACTGTATTAAGAATATATTAAGTATATAACGCTTAAGTATATATTGTGTTTCGTCTTCAGACATGATTTGTTACATCCCCATTGCTTCTCCTGGATATTGAGAACCTTATACTGTAAGTGTAGAAGCATGTCCAGACTACCCTGATCCCAGGCTCTGTGCTTTAGACAACTATCATATAACCATTGGCTACAGCACAAAGAACTCTGGGACCAGGCTATACCAGACACAGTGGTTAACAGGCTTTTTTTTCTCTGAGAGGATCACCTTGCTAACCTGTCTTGTCAGGATCACAGGCGGTTGGTGGCACATTCATTGGGAGGTCGGGCTCATAGTAATGGCTGGAATGGAACCGAACACATCAAACATATGGTTTCCATGTGTTTGATATCATTCAATTCACTTCATTGCAGTCATTATTATGAGGCGTCCTCCCCTCACCAGCCTCCTGTGATCTTCCTCTCTCTCTCTCTCACACACACACACACACACACACACACACACACACACACACACACACACACACACACACACACACACACACACACACACACACACACACACACACACACACCTCACTCTGAGTGAGTGTCCCATCCCACAGTCAGAAAGTTAGAAAAATACTTTATTCTACCGTAATAGAATTGTATCTGTCTTAATATAACCTCATGAGGTGTAAGTTTCATCTGAGGCCAAAGCAAATGATGGTTCCTGTAGTTCAAAAACAGGCCTACACAATATGAGTAACACACACTCATCGTACAATAGGAGTGGGCTGTAAAGCAGACTGACTGTTCAACGCTTATGTCTGTCTCTATGACTCATAAGGGTCGTGGGAACCATTTTACATCCTACTATGATTCTTAGAGAAAACGTGACACGGACACCGTGATTTTGCAACCAATGCTTGACAACAGGCAATGTTATCATAACTTGAAACACATTTTCGCTACGATATCCATTTATTGTCTTTCTCTTCCTTTACCTCTGCTCTGTCTCTTTCCTCTCTTTCTCTCCTCTTGCTCACATTTCCTCTCTCTGTCTTTTGTTTCCTCACTGTATTGATCTGTATAAACTCTTCAAAGGTTAACTCAATTTGTTTCACACAACCATGAACTGGCCCAGGGAAAGTAGGGCCAGAGTTCAATGACTGGTTTTATAACATTTTAGTAATGTCACTGTCCACCAGCCATCAATAGCTTAATGTCATTCCATAAATAAAGTATTAAAATAACATCTGATCCTACAGACTATTCTAAATTGTGTTGAACACTTCAAGTCGGCCATTTTGGCTCCTTCAGTTCCTCTGTTGCCCAGCTGTTTGCACCATCACACCTGTTCCGCACATTCAGCTTCCTGCCCCATCTCCATCCACTTCCTCTGGGACTCAGGGGTGTTTGATAGCCTAAGGCCAAAACACCTCAGAGACACTACACACGCACATACCACACACATAAACACACACACAGACTTTTGTGAAAGAGCACACAGTGTTCTAGGATTTTATTCTCTAGGGAATATAATGCGTCAACAGATGTACCAATGAAGAAATGATGTACAAATGGGGAAAGCTAGAAAGAATATTTGGATGAGGAGAGAGAGTATGGGAACAGCTAGACTCAGGAAATATTGACTTCCCACCCAGCTCACAATGGACCATCCCTTGAAATCATTCAAAGCAGAAGAGAGAGAGAAAGAGAGAGAGAGAATTATAGGAGAAGTGCAAGATAGGGGAATATTTGAATGTGAATGGGCGATAACAGAGAAAGTGATTTGTTAGAACAAGTGGGTGAATGAGAGAAAAATAGAAAAACAATACAAGAGTGAGAGAGAGAGAGTAGAGTCTCCCACTGTACCGTGGCTTACTGTGTTCCAGAATAAACACAAGTCTGGTTTCTGGCCTGGGCCCTTCACAGCTGGGCCCCTCCACACTAAACCAGCTATGGGTCACAGAGAGCCTCAACTCCATCTCCCAGGAGGCCACACTTCTAATCAGCACTTCCTGCTTTGACTGAGGTAAATAGACTAGGGATTAGGCTATCTGGCGTGCCTTCCTGGAGCTAAGGTGCTAACAAGCTGACCTTTACCTCTCTGTCACCTCGGCCAGCTAGCATTTCACCCCTCTAATCAGATGCTCAATGACATCCAGATGGTAGAGAGTCATTCAATTATGACACTAGGACCTAAGAGCCCTCTTTGTGGGGGTGTTAGGAAAACACTGTGTTTAAGGAGAAGGAGAGACAGAGACAGAGAGAGAGAGAGAGAGAGAGAGAGAGAGAGAGAGAGAGAGAGAGCGTGAGAGAGCGTGAGAGAGAGAGTGAGAGTGAGTGAGTGAGTGAGTGAGTGAGTGAGTGAGTGAGTGAGTGAGAGAGAGAGATGTTTTGCTCTGTTTGTGTGTGTGTGGTGTGTGTAGTGTGTGTGTCACCATTTTCCTATCTCATGTTCTAACGAGTAAGATACAGTTAACCTGAAAACTACTACTTCACTTCTGCAGATGGGGGACTGGGAAGGGCTTGGCGTGTATGCCCATCCCAAATACAGAGGTAGGGAGAGTTGAAAGACTGAGGGTTGGCTAAGTGAAGGTTCTAATAATTTCAAGCAATTTATTAAGGTACTGTACAGAGTCAGTTTCCAACACTAATAATCAGATTCAAAACATCTGAAGATCATGCATACATTCATTCTGAACTATGGAGTCCAAAACTAAATCTGCTAATTCAAACAAATGACTCAAGGACATAATCAGTATATGACACCTGCAGACAGAAAAACACAGCATTCACCAGTGTCCAGGGCCTGTGTTCTATATCCAAACACAGCTGAAACAATCCTTCCATCTGAGCTCATTCTCTAACGTCACCACCATTGAGGAGACACAGATGACCAGACCCTCACATGGCTGAGAGAGAGAGATAGGAAGGGAGAAAGAGATAGAGAGGGAGGGAGAGGAGGAGATAAAGAAAGGACAGACAGACTCCAAGTTCTCCTGCCCCTCTGCCAAGACTGTGCCAGTCTGAAAGATAAACTGAGAAAAACAGAGGAGCGAAAGACAACCGCAGTGATGAGGCTATAAAAGGAATAGTGAGAGAAGGAGAGATGGAGTGAAGGGGAATTCTACTCGGCTTCAGAAGCCCAGGAGAATTGGGGAGAATGAGGTCTTGGAATCTTTTCAGCTAAGCCTGAAGAGACCCCTCAATCACTGAAAGAGGGGGAGAGAGAGGGAAGAGAGAAAGAGTAAAAAGAGAGAGGGTCAATACTGTACAAAGAGAGGGAGAGAGAGGGAAGAGAGAAAGAGGGAGACAGAGGGGGAGAAATACAGAGAGGAAGAGAGAGAGGGAAGAGAGAAAGAGTAAAAAGAGAGAGGGTCAATACTGTACAAAGAGAGGGAGAGAGGGAAGAGAGAAAGAGTAAAAGAGAGAGGGTCAATACTGTACAAAGAGAGGGAGAGAGAGGGAAGAGAGAAAGAGGGAGACAGAGGGGGAGAAATACAGAGAGGAAGAGAGAGAGGGGGAAAGTGATGGATAATGGGAATGGTAGAGGGAAAGAAAGGGGGAGAGAAAGAGACGAAGGGATTGATTGAGAAAAAGAGAGGGGGAGAGAGAGTATAGAGATTGTAAATTGAGACCGACCACACAAAATCCATCTAAATTTCAGTTATAAATTGTACTTTATAGAGCATCATATGATCCCATTCTGTCAAACTTCATAAGAAACAAGTTCATCAAAAACAAAAATTCTAACAGAGTGCAGGTGAAATATATCAAAGTATGTGTGTGTGTGGCTAATGTTTGTGTGGGCTGTCACATAAGGCTGAGGTTGAAAATGAGGCATGAAGAGAAGCAGTTATCCATATCATCAAATACCCAGACACCCCCCCACCCATCTCTCTCTACTGGTCTGAGAAAATTCATCCCCGCTTCCATCTATTCGGTCTCACACGCAATCACATCTGCAGAATATAAACCTCTCACAGTATACAACAATTATGTAGAGACACAGAAATACTTGATATACATTCTTCCACAGTGCACGTCCGTGTTAAGGTCCAACAGGTGTTTTCTCACTGGTTAGGATAAGACAGAGTTTTTCCAACAGGATCTGCCTTTCATAACTCTGGTGATCGTATACCACCCACTGTAGGTATTTCTGTCACGCCCTGGTTGAAGTATTTTGTATTTATCTTCATGTATTGGGTCAGGCCAGGGTGTGGCATGGGGTTTTTGTATTGTGGTGTGTTTGTCTTGGGGTTTTGGTGGTGGTATTGGGATTGTAGCTTAGTGGGTTATCTAGCAAAGTCTATGGCTGTCTGGAGTGGTTCTCAATCAGAGGCAGGTGTTTATCGTTGTCTCTGATTGGGAACCATATTTAGGCAGCCATATTCTTTGAGTTTGTCGTGGGTGATTGTCCTTAGTGTCTTTGTTCCTGTCGCTGTATTAGTTGACAAGTATAGGCTGTTTTGGTTTTCGTTACGTTTATTGTTTTGTAGTGTTTGTGTTATTTCGTGTTTACGTTTGTTTGATTAAACATGGATCGCAATCTACACGCTGCGTTTTGGTCCGACTCTCCTTCACCACACCTAGAAAACCGTTACAATTTCTCAGAAGTATCTCAGAAGTACACTAAACGACATCTGTAGCTACAGGGCGATGTCACTTTTTCACTACTCTAACCTCCAGGACGAAACAGCCTAAAATGAACCATGGTCCAGTTCCATTTTGGCCACTGACATCTTCTCTTAGAACCCTACCCCTTTTGCTGTTCACAGATCAAAAAGTACTTGTTTGGTGAAATGAATATGCATCATATCCTCATATTCTTAACACCTATCAGTTTCTGTCAGATAGAAAAAGGGCATTGGAGCTTTGGGAAGGTGCAAGAGGTGAAAATGGAACCAGGCCCCAAAGACCACCCAACAGCCAGATGACCCTCCCCCAGGTGAGGTGAAAGTTCCGATGTGGTATGGCTCATGGTCCAGTGAGAGACACCTATGAGTGGGGAGAGAGTAAACCCAGAACCACTGCCTGTCTGCTGGCCATGTATGGAGCAGAGAGAGGGCAGGCTGGAGGGTAGGTCTGGAGGTCTGGAGGGTAGCATCAGGCCAGTGGGTATGAGACGAGCCTTGGTATGTCACTGATACTGGCTGGTAATTTATGGATCCCCATCACAAAAATACTCTTACTGGGGTCCAAACAAGATGAAGGTGATTAAATACAAAATTAATCAGTACATCACACTACTCTACCACAACATATCTACAATACAACACATTATTACACACTACTCTACCACAACATATCTACAATACAACACATTATTACACACTACGCTACCACAACATATCTACAATACAACACATTATTACACACTACTCTACCACAACATATCTACAATACAACACATTATTACAACTACTCTACCACAACATATCTACAATACAACACATTATTACACACTACTCTACCACAACATATCTACAATACAACACATTATTACACACTACTCTACCACAACATATCTACAATACAACACATTATTACACACTACTCTACCACAACATATCTACAATACAACACATTATTACACACTACTCTACCACAACATATCTACAATACAACACATTATTACACACTACTCTACCACAACATATCTACAATACAACACATTATTACACACTACTCTACCACAACATATCTACAATACAACACATTATTACACACTACCACAACATATCTACAATACAACACATTATTACACACTACTCTACCACAACATATCTACAATACAACACATTATTACACACTACTCTACCACAACATATCTACAATACAACACATTATTACACACTACTCTACCACAACATATCTACAATACAACACATTATTACACACTACTCTACCACAACATATCTACAATACAACACATTATTACACACTACTCTACCACAACATATCTACAATACAACACATTATTACACACTACTCTACCACAACATATCTACAATACAACACATTATTACACACTACGCTACCACAACATATCTACAATACAAAATCCGTAATACAGCAATATAACAATCTTACAATGTATGTGTGTGTAGAGTGTGTGTGGTAGCATGTGTGCATGAGTACCTGTGTGTGTGGTAGCATGTGTGCATGAGTACCTGTGTGTGTGGTAGCATGTGTGCATGAGTACCTGTGTGTGTGGTAGCATGTGTGAATGAGTACCTGTGTGTGTGGTAGCATGTGTGCATGAGTACCTGTGTGTGTGTGTGTGTATCTGTTCACAATCTGCACTGTTCCATAAGGTGCAGTTTTATTTGTTATTATTTTACTGCTTGCATGAGTTACTTGAGGTGGAATAGAGTTCCATGTAGTTATGGCTCTATGTAGAACTGTGTGTTTCCCATAGTACTTTCTGCACTTGGGGACTGTGTAGAGACCTCTGGTGGCATGTCTTCTGGGGTATGCGCGGGTGTCTAAGCTCTGTGCTAGTCGTTTAAACAGACAGCTCTGTGCGTTCAATATGTCAATACCTCTCACAATACCTCTCACAATACCTCTCACAATACCTCTCACAAAGACAAGTAGTGATGCAGTCAGTCTCTCCTCTCTTTTGACCCAGGAGAGATTGACATGCATGTTATTGATGTTAGCTCCAGCTGCAGTGTGTGCAAATTAATTGCTTAAAAATCATACAATGTGATTTTCTGGATTTAAAAAAAAGATTCCGTCTCTCACAGTTGAAGTGTACCTATGATAAAAATTACAGACCTCTACATGCTTTGTACGTAGGAAAACCTGCAAAATCGGCAGTATATCAAATACTTGTTCTCCCCACTGTATGTTGTAATAATACCAGGATAATTGTACATGGTTATGGAAAAGAGAGACCAGTCATATAATATGATATGGGAGTGAATTGTTAGACTTGGTGGCGAGATACATGTGTCTAAGGGCAGCGCATGCTAAATGAAGCGCACATAAACGTTGGGGTACATTAAAACAAACGATGAATGATTTGTGGGAGTACAATGGACGTATCATTATCATGTTTGGCTTGTAGTTAAAACATTTGGCTTGCTGATTATGATATTGGTATAGTGAATGCTAAGGAAATTGACACTTTCTCTTCCAGGAGAATGGGGGTAGTCATTTTCTCTCTCTTTGAAATGTTTCCTGAGGCTATGGTCTTGGAAGAGGAGTTAGTGAAATTCAGCAGTTTTATAGGTATAAAGGTATCCTGATTCGGTGGTAAAGAGGACAAATCAAATGAAATAAGGCCTGCCCATGTTTTTTTCTTCTTTTCCATATGGTATGCAGGCACCCACACACAACACACTTGTTATGAATATTTGTTGGTGTTTTTAAAATGCTATGTCTGATTTATTCTGAAAGTTCTATTTCATTTGGTTTTTCACAGGTTGGAGACGAGGTATTTTTTACGACGCACACACATGGAATTTCCTGTTTTTCTTTTCTGAGATTTAATTGAACACGTATTAATTTGATAAAAAATGTACTGAAAAAACTTACTGTAAACCTGGGATACGAAATGTATGAAATGTTTGACTGTTTTTAGATAATTGGTCTAATAGAGAAAGTCAGGCGCTTTTGAAGGGTTTAAATGACCTCTGACCACTGTCCTGACTTTATGGTGTGGTTTGTTCTTCCTCCCTGGAAAGCTGACAGACATTGGATGATGATTTGATGGTAATTTATAATACTGATAATTACGGAAGGGAAGTTTATAGTTATATGTGTGATTCGGACCATAGTTCTGTCTCTAGTCTATTTTTCTATTTCTTGAATCAAGTTATGGGCACAATTATTTTTAATGGAGTTATTATGGGTAATGATTCTAATTCAATATGTTATTTTTTAAATGGTTTTATGTTTTAACCAGTAGTGTTGTTTTTACACATTAGTCACCATGTGAATCATGTGTCAAAATGGGGGAATTACCAGTCTTTTGATATTTTTTGTTTGAAGATTACACACTTTGATTGATATATACAATACCGTTCAAAAGTTTGGGGTCACTTAGAAATGTCCTTGTTTTTGAAAGAAAAGCTATTTTTTGTCCATTAAAATAACATCAAATTGATCTGAAATACAGTGTTGTCATGCCCTGACCTTAGAGAGCCGTTTTATTTCTCTATTTGGTTAGGTCAGGGTGTGATTAGGGTGGGCATTCTATGTTTCATATTTCTTTGTTTTTGGTCGTGTGTGTGTGTGTGGTTCCCAATCAGAGGCAGCTCTCCTTCCCCCTTATTCAGCTGCCTACCGTTGTCTTTGATTGGGAATCATACTTAGGCAGTCTTTTTCCCATCTGTGTTTTGTGGGTAGTTAGTTTCTGTTTAGTGTCTGCACCTGACAGAACTGTTTCGGTTTTTCACTTTGTTATTTTGTTAGTGTTTTGAGTAATAAAGAATCATGAACACTTACCACGCTGCACTTTGGTCCATGCCTTCTGACGAGAGACGTTACAAGTGTAGACATTGTTAATGTTATAAATGACTATTGTAGCTGGCTGATTTTTAATGGAATATCTACATAGGCGTACAGAGGCCCATTATCAGCAACCATCACTCCAGTGTTCCAACAAAACTGTTGTCCTGATTAAAGAAGCAATAAAACTGCCCTTCTTTAGTTGAGTATCTGGAGCATCAGCATTTGTGGGCTGGATTACAGGCTCGATTACAGGCTCTTTCTTCTGAAACATGTCAGTCTATTCTTGTTCTGAGAAATGAAGGCATGTGAGGATATATATAATATAAAAATAAAGAAATACCAGAATATTGAGTGGGAAAGGGAGGGAGTTGGTCAACTGTGCCAGTAATTGATTTAGTCTTGTCTGAAATTGTTATTTCGGGTATCAGGTTGATCGAGGAGGTTTACACACTGCTAAATGTATAGTAATTTAGGCTAAGAATGATTGAGATACTGATCTGTAATTATAACCCCGATGAGAGAGTTCATTGGGTGAATTATAAGGTGAATATATTGTATGTTAATATAAATGTACATTCTGCAAGTGTTGATGTGGGTTAAGTTGAGGGTTTAAATTTTGAGTGATAGAACCAATGTGAATCACTGAGCAATGTCATTCAAAATGTTGGTTGTATAATTCATTGCGTTTTGAATTATGATTTGGAAACGGAAAGATTTGTAAAACTGACTGATTGATTTGAGTAAGTTTTAGTATGTTAAAAACTATATGAGTGGAGCAATTAATGTATTATGTAATTATTGTTTTGATTGTTGTTGTGCTGATTGTGACATAGGTTGTAACGGTTCTCTTGGTGTGAAGGAGAGTCGGACCAAAATGCAGCGTGTAGATTGTGATCCATGTTTTAATAAACAAACGTAACACGAATCTAAATACAAACACTACAAAAAACAATAAACGTAACGAAAACCGAAACAGCCTATACTTGTGTACACTAACACATAGACAGGAACAAGGACACTAAGGACAATCACCCACGACAAACTCAAAGAATATGGCTGCCTAAATATGGTTCCCAATCAGAGACAACGATAAACACCTGCCTCTGATTGAGAACCACTCCAGACAGCCATAGACTCCAAGCCATGCTAGATCACCCCACTAGCTACAATCCCAATATATACACACCACATACAAAACCCCATGCCACACCCTGGCCTGACCCAATACATGAAGATAAACACAAAATACTTCGACCAGGGCGTGACATAGGTAAAGAAGTTGTTGTGTGCTGAAAATGTTGACCAATGACTATTCTCAGCATGATTTATATCCATTGACAAATTGCAATTTTTGAAGATAAAGATAATTCTCAGGAATTATAGCAGGGTTATGCTAATGGTCCATAGGCGATGCCTTATACATAGTGGAATAATGATGCCTGTCCTGGGTCATGTTCATTAGGCACTAAACGGAATAAATGCATTTTAAACCTTGTAATTCTGTCATGCCTGCTCCCACTCTCCCTCTCTGGCTCTCGAGGGTGCCAGGCTGCCCTTCCTTATGCACACCTGTCACCATCATTACGCACAGCAGCGCTCATTGGACTCACCTGGACTTCCCTTTGTTGACTGCCCCGTATATAACTGTCTGCTCCCCCGTTTGTTCCCTGTGTCAGCATTGTTGTTATTTTTCCCCTGTCCAGACGCTGTTCCTGTCCTGTTTCATGTCCGGTGTTCATAAAAGGTTCCCTGTACCTGCTTCTCGTCTACCAGGGTTGATCCTTACAGAATGCTGACATCACCAAAAGAAGCATCAGAGTGTTTAGGTTGGTGACGTCGGGTCCGGGTGCCGTCACCGGGGGTGCCTCAGCTAGCTTGCTTCCACGCCTCGGTGGGCTCGGCATGTGCCTACCCCACGTCATGCTTCAGCCGGTCCATCAGGCTCTCACGCCTCAGCCGGTTCGTCGGGCCCCCAAGCCTCAGCGGGATCGTCGGGGTTTCACGCCTCAGTCGGATCTTCAGGATGCCACGCCTCAGCTGGCTCGCCAGGCTCCTACGCCTCTGCTGGTTTGTCCGGCTTCTACTCCCAACGAACTTGGTGATAAAAGCCTAAAGTTGGCATTTCATAGACAAGATGTGGTGTGTGTGACCCGAGATAGAGATAGTCTGGAAGAGTTTAGAACAATGCCTCATTGTCTCATCTTCCTGGCATGTCTCTAGATTTTGCTCACCTGAAGTAGAGTATCTTATGATAAACTGCAGACCACACAATTTGAATCAGAAGTATAAGGAAATAAGCAAACAGGGCACCGCTCACCCAGAGGCGGCGCTCCTAGTGGCCGGAGACTTTAATGCAGGGAAACATAAATCAGTTCTACCTAATTTCTATCAACATGTTAAATGTGCAACCAGAGGGAAAAAAATCTAGATCACCGGTACTCCACACACAGAGACGTACAAAGCTCTCCCTCACCCTCCATTTGGTACATCTGACCACAATTTTATCCTCCTGATTCATGCTTTCAAGCAAAAATTAAAGCAGGAAGCACCAGTGACTCGGTCTATAAAAAAGTGGTCAGATGAAGCAGATGCTAAACTACAGGACTGCTTTGCTATCACAGACTGGAACATGTTCCGGGATTCTTCCGATGGCATTGAGGAGTACACCCAACCAGAAGCCATGGATTACAGACAACATTCGCACTGAGCTAAAGGGTAGAGCTGCCACTTTCAAGGTGCAGGACTCTAACCCGAAAGCTTATAAGAAATCCTGCTATGCCCTCCGATGAAAAATCAAACAGGCAAAGCATCAATACAGGGCTAAGATTGAATCGTACTACATCGGCTCCGACGCTCGTCTTATGTGGCAGGGCTTGCAAAGTATTACAGACTACAAAGGGAAGCACAGCCACGAGCTGCCCAGTGACATGAGCCTACCAGATGAGCTAAATCACGTCTATGCTCGCTTCGAGGCAAGCAACACTGAGGCATGCATGAGAGCATCAGCTGTTCCGGACGACTGTGTGATCACGCTCTCCGTAGCCGACGTGAGTAAGACCTTTAAACAGGTCAACATTCACAAGGCTGCGGGGCCAGACGGATTACCAGGACGTGTGCTCCCAGCATGTGCTAACCAACTGGCAGGTGTCGTCACTGACACTTTCAACATGTCCCTGATTGAGTCTGTAATACCAACATGTTTCAAGCAGGCCACCATAGTCCCTGTGCCCAAGAACTATAACAATGACAATAAGTACCGGAGCACCAACTCTAGGACGAAAAGACTTCTCAACAGTTTTTACCCCCAAGCCATAAGACTCCTGAACAGGTAATCAAATGGCTACCCGGACTATCTGCATTGTGTGCCCCCCCCCAACCCCTCTTTTACGCTGCTGCAACTCTGTTTATCATATATGCATAGTCACTTTAACTATACATTCATGTACATACTACCTCAATCAGCCCAACTAACTGGTGCCCCCGTACATTGGCTACCCGGACTATCTGCATTGTGTCCCGCCACCCACCACCCCCTCTTTTACGCTACTGCTACTCTGTTTATAATATGCATAGTCACTTTTACTATACCTACATGTACATACTACCTCAATCAGCCTGTATATAGCCTCGCTACTGTTACTTCCCACTATCTTTTTCATTGTTGTTTTTATTTTACTTATCATTGTTGTTTTTATCTTTACTTATCTATTGTTCACCTAATACCTTTTTTTTACTTAAAAATTGCACTGTTGGTTAGAGCCTGTAAGTAAGCATTTCACTGTAAGGACGATTCCACCTGTTGTTTTCAGCGCATGTTACAAATAAACTTTGATTTGATATCCCCCCCCCCATTTCCCATTCCTTTTTAGGAGAGCCACTCTGGTTAATCCACCAGGTTGCTGTTCACACAGTTTGTGTTCACAATCTTTTTCGAACTCCTAAAAATATTACACAAACATGACCCACACACACGTGCAACCAATAATATACACGCACGCACGCACGCACGCACGCACGCACGCACGCACGCACGCACGCACGCACACACACACACACACACACACACACACACACACACACACACACACACAAATAAATAAATAGCCCAGCTAACCTAAGTCATTAATCTTCCAGTCACTTAAAGGGAACCCCAGGCATTCACGATAGCTTAGATCTTCCTTTCATCACTCCATTTCTCCTTCCCCCTTAGTCCCTGAGTCTCTTTTCTCTCTCTCGCTCCTTCCCTTGATCCCTTGCTCTTTACTCTCACCAGGGATCAACTTCAGCTGTTTTTATCATTCATCTGTGGCCAGCACAGTTGGGGTGTTTTGTGTGGTGATACCATGTTTTGCGACGTGTGTGTGTGTACAGGGAAATAAGCATTCCTTGTGGAGTTAAACTACAGGTCAAGTACATTCCTTGTGGGGTTAAACTACAGGTCAAGTACATTCCTTGTGGGGTTAAACTACAGGTCAAGTACATTCCTTGTGGGGTTAAACTACAGGTCAAGTACATTCCTTGTGGGGTTAAACTACAGGTCAAGCACATTCCTTGTGGGGTTAAACTACAGGTCAAGTACATTCCTTGTGGGGTTAAACTACAGGTCAAGTACATTCCTTGTGGGGTTAAACTACAGGTCAAGTACATTCCTTGTGGGGTTAAACTACAGGTCAAGTACATTCCTTGTGGGGTTAAACTACAGGTCAAGCACATTCCTTGTGGGGTTAAACTGCAGGTCAAGTACATTCCTTGTGGGGTTAAACTACAGGTCAAGTACATTCCTTGTGGGGTTAAACTACAGGTCAAGTACATTCCTTGTGGGGTTAAACTGCAGGTCAAGTACATTCCTTGTGGGCTTAAACTACAGGTCAAGTACATTCCCTGTGGGGTTAAACTACAGGTCAAGCACATTCCTTGTAGGGTTAAACTACAGGTCAAGTACATTCCTTGTGGGGTTAAACTACAGGTCAAGTACATTCCTTGTGGGGTTAAACTACAGGTCAAGTACATTCCCTGTGGGGTTAAACTACAGGTCAAGTACATTCCTTGTGGGGTTAAACTACAGGTCAAGTACATTCCCTGTGGGGTTAAACTACAGGTCAAGTACATTCCTTGTGGGGTCAAACTACAGGTCAAGTACATTCCTTGTGGGGTTAAACTACAGGTCAAGTACATTCCTTGTGGGGTTAAACTACAGGTCAAGTACATTCCTTGTGGGGTTAAACTACAGGTCAAGTACATTCCTTGTGGGGTTAAACTACAGGTCAAGCACATTCCTTGTGGGGTTAAACTACAGGTCAAGTACATTCCTTGTGGGGTTAAACTACAGGTCAAGTACATTCCTTGTGGGGTTAAACTACAGGTCAAGTACATTCCCTGTGGGGTTAAACTACAGGTCAAGCACATTCCTTGTAGGGTTAAACTACAGGTCAAGTACATTCCTTGTGGGGTCAAACTACAGGTCAAGTACATTCCTTGTGGGGTTAAACTACAGGTCAAGTACATTCCTTGTGGGGTTAAACTACAGGTCAAGTACATTCCTTGTGGGGTTAAACTACAGGTCAAGCACATTCCTTGTGGGGTTAAACTACAGGTCAAGTACATTCCTTGTGGGGTTAAACTACAGGTCAAGCACATTCCTTGTGGGGTTAAACTACAGGTCAAGTACATTCATTGTGGGGTTAAACTACAGGTCAAGCACATTCCTTGTGGGGTTAAACTACAGGTCAAGCACATTCCTTGTGGGGTTAAACTACAGGTCAAGTACATTCCTTGTGGGGTTAAACTACAGGTCAAGCACATTCCTTGTGGGGTTAAACTACAGGTCAAGTACATTCCTTGTGGGGTTAAACTACAGGTCAAGCACATTCCTTGTGGGGTTAAACTACAGGTCAAGTACATTCCTTGTGGGGTTAAACTACAGGTCAAGCACATTCCTTGTGGGGTTAAACTACAGGTCAAGTACATTCCTTGTGGGGTTAAACTACAGGTCAAGCACATTCCTTGTGGGGTTAAACTACAGGTCAAGTACATTCCTTGTAGCCCCTTCACTCTGATCCTAATGGTTTGACCCATGTCAGATTTGGGGGAGTCTGTCTGTCTGCACCCCTGTCTGACGGGACTGGTCCAGATCAGACCAACCGAATTGAGCTGAAGATGAAGGGATGAAGAAGAACAAGAAGGGATGAGCGGATGGGCAATAGACCTACTCTATCCACCAGACTAGACTCAGAATAAACTATCCATTAATTGACAAAAAAAATCTTAATTCACAGGTCAATAACCTTCTGTGATATACAGTATAAACCAATACAGTATACAGTATAAACCAATACAAAGTCAGTCTATCTGTCCAATCTCACTGTCTGGTAAAGCGATCACCTGACAATGCCTTAGTTTATGGAAAGCACCACAGCCATTAAAACAATTTTTAACTAACCAGAACACACATAATCACACAGACACATTCACACAGAGAGAGGAGAGCATTTCCCCAGCTTTGGCTTCATGCCTTAATGGAAAACGTGATAATGTGTGAGACCTGGTGTGTGTGTGTGCGTGTGGATTACGGGGTTATAAGGTTATAAGCTCCAGGAACGGACTGTGCCCAGAAAGGGCAGCACCTCCCACACACGCGTGGAACCTGATTTCCGACCCCATGCCATGCCGCGCACACACACACACACACACACACACACACACACACACACACACACACACACACACACACACACACACACACACACACACACACACACACACACACACACACACACACACACACACACACACACACACACACACACACACACACACACACACACACACACACACACGAGCTCAAACAGGGACCTGGAAGCCCCATTCCATTCCTCCACACACAGGCTTCTCTTCTGAGGCTCCTAGCTGCTTCCTGAGGACCAGTACAATGGCTACTTCCTCAGATTGTTACTGCAGGGTACTCTTTATAACGCAGGGATTATTTTGGCATGGGATGTGGCGGCTATTTTCCCTTCCTCACCCCGGACGCAGGCCTTCTTCCCCCCCAATAACAGAGCACTTAGGTGGGTCACTCATGTGCCAGCCCGCTCCCCCTCGAGGAATGACCACAAAACACACACACATGCATGGACTGTATGTCTGCACACACGCAAGCATGTACAGTATATACTGAATATGATTGCATTGATGCTCACACACATACACTCGTACATTCACACGCCCACATCCATGAACACTCAAACACTTCCCTAGTAGTCAACAAGGAGGATTTCCGACACCTAAATGTTTCTTCTGATAATGCAACACCTTTCTCCATTGACACAGGATAACATTTAAATGATGCCATGCAGGACCTAGGTACTACTTTAGATGAACACAGCAGTCACAGTAGGCCACACTTATCCTGGTTACTGCCACTCCATTAGTTACTACCACAATTCTCCTGGTTACTGCCACTCCTTTAGTTACTATCACAATTCTCCTCGTTGCCGCCACTCCTGGTTACTGCTAGACTTCTCCTGGTTACTGCCACTCCTTTAGTTACTGTCACATTTCTCCTGGTTACTGCCACTCCTGGTTATTATCACACTTCTCCTGGTTACTGCCACTTCTTTAGTTACTATTACACTTCTCCTGGTTACCTCAACTCCTTTAGTTACTATCACACTTCTTCTGGTTACCGCCACTCCTGGTTACTGCCACTCCTGCTTACTATCACACTTCTCCTGGTTACTGCCACTTCTGGTTACTGCCACTCCTTTAGTTACTATCACACTTCTCCTGGTTACTGCCACTTCTGGTTACTGCCACTCCTTTAGTTACTACCACACTTCTCCTGTTTACTGCCAGTCCTTTAGGTACTACCACACTTCTCCCGTTTACTGCCAGTCCTTTAGGAACTACCACACTTCTCCTGGTTACTGCCGCTCCTTTAGGTACTACCACACTTCTCCTGGTTACTGCCACTCCTTTAGGTACTACCACACTTATCCTGGTTACTGCCAGTCCTTTAGGAACTACCACACTTCTCCTGGTTACTGCCACTCCTTTAGGTACTACCACACTTCTCCTGGTTACTGCCACTCCTTTAGGTACTACCACACTTCTCCTGGTTACTGCCACTCCTTTAGGTACTACCACACTTATCCTGGTTACTGCCAGTCCTTTAGGAACTACCACACTTCTCCTGGTTACTGCCACTCCTTTAGGTACTACCACACTTCTCCTGGTTACTGCCACTCCTTTAGGTACTAACACACTTCTCCTGGTTACTGCCACTCCTTTAGGAACTACCACACTTCTCCTGGTTACTGCCACTCCTTTAGGTACTACCACACTTCTCCTGGTTACTGCCACTCCTTTAGGTACTACCACACTTCTCCTGTTTACTGCCACTCCTTTAGGTACTACCACACTTCTCCTGGTTACTGCCACTCCTTTAGGCACTACCACACTTCTCCTGGTTACTGCCACTCCTTTAGGTACTACCACACTTCTCCTGGTTACTGCCACTCCTTTAGGTACTACCACACTTCTCCTGGTTACTGCCACTCCTTTAGGTACTACCACACTTCTCCTGGTTACTGCCACTCCTTTAGGCACTACCACACTTCTCCTGTTTACTGCCACTCCTTTAGGTACTACCACACTTCTCCTGTTTACTGCCACTCCTTTAGGTACTACCACACTTCTCCTGTTTACTGCCAGTCCTTTAGGCACTACCACACTTCTCCTGTTTACTGCCACTCCTTTAGGTACTACCACACTTCTCCTGTTTACTGCCACTCCTTTAGGTACTACCACACTTCTCCTGTTTACTGCCAGTCCTTTAGGAACTACCACACTTCTCCTGGTTACTGCCACTCCTTTAGGTACTACCACACTTCTCCTGTTTACTGCCACTCCTTTAGGAACTACCACACTTCTCCTGGTTACTGCCACTCCTTTAGGTACTACCACACTTCTGGTTACTGCCACTCCTTTAGGTACTACCACACTTCTCCTGGTTACTGCCACTCCTTTAGGTACTACCACACTTCTCCTGGTTACTGCCACTCCTTTAGGAACTACCACACTTCTCCTGGTTACTGTGTCGAGGATAACTGCTGATTTTACAGAAGGAGTAGTAACAAACTACGAGCAGGAATAATGTTCATTGTTATGTACTTAAGAAGCCAATAATTGCGAGAGCATATGTCCTTGACTATTTGCCAGGTTAAATATTCTGCATCCAGAAATATACTGTTCCTACAATTACACACCCCACTGGATCAAACTCGCTTCCCATCAACTCAGGCATCCGCTGACAACATGATCCTCTCATCCTCATCCTGCTAGGCTGAGACACATCTGTAAATGTATTCTCCAAACAGGAGAATCTCAAGTCACTGCAAGAGTCCTACACTAAACATCCTGTTAACGTTACTGTTAACGAACCCTTCCTCTCCTCTGCTGAGAGGTCACAAATAAAAACTCTGTCTGTGTGTGTCTGTGTGTGTGTGTGTGTGCGCACAACTGGAGCCTACTACAACCCTCACTCCCAGATCACAACTGCAGCCACCTGTGGTCCCCACCCGACTCCATCTAAAGAACATCACTCCAGACACCACAGACCACAATGACCTTCATTTTAAGTGACTCCAACTGGAAATTTCTCAGAGAATAATTGCTATGCATGTCATTCAGAAAGCTATGGAGCTTAGCAACAGCAAGTGCCTTGAAAATTCCCTCCGGTACTAATGGTTTGGTGGCAATAAGAGGACATGTAGCTCCTGCAACGCCGCAAGTGGCAGCCAGAGCTGCAGAGAGGATTCCTAACACCAAAATCACTATGTCCACCTTGTTGCCGCGTGGAGATGAGCCCTTCCACATTATTTAGAGCAACAACACTGAGCTGTCTAGAAGCTGTGCTCTCTTTGACAATGTTTACACCACCAGGCCCCATTCAGAGAGGCCAGCTCCAGCCTGCAACATTGGGCTTCCAGAGTGGGCAGCACCCGCCCACCCCACTACCTCCTATGTTAACAGGACAACCCCCCAATCAGAAGAGACCAACATTGGGCTTCCAGAGTGGGCAGCACCCGCCCACCCCACTACCTCCTATGTTAACAGGACAACCCCCCAATCAGAAGAGACCAACACTGGGCTTCCAGAGTGGGCAGCACCCGCCCACTCTGCTGAAGATCTGCTGAAGATCTGCTAAATGTAATCTGCTCAAATGATCAGAAATATAAGTTTTATATAAGCTACCCTGGAAAGGGTTCAAGTTTGCTCATATAAATATGTGTAGCCTCAGAAACTAAATTCAGGAGATTAGTCATTTGCTAATCTTAGGTACTATTAATATATTAGCCATTTCTGAGACTGAAACAGCACCTTTGATGATACAGCAGTTAGGGTTACAAGGATATAACATCTACAGAAAAGACAGGAATGACCACGGGGGAGGGGTTGCTGTATATGGTCAGAGCCATATTCCTGTCAAGCTCAGAGAGGATCTTATGACAAATGAAGTAGAAGTCCTGTGGTTGCAGGTTCACCTGCCTCATCTGAAGCCTCTTCTTTTAGTGTGCTGCTATAGGCCACCAAGTGCAAACTGTCAGTATCTGGAGAATATGTGTTTGATGTTAAACAATACATGTATTTTCTTGGTGACCTGGTGTAACAGTATAACTTTAGACCGTCCCCTCGCCCATACCCTGGCGCGAACCAGGGACCCTCTGCACACATCAACAACAGTCACCCACGAAGCATCGTTACCCATCGCTCCACAAAAGCCCACTCTTGCAGGGCAAGGGGAACCACTACTTCAAGGTCTCAGACGAAGTGACGTCACCGATTGAAATTCTATTTAGCGTGCACCACCGCTAACTAGCTAGCCGTTTTCACATCCGTTACACTCACCCCCCTTTTGACCTCCTCCTTTTCCGCAGCAACCAGTGATCCGGGTCAACAGCATCAATGTAACAGTATAACTTTAGACCGTCCCCTAGCCCATACCCGGGCTCGAACCAGGGACCCTCTGCACACATCAACAACTGACACCCACGAAGCATCGTTACCCATCGCTCCACAAAAGCCGCGGCCTTTGCACAGCAAGGGGAACTACTACTTCAAGGTCTCAGAGCAAGTGAAGTCACCCTTTGAAACGCTATTTAGCGCGCACCACCGCTAACTAAGCTAGCCGTTTCACTGGCATGTCATACTATTTCTGGCCAGACAGCATCAGATACATGGGCAAGATGTAGTAAGACAGAGGGGCGCTGTTTCCCACACTCGGATGCTTTCTCTGGTGAGAGAGTTTCAGCAGAGGAAGAGGCAAATCTGTCCAGAATAAAAACCACCACCATAATATGGCATAATATGCAGACCTAAGCTTGTTGCCTGCCTTTCCGCCTTTGGGACCATAACTCCCGTTGTTAGGGCAGAGACATGAGCATCTCCTCATTATATAACATCTCTAGTTTGCGAATTGGAAAAGAAAAGTTGGCGGGTGCACAGTGCAATTCTTTCTCATTCATTGTTTAATTTTGTGACTTGCTTTCCCTTTGATTGTTTATTTTTTTATATCAATTCCCCATTACATATGTCACCAGTAGGCCTAGTACATATACTGTTAATCCTGTCATTTGGTTACATTCATTTCTGTTAATTACAGTCATTTACCTGGCCAGCTGTGTGCAAATGTAGGAAAGAGCCCATTTGCAATGTCTGATTCTGATTGTCCTAATTCACCACATCCACTACTAATACTGTAAGCTGAGCTTCTCCATCATTTTTTCTTTGCCTCACACATTGTAAACAAAGTATGTTTGTTTGTCTGTAAACAAAGTATGTTTGTTCGTCTGTAAACAAAGTATGTTTGTTCGTCTGTAAACAAAGTATGTTTGTTTGTCTGTAAACAAAGTATGTCTGTTCATCTGTAAACAAAGTATGTTTGTTTGTCTGTAAACAAAGTATGTTTGTTTGTCTGTAAACAAAGTATGTTTGTTTGTCTGTAAACAAAGTTTTAACATACATTGCAAATGATAGTTCCTCAGTTTTGAATCTTTCCAACACTCCTGGCCTCGATAATCACCAAGCCTTGGTGTGAAAGAACAAAATATCATGATCTGATGATCCCATATATCCAGTGGAAACTTCATAAAACACAACTGTCTGATGAGCTCACTGGCGCGGGAAACTCTGAACTCCAACATGCTAGTTGGTACAATGTTACAAGTTTGCTAGCGACAGATTCTGTCCGGATGGAGGTTATAGGCCTACTGCTGCATTGGCCTATAGGCTATGTATCTCTGAGTTCTATGCACACATTTCTTCAGCCACCACTGGATCACAGTGTCTCAATGTGTCCATATAGCAGAGGATCGTGCTTCAGTTGAATTTTTACTTTGAGATTTGTATTATTTTACTTCAGATTGTATGAATAACCACGTGACAATGACTTTTTAAGAAAATGAAGGTTATTATTGAAATGAAACTGTTCCACAAAAATGCACATAAAAAAATAATCAGAACAGTTACGCAGATCGGTAGAAATTAGGGGTGAAACGATAAGTTTATTCGTATTGAACCGTTCGGTACAGTGTCCACGGTGCATGGTTCGGTTCGCAGCAATACATTAATCATATATTATAGCTACAAAAATATATATATTTCATTGTAAAAAAAACATTATTGCATAAACCATAAATTAACATGGGAAAAATATCCACATGGTAATAAAGTTGTCTTTAAAATTGAAAAAAGAAGGTTTGTCTCATAGCTGTATGCAGCTCCGCTCATTAGTTATTTCACTCCAGTGAGAACAGAGCTGAGAGACCGT
Organism: Oncorhynchus keta; assembly: GCF_023373465.1. NCBI lineage: Eukaryota > Metazoa > Chordata > Actinopteri > Salmoniformes > Salmonidae > Oncorhynchus > Oncorhynchus keta. The sequence goes on from NC_068454.1 coordinate 16,946,453, forward strand.
CGTAACAGCAATTAGCTTATGAAGGAACAGAGCTGAGAGACCGTGGTAGCAGCAATTAGCTTATGAAGGAACAGAGCTGAGAGACCGTGGTAGCAGCAATTAGCTTATGAAGGAACAGAGCTGAGAGACCGTCGTAGCAGCAATTAGCTTATGAAGGAACAGAGCTGAGAGACCGTCGTAGCAGCAATTAGCTTATGAAGGAACAGAGCTGAGAGACCGTGGTAGCAGGAATTAGCTTATGAAGGAACAGAGCTGAGAGACCGTGGTAGCAGCAATTAGCTTATGAAGGAACAGAGCTGAGAGACCGTGGTAGCAGCAATTGGCTTATGAAGGAACAGAGCTGAGAGACCGTGGTAGCAGCAATTAGCTTATGAAGGAACAGAGCTGAGAGACCGTGGTAGCAGCAATTGGCTTATGAAGGAACAGAGCTGAGAGACCGTGGTAGCAGCAATTAGCTTATGAAGGAACAGAGCTGAGAGACCGTGGTAGCAGCAATTAGCTTATGAAGGAACAGAGCTGAGAGACCGTCGCAGCAGCAATTAGCTTATGAAGGAACAGAGCTGAGAGACCGTGGTAGCAGCAATTAGCTTATGAAGGAACAGAGCTGAGAGACCGTGGTAGCAGCAATTGGCTTATGAAGGAACAGAGCTGAGAGACCGTGGTAGCAGCAATTAGCTTATGAAGGAATAGAGCTGAGAGACCGTGGTAGCAGCAATTAGCTTATGAAGGAATAGAGCTGAGAGACCGTGGTAGAAGCAATTAGCTTATGAAGGAATTAGCAGTTAGTTAAATGCAAAGGAGCAACATGGCGAGCCAGAACTAGAAGACACCCCAGTATCATTCAGGTCTGCCGTCTTGGAACATTTTGGTTTCCCTGTAAACTATAAAGGGGATTGCCAACAAGTGGTGGATATAACATCTACATATAGGCTCTGTTCATTACTGATAGCCTGTTAGAGTGGTGGATATAACATCTACATGTAGGCTCTGTTCATTACTGATAGCCTGTTAGAGTGGTGGATATAACATCTACAACATGTAGGTTCTGTTCATTACTGATAGCCTGTTAGAGTGGTGGATATAACATATACAACATGTAGGCTCTGTTCATTACTGATAGCCTGTTAGAGTGGTGGATATAACATCTACAACATGTAGGCTCTGTTCATTACTGATAGCCTGTTAGAGTGGTGGATATAACATCTACATATAGGCTCTGTTCATTACTGATAGACTGTTAGAGTGGTGGATATAACATATACAACATGTGGGCTCTGTTCATTGCTGATAGCCTATTAGAGTGGTGGATATAACATCTACATATAGGCTCTGTTCATTACTGATAGCCTGTTAGAGTGGTGGATATAACATCTACAACATGTAGGCTCTGTTCATTACTGATAGCCTATTAGAGTGGTGGATATAACATCTACAACATGTAGGCTCTGTTCATTACTGATAGCCTATTAGAGTGGTGGATATAACATCTACATGTAGGTTCTGTTCATTGCTGATAGCCTATTAGAGTGGTGGATATAACATCTACATGTAGGTTCTGTTCATTACTGATAGCCTGTTAGAGTGGTGGATATAACATCTACATGTAGGTTCTGTTCATTACTGATAGCCTGTTAGAGTGGTGGATATAACATCTACATGTAGGTTCTGTTCATTACTGATAGCCTGTTAGAGTGGTGGATATAACATCTACAACATGTAGGCTCTGTTCATTACTGATAGCCTGTTAGAGTGGTGGATATAACATCTACATGTAGGCTCTGTTCATTACTGATAGCCTGTTAGAGTGGTGGATATAACATCTACAACATGTAGGCTCTGTTCATTACTGATAGCCTGTTAGAGTGGTGGATATAACATCTACATGTAGGCTCTGTTCATTACTGATAGCCTGTTAGAGTGGTGGATATAACATCTACAACATGTAGGCTCTGTTCATTACTGATAGCCTGTTAGAGTGGTGGATATAACATATACAACATGTGGGCTCTGTTCATTGCTGATAGCCTATTAGAGTGGTGGATATAACATCTACAACATGTAGGCTCTGTTCATTACTGATAGCCTGTTAGAGTGGTGGATATAACATCTACAACATGTAGGCTCTGTTCATTACTGATAGCCTGTTAGAGTGGTGGATATAACATATACAACATGTGGGCTCTGTTCATTGCTGATAGCCTATTAGAGTGGTGGATATAACATCTACATATAGGCTCTGTTCATTACTGATAGCCTGTTAGAGTGGTGGATATAACATCTACAACATGTAGGCTCTGTTCATTACTGATAGCCTGTTAGAGTGGTGGATATAACATCTACAACATGTAGGCTCTGTTCATTACTGATAGCCTGTTAGAGTGGTGGATATAACATCTACATGTAGGCTCTGTTCATTACTGATAGCCTGTTAGAGTGGTGGATATAACATATACAACATGTAGGTTCTGTTCATTACTGATAGCCTGTTAGAGTGGTGGATATAACATCTACATGTAGGCTCTGTTCATTACTGATAGCCTGTTAGAGTGGTGGATATAACATCTACAACATGTAGGTTCTGTTCATTACTGATAGCCTGTTAGAGTGGTGGATATAACATCTACAACATGTAGGTTCTGTTCATTACTGATAGCCTGTTAGAGTGGTGGATATAACATCTACAACATGTAGGCTCTGTTCATTACTGATAGCCTGTTAGAGTGGTGGATATAACATCTACATGTAGGCTCTGTTCATTACTGATAGCCTGTTAGAGTGGTGGATATAACATCTACAACATGTAGGCTCTGTTCATTACTGATAGCCTGTTAGAGTGGTGGATATAACATCTACAACATGTAGGCTCTGTTCATTACTGATAGCCTGTTAGAGTGGTGGATATAACATCTACAACATGTAGGCTCTGTTCATTACTGATAGCCTGTTATATAACATCTACAACATGTAGGCTGGATAGCCTGTTAGATGGTGGATATAACATCTACATGTAGGCTCTGTTCATTACTGATAGCCTGTTAGAGTGGTGGATATAACATCTACAACATGTAGGCTCTGTTCATTACTGATAGCCTGTTAGAGTGGTGGATATAACATCTACAACATGTAGGCTCTGTTCATTACTGATAGCCTGTTAGAGTGGTGGATATAACATCTACAACATGTAGGCTCTGTTCATTACTGATAGCCTGTTAGAGTGGTGGATATAACATCTACAACATGTAGGCTCTGTTCATTACTGATAGCCTATTAGAGTGGTGGATATAACATCTACAACATGTAGGCTCTGTTCATTACTGATAGCCTGTTAGAGTGGTGGATATAACATCTACAACATGTAGGCTCTGTTCATTACTGATAGCCTGTTAGAGTGGTGGATATAACATCTACAACATGTAGGCTCTGTTCATTACTGATAGCCTGTTAGAGTGGTGGATATAACATCTACAACATGTAGGCTCTGTTCATTACTGATAGCCTGTTAGCCTGTAGGCTCTGTTCATTACTGATAGCCTGAGTGGTGGATATAACATCTACAACATGTAGGCTCTGTTCATTACTGATAGCCTGTTAGAGTGGTGGATATAACATCTACAACATGTAGGCTCTGTTCATTACTGATAGCCTGTTAGAGTGGTGGATATAACATCTACAACATGTAGGCTCTGTTCATTACTGATAGCCTGTTAGGTGGTGGATATAACATCTGTAGGCTCTGTTCATTACTGGATAGCCTATACTGAGTGGTGGATATAACATCTACAACATATAGGCCTGTTAGAGCCTGGTGGATATAACATCTATCTCTGTTCACTGATAGCCTGTTAGAGTGGTGGATATAACATCTACATATAGGCTCTGTTCATTACTGATAGCCTGTTAGAGTGGTGGATATAACATCTACAACATGTAGGCTCTGTTCATTACTGATAGCCTGTTAGAGTGGTGGATATAACATCTACATATAGGCTCTGTTCATTACTGATAGCCTGTTAGAGTGGTGGATATAACATCTACATATAGGCTCTGTTCATTACTGATAGCCTGTTAGAGTGGTGGATATAACATCTACATGTAGGCTCTGTTCATTACTGATAGCCTGTTAGAGTGGTGGATATAACATCTACATGTAGGTTCTGTTCATTACTGATAGCCTGTTAGAGTGGTGGATATAACATCTACATGTAGGTTCTGTTCATTACTGATAGCCTGTTAGAGTGGTGGATATAACATCTACATATAGGCTCTGTTCATTACTGATAGCCTGTTAGAGTGGTGGATATAACATCTACATGTAGGCTCTGTTCATTACTGATAGCCTGTTAGAGTGGTGGATATAAAATCTACATGTAGGTTCTGTTCATTACTGATAGCCTGTTAGAGTGGTGGATATAACATCTACATGTAGGTTCTGTTCATTACTGATAGCCTGTTAGAGTGGTGGATATAACATCTACATATAGGTTCTGTTCATTACTGATAGCCTGTTAGAGTGGTGGATATAACATCTACAACATGTAGGCTCTGTTCATTACTGATAGCCTGTTAGAGTGGTGGATATAACATCTACAACATGTAGGCTCTGTTCATTACTGATAGCCTGTTAGAGTGGTGGATATAACATCTACAACATGTAGGTTCTGTTCATTACTGATAGCCTGTTAGAGTGGTGGATATAACATCTACATGTAGGCTCTGTTCATTACTGATAGCCTGTTAGAGTGGTGGATATAACATCTACAACATGTAGGCTCTGTTCATTACTGATAGCCTGTTAGAGTGGTGGATATAACATCTACAACATGTAGGTTCTGTTCATTACTGATAGCCTGTTAGAGTGGTGGATATAACATCTACATATAGGCTCTGGCTCTGTTCATTACTGATAGCCCTGTTAGAGTGGTGGATATAACATCTACATGTAGGTTCTGTTCATTACTGATAGCCTGTTAGTTGGATATAACATCTACATGTAGGTTCTGTTCAGATAGCCTGTTAGGTGGTGGATATAACATCTACATGTAGGTTCTGTTCATTACTGATAGCCTGTTAGAGTGGTGGATATAACATCTACATATAGGCTCTGTTCATTACTGATAGCCTGTTAGAGTGGTGGATATAACATCTACATGTAGGCTCTGTTCATTACTGATAGCCTGTTAGAGTGGTGGATATAACATCTACATGTAGGTTCTGTTCATTACTGATAGCCTGTTAGAGTGGTGGATATAACATCTACATGTAGGTTCTGTTCATTACTGATAGCCTGTTAGAGTGGTGGATATAACATCTACATATAGGTTCTGTTCATTACTGATAGCCTGTTAGAGTGGTGGATATAACATATACAACATGTAGGCTCTGTTCATTACTGATAGCCTGTTAGAGTGGTGGATATAACATCTACAACATGTAGGCTCTGTTCATTACTGATAGCCTGTTAGAGTGGTGGATATAACATCTACAACATATAGGCTCTGTTCATTACTGATAGCCTGTTAGAGTGGTGGATATAACATCTACATGTAGGTTCTGTTCATTACTGATAGCCTGTTAGAGTGGTGGATATAACATCTACATGTAGGTTCTGTTCATTACTGATAGCCTGTTAGAGTGGTGGATATAACATCTACATGTAGGTTCTGTTCATTACTGATAGCCTGTTAGAGTGGTGGATATAACATCTACATGTAGGTTCTGTTCATTACTGATAGCCTGTTAGAGTGGTGGATATAACATCTACAACATGTAGGCTCTGTTCATTACTGATAGCCTGTTAGAGTGGTGGATATAACATCTACATGTAGGCTCTGTTCATTACTGATAGCCTGTTAGAGTGGTGGATATAACATCTACATATAGGTTCTGTTCATTACTGATAGCCTGTTAGAGTGGTGGATATAACATCTACATGTAGGTTCTGTTCATTACTGATAGCCTGTTAGAGTGGTGGATATAACATCTACATATAGGCTCTGTTCATTACTGATAGCCTGTTAGAGTGGTGGATATAACATCTACATGTAGGTTCTGTTCATTACTGATAGCCTGTTAGAGTGGTGGATATAACATCTACATGTAGGTTCTGTTCATTACTGATAGCCTGTTAGAGTGGTGGATATAACATCTACATGTAGGTTCTGTTCATTACTGATAGCCTGTTAGAGTGGTGGATATAACATCTACATGTAGGTTCTGTTCATTACTGATAGCCTGTTAGAGTGGTGGATATAACATCTACATATAGGCTCTGTTCATTACTGATAGCCTGTTAGAGTGGTGGATATAACATCTACATGTAGGCTCTGTTCATTACTGATAGCCTGTTAGAGTGGTGGATATAACATCTACATGTAGGTTCTGTTCATTACTGATAGCCTGTTAGAGTGGTGGATATAACATCTACATGTAGGTTCTGTTCATTACTGATAGCCTGTTAGAGTGGTGGATATAACATCTACATATAGGTTCTGTTCATTACTGATAGCCTGTTAGAGTGGTGGATATAACATATACAACATGTAGGCTCTGTTCATTACTGATAGCCTGTTAGAGTGGTGGATATAACATCTACAACATGTAGGCTCTGTTCATTACTGATAGCCTGTTAGAGTGGTGGATATAACATCTACAACATATAGGCTCTGTTCATTACTGATAGCCTGTTAGAGTGGTGGATATAACATCTACTTGTAGGTTCTGTTCATTACTGATAGCCTGTTAGAGTGGTGGATATAACATCTACATGTAGGTTCTGTTCATTACTGATAGCCTGTTAGAGTGGTGGATATAACATCTACATGTAGGTTCTGTTCATTACTGATAGCCTGTTAGAGTGGTGGATATAACATCTACATATAGGTTCTGTTCATTACTGATAGCCTGTTAGAGTGGTGGATATAACATCTACATGTAGGTTCTGTTCATTACTGATAGCCTGTTAGAGTGGTGGATATAACATCTACAACATGTAGGCTCTGTTCATTACTGATAGCCTGTTAGAGTGGTGGATATAACATCTACATGTAGGTTCTGTTCATTACTGATAGCCTGTTAGAGTGGTGGATATAACATCTACATATAGGCTCTGTTCATTACTGATAGCCTGTTAGAGTGGTGGATATAACATCTACATGTAGGTTCTGTTCATTACTGATAGCCTGTTAGAGTGGTGGATATAACATCTACATATAGGCTCTGTTCATTACTGATAGCCTGTTAGAGTGGTGGATATAACATCTACATATAGGTTCTGTTCACCACTTACATGGTGGAAGACCAAAGACCCTCATGTTGCCATGTTAGCAAGGTGCTACCTGGCTGTGCCTGGGACCTCTGTCCCTAGCGAGAGGGTATTCTCCACAGCGGCTGACATTGTCACAGATACCTGGCTGTGCCTGGGACCTCTGTCCCTAGCGAGAGGGTATTCTCCACAGCGGCTGACATTGTCACAGATACCTGGCTGTGCCTGGGACCTCTGTCCCTAGCGAGAGGGTATTCTCCACAGCGGCTGACTATTAGAGTGGTGGATATTGTCACAGATACCTGGCTGTGCCTGGGACCTCTGTCCCTAGCGAGAGGGTATTCTCCACAGTGGCTGACATTGTCACAGATACCTGGCTGTGCCTGGGACCTCTGTCCCTAGCGAGAGGGTATTCTCCACAGTGGCTGACATTGTCACAGATACCTGGCTGTGCCTGGGACCTCTGTCCCTAGCGAGAGGGTATTCTCCACAGCGGCTGACATTGTCACAGATACCTGGCTGTGCCTGGGACCTCTGTCCCTAGCGAGAGGGTATTCTCCACAGTGGCTGACATTGTCACAGATACCTGGCTGTGCCTGGGACCTCTGTCCCTAGCGAGAGGGTATTCTCCACAGTGGCTGACATTGTCACAGATACCTGGTCCTTGGTCTGTAGCTCAGTTGGTAGAGCATGGCGCTTGTAACGCCAGGGTAGTGGGTTCGATCCCTGGGACCACCCATACGTAGAATGTATGCACATATGACTGTAAGTCGCTTTGGATAAAAGCGTCTGCTAAATGGCATATATTATTATTATATATTAGATACCTGGCTGTGCCTGGGACCTCTGTCCCTAGCGAGAGGGTATTCTCCACAGCGGCTGGCATTGTCACAGCTAGCTGATCTGTGCTCACTGCAGATAATGTGGATAGACTAATCTTCTTAAAGAAAAACTTTCAAATCTGATCAAAATGTATTTATTTGTAATTGTTTTCAAGTAACTAGTCTCAAGTGGTCCTATTTTGTTTAAGGCACTGCTATGTGACAAAGTGTTTCAATATGCTGCTTAACTATGCACTCTTTTGTTGAAGTTGTTTTTTAAATGCCTATTTTATTGTTTTATGTTATAAGGCAGGCACTGCTGTTTTGTGTATGTTTGCCTATGCTGCTAAAAGCCAAACCACCAATGTTATTTATTGGTATACAAGGAAAATAGAAAATACATTTTCTCAGGTACAAATGATATATTTTTCTTCTTTGGACGTATCATGTTTCAAGTGGTCCCATTTTGTTTGAGGTACAGCTATGTGACTTCATTTTGATATATGCTGCTGGACTATGCACTAATCTGTTTGAAATGATTATTTTATTTCATGTTATAAGACAGGCACTGCTGGTTTTTGTTGTCCCTTTGTTTTCATATCGTCCTGGGAATTCAAGCTACCCTGATTACTATTATAATAAATGGAAATCTAAATACTAATTATATATTTCACAGGCATTTATTTTGTCGATGTATCGAAACTGTACCGAACTGTGACACCATTGTACCATATCGTACCGAACCGTGACACCATTGTACCGTATCGTACCGAACCGTGACACCATTGTACCATATCGTACCGAACCGTGACACCATTGTACCATATCGTACCGAACCGTGACACCACTGTACCGTATCGTACCGAACCGTGACACCATTGTACCGTATCGTACCGAACCGTGACACCATTTTACCGTATCGTACCAAACCCTGATATCGTACCGGTCCTGATAGTGTACATAGTATTTTTGTTGTCTCTTGGTGCCTTTCCTATATATAACTCTTATTTAATGTGCATGTTTTATTTCATGTAATATCTTATGTTGTTCTTGTCTATTACTGTTCTGTACTTTGTCATGTATTTTTACATTATATGTGGACCCCAGGAAGAGTAGCTGGACCCCAGGAAGAGTAGCTGGACCCCAGGAAGAGTAGCTGGACCCCAGGAAGAGTAGCTGGACCCCAGGAAGAGTAGCTGGACCCCAGGAAGAGTAGCTGGACCCCAGGAACAGTAGCTGGACCCCAGGAAGAGTAGCTGGACCCCAGGAAGAGTAGCTGCTACATGTGCAGTAGCTAATGGGGATCGTAATAAACTAAACTAAATAGTGACATTCGCTGAATCTGAAAAAGTCCCGATGCTGAACTGAAAACAGTCTAGTCTTGGATGCTGCCTGTCTAAAAATATCCCTTGTTCTACATTCTGTCCTGGTATCACTGGCATTAGAGGCTTGGCCTAAAGTAGCAAAATACAAAGACGGCCTGAGCCATGTCACACGCTTCTCATCAGGTTGAGACCAAATCTGATAAGAGACTAGCACAACAAGCCTTTTCATCATCTGGCCTCAAAAATCTTTAACTCATAGAAAAGTCAGGGTATGATATTAAAGATTGTGTTGCAGATGATAACACTCACATCTTCTGACCATATCTGGTACTAACATTCTTGATCGAGGCAAACAGGACCAAACCCACACACACAAACACACATGCATGGGCGTGTGGGCACATATGCACACACAAACGCATGCACACACGCACACACACTAAGGGAATGCATGCATAATGGGCATGGTAAGACCACCACACGGGAAGGGTGTGAAGAAACAGGACAAAATTAAATGGCCCATGTGAAATGAATATGTAAAGATTTTTGAGGCCAGATGATGAAAAGGCTTGAAATGAATATGTCCAAGGAAACAGAGGATAAAAAGAACAAAAACATTATAGGCCTTTTGAACTGGCTATTAACTCTGGGTAACAAGCTGGCCTTGTTAATTCCTCCTCCCTATCTCCTTTCTCAAAATCCTTCACACGTTTTACGGCAAGTTAGAACTCTCGGTTAAATTCCAAAAGAAAGAAAGAAAGAGAGAGAGAGAGAGAGAGAGAGAAAGAGAGAACTAAGGTCAGTCGACAATATGTTGCACTGTTTAGTTGTGGATTCATGGTAACCAAAGATGACTGTATCATAACTTCAGAGTAGAAACTCTCTGAGGGGTTTGCTGGGGGGGAACGTTTATAGTTCTCTAATGGGAATCTCTCTCAAATCCAGTGCTGAGTGATTAGTGCTTTTTGAGGTCGGTTTCGGTTTTGGTTCGGTTTAAAAAAAAATCTGTTTCTGTTTACATTTTTTTAAACAATACAGGTTAAATGTTGTAAAAAGACAGAATAAAGCCATTTATGGTAGTGACTGCCCATTAACAGCACTTATTAGGCTCTAACCATCATTTATTCACATTACTTTACTTGAATCAAATATTTTGGTTATATATTACATATTTGTTTTTAGTATGATGATGACTTTATTATTTAATGAATAAAACCTCAATGATGATAGTGACTGACCATTACTGCTTATCACCTACTAATAAACCATCATTTATTCACATTACTTTACTTTAATCAAATATTTCAGTGATGTGTATATTTTGTTATTTTATTTGATGACTTATTATTTAATCTCATTTGTGCTCAGACAGTAGCATCCAGCCAGTGCTTCACAAAGGGTCATCCTTCAGGCTAGTAGGCTAGCCCAGGGGTTCACAAAGGGTCATCCTTCAGGCTAGTAGGCTAGCCCAGGGGTTCACAAAGGGTCATCCTTCAGGCTAGTAGGCTAGCCCAGGGGTTCACAAAGGGTCATCCTTCAGGCTAGTAGGCTAGCCCAGGGGTTCACAAAGGGTCATCCTTCAGGCTAGTAGGCTAGCCCAGGGGTTCACAAAGGGTCATCCTTCAGGCTAGTAGGCTAGCCCAGGGGTTCACAAGGGTCCCCTTCAGGCTAGTAGGCTAGCCCAGGGGTTCACAAAGGGTCATCCTTCAGGCTAGTAGGCTAGCCCAGGGGTTCACAAAGGGTCATCCTTCAGGCTAGTAGGCTACCCCAGGGGTTCACAAAGGGTCATCCTTCAGGCTAGTAGGCTAGCCCAGGGGTTCACAAGGGGTCATCCTTCAGGCTAGTAGGCTAGCCCAGGGGTTCACAAAGGGTCATCCTTCAGGCTAGTAGGCTAGCCCAGGGGTTCACAAAGGGTCATCCTTCAGGCTAGTAGGCTAGCCCAGGGGTTCACAAGGGGTCATCCTTCAGGCTAGTAGGCTAGCCCAGGGGTTCACAAAGGGTCCCCCTTCAGGCTAGTAGGCTAGCCCAGGGGTTCACAAAGGGTCATCCTTCAGGCTAGTAGGCTAGCCCAGGGGTTCACAAAGGGTCATCCTTCAGGCTAGTAGGCTAGCCCAGGGGTTCACAAAGGGTCATCCTTCAGGCTAGTAGGCTAGCCCAGGGGTTCACAAAGGGTCATCCTTCAGGCTAGTAGGCTAGCCCAGGGGTTCACAAAGGGTCATCCTTCAGGCTAGTAGGCTAGCCCAGGGGTTCACAAAGGGTCATCCTTCAGGCTAGTAGGCTAGCCCAGGGGTTCACAAAGGGTCATCCTTCAGGCTAGTAGGCTAGCCCAGGGGTTCACAAAGGGTCATCCTTCAGGCTAGTAGGCTAGCCCAGGGGTTCACAAAGGGTCATCCTTCAGGCTAGTAGGCTAGCCCAGGAGTTCACAAAGGGTCATCCTTCAGGCTAGTAGGCTAGCCCAGGGGTTCACAAAGGGTCATCCTTTAGGCTTGTAGGCTAGCCCAGGGGTTCACAATTTTTTTCACTCAGGCCCCCTTTCCGGCATTGGGGAACATCCTGCGCACGCGCCACATCTATTTCTATGGGCACAAGCACTGTTCATGACACACACTGTTTACACCCCTCTTGTTGGAGGAGATAAGATTTTGCAGGTTTAAACCTTATTTCCTATTTTGTCATAGGGTGCAGAGACGGGTTTTCTTTTTTATAGCACATTTGTTTGCAATTCTATTCATTTTGCTATGTCTAATTGTGTATTTATGTGATATTTGACTGACTCAAACATTTCAACAAAATCTATGGGCAAAAAAACCTAGCTAAAAAACATTAGCTGGCATGGGCTAGATGATCTGAACATTTTAGACAAGTTATAAATAGCTCTCTAAGGTATGCAATGACTGACATGACAAGAGAAACACTGATGATGGACTTCCCAATTTGAAATTGCAACTCATGCATTCTACTATTACAACTTTCAAGAGTTAGTTGAAAGCCGGATTGAGTTCCTTAAAAAATATATTTTTAAATCAGCATGTTGTTTGTGCAACAGTATCTTCTAAATCAAAGAGGAATATGTTAGCTACATGAAGTAGCTAAGAGAAAACTTGTAATGTAGCCAAAGCTCATAGGGTCCCCTAAGAAACACTTATCAAAACTTTAGTTCCTACCCTGTCACAATAACGCCTCCCTGGCATTTTAATTCGTGGTGATCTCAAAAAACAATGTATTCAAAGTGCCCACTACTATAACTACTATACTATAACTATGGAATTAGAATAGTCATTATATTTCCATGATTCCAACAGTTTTGCACAAATTCGCAAGTCAAATCGCAATTGCAACATTTGGTTAAAAATAAGTCCTAGATTATTTGCCCATATCGTGCAGTAAAACGTGGCAGTTTGGAAATGACCTCAATTGAGCAGTGGTGTAAAGTACGTAAGTAAAAATACTTTCAAGTACTACTTATCTTTTTTTTGTTGGTATATGTACTTTATTTTACTGTTTTTATTTTTGACAACCTTTGCTTTTACTTCACTACATTCCTAAAGACAATATTGTACTTTTTACTCCATACATTTTCCCTGACACCTAAAAGTACTCGTTACATTTTGAATGTAACGAGTAAAAAACAACAACACTCACAAACTTTTAGTTTGCTATTCATAAGAAGCAAGAAGCATTGCCTGATGTGAACCATGCCTCGAACAAAATAGATTTCAGAAGACCTAAGATAGCAGGACAGGAAAATGGTCCAATTCACGCACTTGTCAAGAGAACATCCCTGGTTGTCTAATGCCTCTGATCTGGTGGACTCACTAAACACAAATGATTTGTTTGTAAATTGTCTGAGTGTTGGAGTGTGCCCCTGGCTATCTGTAAATAATGTCTGAGTGTTGGAGTGTGCCCCTGGCTATCTGTAAATTATGTCTGAGTGTTGGAGTGTGCCCCTGGCTATCTGTAAATCATGTCTGAGTGTTGGAGTGTGCCCCTGGCTATCTGTAAATTATGTCTGAGTGTTGGAGTGTGCCCCTGGCTATCTGTAAATAATGTCTGAGTGTTGGAGTGTGCCCCTGGCTATCTGTAAATAATGTCTGAGTGTTGGAGTGTGCCCCTGGCTATCTGTAAATTATGTCTGAGTGTTGGAGTGTGCCCCTGGCTATCTGTAAATAATGTCTGAGTGTTGGAGTGTGCCCCTGGCTATCTGTAAATAATGTCTGAGTGTAGGAGTGTGCCCCTGGCTATCTGTAAATAATGTCTGAGTGTAGGAGTGTGCCCCTGTCTATCTGTAAATTATGTCTGAGTGTTGGAGTGTGCCCCTGGGTATCTGCAAATTATGTCTGAGTGTTGGAGTGTGCCCCTGGCTATCTGTAAATAATGTCTGAGTGTTGGAGTGTGCCCCTGGCTATCTGTAAATAATGTCTGAGTGTAGGAGTGTGCCCCTGGCTATCTGTAAATAATGTCTGAGTGTAGGAGTGTGCCCCTGGCTATCTGTAAATAATGTCTGAGTGTAGGAGTGTGCCCCTGGCTATCTGTAAATAATGTCTGAGTGTAGGAGTGTGCCCCTGGCTATCTGTAAATAATGTCTGAGTGTAGGAGTGTGCCCCTGGCTATCTGTAAATAAAAACAAGAAAATGGTGCCATCTGGTTTGCTTAATAAGGAATTTGAAATGATTTCTACTTTTACTTTTGATACTTAATTACATTTGATCAATTACATGTACTTTTGATACTTACGTATATCTAAAACCAAATATTTTTAGACTTTTACTAAAGTATTATTTTACTGGGTGACTCACTTTTACTTTAGAAATGTTCTATTAATGTATCTTTACTTTTACTCAAGTATGATAATTGGGTACTTTTTCCACCACTGCAACTGAGTGCAGGGAATGCAGAAGTGATGTTTTGGTTGAAGTTGAATTGAACAGTATAAAACAATCAGAATGGAGAAAGACTCATTGAAATCACTTAGAATGTACGTGTTGCCACCCTAGGATCACTCACTACTTATAAAGCAAATGTAGAACTGTTAGAATTCAAAACTAAAAATACTGTCAAATACCGTCAGACCGTCCAATTTTTTTATTTTAACTGCTGGAATATAACATTTTGGCCATTTCGCCCAGCCCTACTGACAGATCTACATGTAGGTCAAAGCCAATCTCCTGACTGTAATACAGAGAAAGTCTGGGAGGTGGGTAATCATTCCTCAAGAAGCTGCCCATACACATACCCTGAGTAAGAGAGTGCACACATAGTGGCACATACTTTCTGACTTAAGAACAGGGAGGAGGGCAGCCAGGTCACCCATGACTCAAGTCAGTATTCGACATCAATCCATGCCTCTGATTCCAAAAGTTGCAAGTTGGAAACCAGCGATATAAAGCAGTTATTTTATATTATTTCAATCTTGTCTCATCACTGCAACTCCCCAACGGGCTCGGGAGGTGAAGGTCGAGTCATGCGTCCTCTGAAACATGATCCTCCAAACCAGGCTCCTTAATTAACACCCGCCCACTTAACCCGGAACCCAGCGGCACCAATGTGTTGGAGGAAACACCATTCAACTGACGACCGAGGTCAGCCTGCATCAAGGAGTTGCTAGAGCGTGATGAGCCAAGTAAAGCAGCCCGGCCAAACACTCCCCTAACTGGGATGACGCTGGGCCAATTGTGCACCACCTTATGGGATTCCCGATCACAGCTGGATGTGATAAAGCCTGGGACACAGCCCAGGATCAAACCCGGGTCTGCGATGCAGTGCCTTCGACCACTGTGCCATTCAGGAGGCCCAAGAAAGCTGTTTTAAGCCTATTCCAGTCCTTATCTTAACCATTCTGAGCTAATTTGTAACCTTAGGAATTTGGAGTTAATGCCTGAACTTAACCTTAAATACTTCAAAATGTGACGTTTGAGAAACATGGATGGACGTCTAATTCTGACATGAGACTGTGAGAGCTAGCAGAGAGATTATTTTATTAATGGATATTCACCATGACTAATAATTTAGGGTCAACAGTACCGGGGTCACAACCCGTAACCCCTAACCTCAACACTGCAATGGTCAGCAGTCCACTTCAGCTTTTAAACCAAACAGACATCACTGGAATTACCTAATGAGGTACCTCTTTCCTTACAAAATATTTGAGAAGGTTAGAGAGAGTGTGCGAGGAATGGATGTTTTATCTTACACTAGGGGGACTCTAACATGGGGTTATAGGTCACTGGTCACATGGTACACAGGTGGGTTCTTACCTTCTCACAGGAAAATGCTTATAGAATGCACCTCTCTTCACACAGTATTTATTATATGTAAAGTTGCTCTAGCTAATTTAGCTTCAATATCTGAAATAAATGGGAACATCACCCAACCAAAGATGTAGCTACGTCTGAAAAGCTAATTCTATGTGGACACATCCTGAACTGCTCTCAAACTGAGCCAGTTGTCATTACCCCTTCATATTGCAATCTAAATTAAATGGGACCCTCTGCCATGATAGTTATTTCTCCCTCAAAATAAGTTCAGTAGAAAATCATCCCACAGATGTCTTGGCAGGAAAGTAACACATGAACAAATGACAAAAACAGTTCAAGCAGCTCAGTGAGAAAAAAGCCCTAGAGACAATCAAGTTGCTACCAGCTCTCACAGTCTCACGTCAGGGCAAATTCTTAAGGTTGGGCATTAACTTCAAATGGTTAAGGCAAGGGTTAAAGTTTGGAATAGGCTTAAAACAAACATCTCAAAAACAGCTTTCTATTGCTGGATTCAAACTTGCAACCTTTGAAATTAGAGGCAGATACTTAAGTTCAAGCATTAACTCCAAATTCTTAAGGTTGGGCATTAACTTTGAATGGTTAAGGTAAGGTTTAAGGCTTGGGATAGGCTTAAAAACAAAAATATTAAAAACAACGTATTCTCACTTGCAACCTTTGGAATCAGAGGCAGATGCTTACTGAAACCGACCTTAAGGTAACAGCGCTCACTGTTGCCCCTAGTGGCCGGTTTCCACTTCATCTCCCAACGTCTTCAGACATAGATCGAATACTGACTTGTGTCGTCGGTGACCTGGCTGCGAGTTCAGCTGACATGCCCACTGCTCCAAGAAGCAAGCAACCAGCGTTAAATGCAAATGTGCCCACAGCTGTCCCCTCGTCAACAATACTGCCCCCCCTCCTACCGCATGATGAGTTTAAAATAAAACTTACTGCGTCAACTCCCGACGCTAGGATGGCCACCGAAAAACATAGAATCAGAAACCTAAAGGGAAAGGGAGAGTGAATGAGTTAATATACATTTTACACAGACAACGGTATACCACAACACATAACAACATAATAGAGCCCGCTGAGCACTTGCCTCGGGTTCTTCAGTTGTCTCTGGTGTGTTGCCTGCATTGCCCCACTCATCCGAACTTCAAACTTAATTCCTACTGCAACTAGTGTTCTTCTCCAGGTATAGTAGCAGCCCTAATGCATGTCGGGCAGGCCACGAACACAACTGAGACAAAAAACATGGCATTTATTTGTTGAACAACATGACATTATAACAGTATATATCGTTAATGTCGAAAAAAAATACACTGTTCGCCGCGCGCGTGCGTAAACGTTTTTGAAACGCACAATATTGTTGTCAATATATATATATATATTACACATGATATTCATATAAAAGTGGAGACATGGATGCGGGTTATAAATCTCCTTCAAGAGTAGTTGGGTTTGTCTGTAGGCTTTACGCATGTGATGTCTGTACCTGTAGGCTATCCAAATAGGCTATTATAACACATGGAAATGGGAAAACCACATAAGATCTCTGAACAAGTGTGTTAGTGAACGAGACAACAATTAACACAAAAAAACACTTTTTCTACCTGGGATCTGTTGCGCTTGTCGGGGGAAGAGTCTAGCGTGTGAGGGTATACACGCCAGATCCCGGCGATGTAAAATCTCAGTTGTCCCGGTCGCTCTGTCACCAATATACAGATAATGAGCAGTCTCTCTCCTAACAGTTAAAGTTGAAGTGGTGCTTTGTAACAACATGGTTGTGTCCGTACATATGGGCAAGCGTGGTCGTTAACAGGGGGTGTGGTTGACGACAAACAAGAACAAGTTGCATTGATCAGAAAGAGGCTCACAACGTCCAGGGCAAATATGCAACCCAACGCACTGCACAAGCTCTGCTGATAGTCTGTATTTCCTTTAAGAAGAAGAATACGAAGGTTTCAACAAGTGGTCTTTAGTGGACATTCGGGACAGTTGTAGGCCTGCATACATTTCCATTGTGTCCCAACGCAATAATGTTCCAGAGTTGCACCCTGGTTTTGTTGGTGGCTCTCTGCTACGCCGTATACCAGACAGAGGCGGAGGTAAGAGTCATTTTAACTAACTGTTTAATTGAACATGGTAAAAACTGTATTGTGTTACTATCTTATGTGTTCAACTTGAGAAATAGGCTACTGTATAAGTTGTGCGTTTGGAGTTTTGGAAGTTGCGCTCATGGTGTGCTCGATGCCTCTCCAAGACTCAGCATTGACAATTGACTGAGTGCGTGTTTAAAGTTCAAAACATTAAATACAAGTTTGGTATCTTATTATGCATTTCTAAGATGAAGAATTTTGCACAATACCTATACAATAGCTGTGAATAAAGCCCACCTGTCATGTCCAAACTGATGGTGGCAAATTCTTAGGAATTCTCACCATTTATCAGGTTCACATTGGACATCACTGACCACTCTCAATATATCTTCACCCAACTCTTTGAATAGTCCGTTTTCTTTAGATTTTGAATGTAAAAACAAACAATTAGATTGTTTCTCCAAATATATAAAACCATATATTTTATTTAGCTTATTACTGTACTTACATTAGACATTATGATACTGTGAATATAATTGCATTGGTCACATTGATGATACATGCTGCCATTAATTATTCTGGCATCATACCTCTAGAGCAGTGCAACATGGTCAGTCAAAGTGCTTAGTGTGGCTCTGAGAATCTCTACATAGAGCATTCTGCTAGGAGCACTCTCTGTGGTTTATCTGTGTATGTTCATACAGTATACCTACTTCTGTGTCTCTGCTTTTTGAATAGTTGTGACTAAACTCTAACATTAAATGTATTTTACTGTACAGAAACATGTGGGTAAGATCATTTTCGTATCAGTGTACAGTACCAGTCAAAGGTTTGGACACACGTACCTATTCCAGGGTTTTTCTTTATTTGTACTATTTTCTACATTGTAGAATAATAGTGAAGACATCAAAACTATGAAATAACACATATGGAATCATGTAGTAACCCAATAAGTTTTTAACACAAAGAAGCCACCCTTTGCCTTGATGACAGCTTTGCACACTCTTGGCACTCTCTCAACCAGCTTCATGAGGTAGTTACCTGGAATGCATAGGTGACAGGTGTGCCTTGTTAAAAGGTAATTTGTGGAATTTCTTTCCTTCTTAATTAGTGGTCGACCCATTAATCGGCATGGCCGATTAAGTAGGCCCGATTTCAAGTTTTCATAACAATCGGTAATCAGCATTTTTGGATGCCGATTATGACCGATTACATTGCATTCCATGAGGAAACTGTGTGGCAGGCTGACCACAGGTTACGCGAGTGCAGCAAGGAGCCAAGGTAAGTTGCTAGCTAGCATCAATCTTCACATAATCACTAGTTAACTACACATGGTTGATGATATTACTAGGTTAACTAGCTTGTCCTGCGTTGCATATAATCAATTTCAATTCTTAGCTTACTTCGCGTAAAAAGCACAATCGTTGCACAAATGTACCCAACCATAAACATCAATGCCTTTCTTAAAATCAATACACAGAAGTATATATTTTTAAACCTGCATATTTAGTTAAAATAAATTCATCTTAGCAGGCAGTATTACTAGGGAAATTGTGTCACTTCTCTTGCGTTCATTGCACACAGAGTCAGGGTATATGCAACACTTTGGGCCGCCTGGCTCGTTGTGAACTAATTTGCCAGAATGTTACATAATTATGACATAAAATTGAAGGTTGTGCACTATAACAGAAATATTTAGACTTAGGGTTGCCACCCGTTCGATCAAATATGGAATGATTCCGTATTTCACTGAAAGAATAAACGTTTTGTTTTCGAAATTATAGTTTCTGGATTTGACCATATTAATGACCAAAGGCTCGTATTTCTGTGTTTATTATATTATAATTAAGTCTATGATTTGATATTTGATTGAGCAGTCTGACAGAGCGATGGTAGGCGGCAGCAGGCTCGTAAGCATTCATTCAAACTTTACTGCGTTTGCCAGCAGCTCTTAGCAATGCTTGATTCACACGCAGTTTATGGCTTAAAGCCTATCAACTTCTGAAATTAGGCTGGCAATACTAAAGTGCCTTTTACAACATCCAATAGTCTAAGGTTTCTGAAATTCAAATGGTATAGAGAGAAATAGTCGACGCATCATAATTCCCATAATGACTACAACCTAAAACTTCTTAACTGGGAATATTGAAGAACTGGGAATATTGAAGAACTGGGAATATTGAAGAACTGGGAATATTGAACCACCACCTTTCATATGTTCTCATGTTCTGAGCAAGGAACTTAAAAGTTAGCTTTTTTACATGACACAAATTGCACTTTTACTTTCTTCTCCAACACTGTATTTTTGCATTATTTAAACCAAATTGAGCATGTTTCATTATTGGTCCTCCAATAATCTGTATCAGTATCGGCGTTGAAAAATCATAATCAGTCGACCTCTATTCTTAATGTGTTTGAGCCAATCAGTTGTGTTGTGACAAGGTAGGGGTGGTATACAGAATATAGCCTTATTTGGTGAAAGTCCATGTCCATATTATGGCAAGAACAGCTCAAAGAAGCAAAGAGAAATGACAGACCATC
This sequence comes from Oncorhynchus keta, assembly GCF_023373465.1. Taxonomy (NCBI): domain Eukaryota; kingdom Metazoa; phylum Chordata; class Actinopteri; order Salmoniformes; family Salmonidae; genus Oncorhynchus; species Oncorhynchus keta. Next base: position 16,966,757 of record NC_068454.1, read on the forward strand.
TCTACTTTAAGACATGAAGGTCAGTCAATGTGAAAAATTTCAACAACTTTCTTCAAGTGCAGTCGCGAAAATCCATCAAGCTCTATGGTGAAACTGGCTCTCATGAGGACCGCCACAAGAAAAGGAAGACCCTCCGCATGTATGGTTCCCACCGTGAAGCATGGAGGAGGAGGTGTGATGGTGTGGGTGTGCTTTGCTGGTGACACTGTCAGTGATTTATTTAGAATTCGAGGCACACTTAACCAGCATGGCTACCACAGCATTCTGCAGCGATATGCCATCCCATCTGGTTTTCACTTAGTGGGACTATCATTTGTTTTCCAACAGGACCATAACCCAACACACCACCAGGCTGTGTAAGGGCTATTTGACCAAGAAGGAGAGTTATGGAGTGCTGCATCAGATGACCTGGCCTCCACAATGACCCGACCTCAACCAAATTGCAATGGTTTTGGATGAGTTGGACCGCAGAGTGAAGGTAAAGCAACCAACAAGTGCTCAGCATATGTGGGAACCCCTTCAAGGTTGTTGGAAGAGCATTCCATGTGAAGCTGGTTGAGAGAATGCCAAGAGTGTGCAAAGCTGTCATCAAGGCAAAGGCTGGCTACTTTGAAGAATCACATATATTTTGATTTGTTTCACACTTTTTTGGTTACTATATGATTCCATATTAATTATTTCATAGTTTTGATGTCTTCACTATTATTCTACAATGTAGAAAATAGTAAAAAATTAAGAAAAACCATTGAGTGAGTAGGTGTGTCCAAACTTTTGACTGGTACTGTATATCTAAACTCGGCAAAAAAAGAAATGTCCTCTCACTGTCAACTGCGTTTATTTTCAGCAAACTTAACATGTAAAAATATTTGTATGAACATAACAAGATTAAACAACTGAGGCATAAACTGAACAAGTTCCACAGACATGTGACTAACAGAAATGGAATAATGTGTCCTTGAACAAAGGGGGAGGGTCAAAATCAAAAGTAACAGTCAGTATCTGGTGTGGCCACCAGCTGCATTAAGTACTGTAATGCATCTCCTCCTCATGGACTGCACCAGATTTGCCAGTTCTTGCTGTGAGATGTTACCTCACTCTTCCACCAAGGCACCTGCTCGTTCCCAGACATTTCTGGGGAGATGGCCCAAGCCCTCACCCTCCAATCCAACAGGTCTCAGATGTGCTCAATAGGATTGAGATCCAGGCTCTTCGCTGGCCATGGCAGAACACTGACATTCTTGTCTTGCAGGAAATCACGCACATAACGAGCAGTATTGCTGGTGGCATTGTCATGCTGGAGGGTCATGTCAGGATGAGCCTTCAGGAAGGGTACCACATGAGGGACGATGATGTCTTCCCTGTTACGCACATCTTTGAGATTGCCTGCAATGACAACAAACTCAGTTCGATGATGCTATGACACACCGCCCCAGACCATGACGAACCCTCCACCACCAAATCGATCCCGCTCCAGAGTACAGGCCTCGTAGTAATGCTCATTCCTTCGACGATAAACGGGAATCCGACCATCACCCCTGTTGAGACAAAACCGCGGCTCGTCAGTGAAGAGCACTTTTTTGCCAGTCCTGTCTGGTCCAGCGACGGTGGGTTTGTGCTCATAGGCGACGTTGTTGCTGGTGATGTCTGAAGAGGACCTGCCTTACAACAGGCCTACAAGCCCTCAGTACATTCTCTCTAAGCCTATTGCGGACAGTCTGAGCACTGATGGAGGGATTGTGTGTTCCTGGTGTAACTCGGGCAGTTGTTGTTGCCATCCTGTACCTGCCCCGCAGGTGTGATGTTCGGATGTACCGATCCTGTGCAGGTGTTGTTACACGTGGTCTGCCACTGTGAGGACGAGCAGCTGTCCATCCTGTCTCTCTGTGGTGCTGTTTTAGGCGTCTCACAGTATGTACATTGCAGTTTATTGCCCTGGCCACATCTGCAGTCCTCATGTCTCCTTGCAGCATGCCTAAGGCACATTCACGCAGATGAGCAGGGACCCTGGGCATCTTTCTTTTGGTGTTTTTCGGAGTCAGCAGAAAGGCCTCTTTAGTGTCCTAAGTTTTCATAACTGTGACCTTAATTGCCTACCGTCTGTAAGCTGTTAGTGTCTTTTAATGACCGTTCCATGGGTGCATGTTCATTAATTGTTATTGGTTCATTGAATAAGTATGGGAAACAGTGTTTAAACCCTTTACAATGAAGATCTGGGAAGTTATTTGGATTTTTACGAATTATCTTTGAAAGACAGGGTCCTGAAAAGGGACGTTTCTTTTTGCAGAATTTATATCAGCTGAAGGTGTCTGCACCATCCAACACTCTTCACTCCCCGACAGACTGACAGACAGCTCACATTGCATTTCTCTGTTACTGTTTAAATATCCAG